>NW_004444233.1:82281-122254 GCF_000243295.1 Trichechus manatus latirostris | reverse complement strand
GTTAACCAATGTCATAGAACAACATGTGTACTACTGTTTCATGAGAAACTATTTGTTCTGTAAGCCTTCACCTGAAGTACAATAAAAAAAAAAGGTCTTTTCCAGCAAATACAAAAAGTAACATCTATTAAAATTAGAAAATAGAAAATTACAGAAATATTTAAATGAAAAGTAAAATGTTCGCTAGTGTTATGGATTGAATTGTGCCCCCAAAAATGTGTGTCAA
The DNA here is from genome assembly GCF_000243295.1 of Trichechus manatus latirostris. NCBI lineage: Eukaryota > Metazoa > Chordata > Mammalia > Sirenia > Trichechidae > Trichechus > Trichechus manatus. The sequence continues at coordinate 122,028 of NW_004444233.1, read as the reverse complement.
CTTGCCTAGGCCATGATTCCCAGTATTGTGTGATTGACCACCATTTTGTCATCTTTTGTGATTTTCCTGCATGTTGTAAATCCTACCTCTATGATGTTAATGAGGCAAGATCAGAGGCAGTTATGTTAATGAGGCAGGACTCAATGTACAAGATGAAGTTATGTTTTAAGTCAGTCTCTTTTAAGATGTAAAAAAGTGAGCAGAGAAATGGGGGGACGGATACCACAAAGAAACAAGAGCCAGGAGAATAGAGCGTCCTTTGGACCCAGGGTCCCTGTGCTGAGAAGCTCCTAGACCAGGAGAAGATTGATGACAATGACCTTCCCCTAGAGCCGATAAAGAAGGCCTTCCACTGAGCTGACACCCTGAATTTGGACTTCTAGCCTCCTAGACTGTGAGAGAATAAATTTGTTTGTTAAAGTCATCCACTTCTGATATTTCTGTTATAGCAGCACTAATTAACTAAGACACCTACCTAAAATTTTTATTCTCATCCCAGTTTAAACAATGTTAAGGTCTTGGTGTATATTCTTTCAGTAGTTTTTAAAATAAATATTTTCTTTTTTAAAAAAAACCATTGCCATGGAGTTGATTCCCACTCATAGCGACCCTATAGGACAGAGCAGAACTGCCCCACAGGGTTTCCAAGGAGCGGATGGTAGACTCAAACTGTGGACCTTTTGGTTAGCAGCCATAGCTCTTAACCACTATGCCATCAGGGCTCCAAAATGAATATAGTAAGATAAAAATATAGTAAATATTTAAAATATAGTAAAATAAAAATACTTTTCTCAAATGGTTGTATGATATCTATTATTACTCAACTTGCATTTTTTACTTACTATATGCTATATCCTGTGCATCTTTCTATGTCAGTACGTAAGATATCTCTTTTTTAACTGTTGTGGAGTGTATTGATATACCATAATTTAATCCGTTTAGGTCATTTGTTTAACCTCATCAAGCTTCCAATTTCCTCAGAGTTTCAATGAGGTTAATAATAATACCTCTTTCATGGGGTTGTTGTGAGGATTAAATGAGTTTTTGTTTGGAAAATACTGAGTACAGCGTCCACCATATTAAAACACTTTCAGTTAATGATGATAATGAATAATTTATGTCTTATCTTAGTTACCTAGTGTTGCCATAACAGAAATAGCACAAATGGTTGGCTTTAAAGAACATGGACTTATTTTCTGAGAGTTCAGGAGGCTAGAAGTCTAAATTCAGACCATTTGTCTATTTTAGCTTCTAGTCCATTACCCATTACCATTGAGTTGATTCAAACTCACAGTGTTACTGAACCCTAGAAGGTGGGTCCTTGTGCAGCATGCTCAGACTTGCCAATTATCTGGACACCAGTCTTTGAGAAAGAGAAAGTAACTTTATTGCAATATGCAGAGCAAGGAGCCAGGAGGAAGTTCCTCAGGTCCAGCTCACCAAGCTACAGGGAAGCAGGGCTTATATGTGATTTGGGCAGCAAGATGGTGGCTGCACAGGTGTACTGGGGAGGGAAAATTCTAGAAGGCCTCAGGAACCAGGAGGTGACATGGTTCTTGTCGGACCTCTTGATTCGGAATAGGGCCCAGGTGATGATTTTCCTTCTGATTCGTTCTTCCTGTTGCTGTGTCCTCTGATGAGGTCAATTAGCGGTCACAGCTGACCCTTTTCACACGCAGGGTGGGCCAAATCTGGCTTGGGCTAGTATAAGGACTAATGGAAATTTACTAGCATTTGTAGGGTCAGGTTATAATAGTGACCCTATAGGACAGAGTAGAACTGCCTCACAGGGTTTCCAAGGCTGTAATCTTTACAGAAGCAGACTGCCACATCTTTCTCCTGCAGAGCAGCTGGTGGGTTCAAACAGCTGACCTTTTATTTAGCAGCCGAGTGCTTAAGCACTGCACCACCAGGGCTCCTTTAGTTGCCACCAATTCTTGGCGTTCCTGGGCTTGTAGAAGTATCTGCCGCGTGTGTCTGTCTTCATATGGCATCTTCTGTGTGTGTCTCTGTGTCTGTTCTGCTCTTTTTATAACTCAGAAGTGATCAGGCTTAGGACTCACCCTGTTCTGGTATGACCTCATTAACGTAATGAAAAAAAAAACCATGTTTCGAAACAGGATCACACCCATAGGTACAGGGGCCAGGACTTCAATGCATATTTTAGGGGAGCACAATTCAATCCACAACATGTCTCATATGTACATCTCAAGGGCTTACAGGTCACAGATAGTGCTGACACATGGAGTTAAGGATACAAATGGAACACAGGCACTGAAGGAATAGACGAACCAGAAATGCTCATGTCCCTGCAAAGTGACCTATCAGCTGGAGTTTCCAGATATTAACACTATTCACTGAATCCAGTCAATGGACAAGTTAATTTGCAGAATAAAAATCACTTTGGAGCTGAATTATCTCTCACTGTTCATATGACACAAATCCAACACTAGCTTGCCGTGTTTCTGACTTACACATGTGGTCACAGCCACAGATCTGAAAGGGCTGTGTGTTTTTTCTGTACAGTACAAAACTCACTGCCACAACAAACTTGGGGGGAGTATAAGTAGTAATTTGATGCAGTAACACAATGTAGTGGAAAGTGCACTTGGCTTGGAATCAAAAGACATAGGTTTGAACCTAGGCTCTGGCCCTAACTGGTTGTGGACCAAACAATCTGTCTAAACCTTGGTTTCCTCATCAGTAAAATAGAACAAAAAAATACTGTACTGCCCAGAGTTCCTGTGAGGATTAAATTAAGATAAAGAAAGCATCTAGCAGAAGACCTTACTGAGCTCAATAAATGTTGCATATGTGAATTGATCATGATACATAATTGATTATGCATACTCTTGAACGGAAAGTGAAAATAACTGTGTAAAAGAGAAATGGGAGCCTGAGAGGTGGCTACCATGAAAGTTAACAGAACTCAGACTGCATTCGTAGAAATACGCCAGGATGTAAGTGTTCTACTCTACTCTGTACAGACCATACCTCTAGTCTTTTCTGCTGAACTGAGTGCTTGGTCTGGGATGGAGAATACTTGCAACGCATGGTAACCCTCATATCCTTAAAATATTTTTAGGGCTTCTGTGTAACCCAAGACTACTTCTCTCTGACTCTTTGGCATAGAATTTGGGAGGCTTCGGTCCAGTATAAGGAAAAACTTTTTAACAGGTAGAGCTGATTATAAAAGGAATTAAAAAAAATTGTCATCAAATCGATTCTGACTCATGGCAATCCAATGTGTGTCAGAGTAGAACTGTGCTCCATAGATTTTTCAATGGCTGATTTTTCAGAAGCAGATCACCAGGCTTTTCTTCTGCGTTACCTCTGGGTGGACTCAAATCACCAAAGTTTTGGTTAGCAGCCAAGTGAATTAACTGCACCACCCACCAACTCATAAAAGGAACAAGTCTCAGCAAGTTCGCAGCATGGGGGTGTGTAAACAGAACCTGGATGGCCTTGGATGTTACAATGGTGATTTAAACCACAGGTAGGTGGTTGGGACAGATGGTCTTTGAGGCATTCCTGGGATTATGATTTTCAACAACCCCATGGATGGTCTGGAGAAGCAGAAGCAACTGCATGCTTACTGGCAATGGTATAAATGCATAGAAAGAAAAGAAATCTGGAATTCTTTATTCAGCCAACTACTTACGGTGTTTTGGTCATTTCTACCCTAATGCAAAAGAAATGGAAAATTGACACAGTAATACATATACATTATTTTTGTGGGTGTTGTGGCAAAGAGAAAAATACAAATATATGATATACATGTAGAAAACAGAAAGAAACAACCCCTGCCACTGTGTAGCTGGTAAAACGTTGCAAGGAAGATAAGACAACTTATAATAAGGTGCCAACTTGACAATGATAAAATGACAAAATAAGCTTATGCATGGTTAAAACAACAAAAGCCATACTAAACATTCCCCACTCCCCTCTCCCAAGGACATTTGAGGATACTTTAGCCCTAAATTGGCTTATTGCATTTATCTGCATTTCTAGTTTGGTGGGTAGACCTGGCTTTAACGTTAGAGAAAGAAGGTCATGTCTGTCGATGTTAAAACACTCCGACAGGTGATGTAACTGGGGTGGAGTGGAAGGGAGCTCTGCCCTGCTTCTGTCCAGTTTTCAGGGCAGAGGCAGGATGTGGGTTGGGTTTCAGCCTCAGCTACTTTCTTCTCAAGTTCACGTGCTCTCTGGGAAGCACCAAAATAGCTTTGCACAAGTTCAAGCTCCTTTCACACCTCCCACAGTCCGGGAAGGCGTTGGAGGGCTGGGCGATGTGTGTGTGGTACATATAGCATGGAGATAGGATGACGGTGAGGAGTATTTAGCAGAGGAAGATAGAAACTTCCCTCTCTCCTCCTCCCAGTTGATCTCAAAGGCTTATCCTGCTCTTATGCAATTATAAATCTTGAACCCTAGAGCTGGAAGAAACCCTGGCAATCTAGGCCAAGGCTCTCATTTTGCGAAGAGAAAACCAAGGCCTATTAGGAGCACAGGAGGGGTTTTGATGGCATTGTGGGCAGGGAATCAGGAACAAGCAGGCTCTTCCAATCATCCTTCATCCTGATAGTATGGGAGGAGACACAGCCAAGGCACAGCAGCCACACAGGATGCAGAGTGTCGCCAGATGGTTAGACTCAGTGTAGGACTTTGAAATGGAGAATGTGGCTTTTGCTTCAAATGAGCCTCCAATATCTTCTTAAGGATATTAAATCCAAACCTTAGAATATTCACACCTTTTGGCCACTCATTAAAGAAAGGAACTTTAAAACAGAGAGAGAGAGAAGGGAGATATCTAGTCTACCCAAAGGTGCCGGTTCTGGCTCAGCATATCCCCCCACCGCATGGGAGAGGCAGTAAAAGACGAGCGGAGCATGAGGTTATGCCTTTAAACACACAGTGACTCTGTCCATGGGGAAATGTGCTCCAATTGACATATTAGGCTCTCACCAGTCAGAAGAGCTTTCCCTCCTTTTGGGGAGGAGCAAGCAGTAAGGATGGGCAGAGAAGAGGGCAGAGGAGAGGGTGTGGGGAGACAGAGAGCCAAGAGTTCTTCTCCTTGCTATAAGGACAAGAAAAAGAAAGTGAGTTCCCCGTATCAGTATACCTGATTAATTGCAGATCTGGGCTCAGTGCCAAAATGTTTTTATTCTAAGGGTGATCAATTAAATTCAAAGCAATTCAATTCAACAATTATTTATTGAGCACCTACTCTGTGTAAGGCATTGTTCTAGAATCAGAAAATGAGTGGACAATCTCACAACCAAGAAGCTTATAATTTGATGTCAAGCACTGTAAAAGAAATGTGTGTTGTTGTCAGGTGCTGTTGAGTTGATTTCAACTCATAGCGACCCTATGTGACAGAGTAGAACTGACCCATAGGGTTTTCTAGGCTGTAATCTTTACAGGAGCAGGTCGCCAAGTCTTTTATCTATGGAGCTGCTGGGTGGGTTCCAGCTGCCAACCCTTTGGTTACCAGCCGAGCCCTTAACTTTTGTACCACCGGGGCTCCTTATGAAAGAAATGTCACTATAGTAATGAGGGCAGCAAAGCCTTCAACCCTGGGTGCACATTAGAATCATCAGGGAAGCTTTAGTAAGATATTGACTCCACCACCAGAGATGTAGGTTTAATTGGTCTTGGGTGAGGTCCACACACTGAAGTATTTTTAAGCTCCTCATGTGATTCTAATGTGTAGAATGAGTTGAAAATCTCTATGTTAGGGAAACAGAGAGGAGCAGAGAGTTAAGGGCCATAGAGGGAAGCAAGCAAAGTTCAAGGTTTTACTCAATAAGCTTTGATAGATGACTCATATTTCCACAGGTGAAGCTTAGGGTGGGGGAGACTTCCACAGGTAGGAGTAACCACATGAGCAGGACATGGAGGTAAGGAAGCATGGGACTTGGTCAGAACATAGCTGGCCTTGTTTGTATGTGTCCTAGAGCACCTAGGGAGTGATGGGAGATAAGCAGCAAAAATTGAGTGGAAACTGCCTTGTCTAAGGCACACAGCAGAGTCAGACCAGGATGCAAGTCTCCTGACTCCTAAATGACACCACGAAACAGGTCCAAGACCCCCAAGATCACAACAGAAGTTCTGGGACAGGATGGGGAGGCCAAGACAGAGAGTCTTCTTCATCTAGTCAAAGCCCAGTGACCCAGGGCAAGGATAGGCTGAAAGCCAGAGAAAACTTACCCAGTTTTATTGCTTTGGAGGACATGAAGCTCTCTGATTCCTCTGGGACTACAGGGAGTAAGAAAGACTTGCCCTTTTTATATCACCATCTTGAATATAATGAAGTGAAGACCAGAGTTTAATTAACTTTCTTCAGGTCACACAGGTGGGAATATTGCCTGATTTCAAAGTCTATGATTTTCCTATTTATTTGAATTCTTGCTTGCCTTTTACTCCCATCCTGGGTTGTAAGTAAATATAAAACAAGCTCTGTGCATAGCTATATATTTTACAACCATCTTGTTTTATACTTACATACTTATGACGCTGTTTACCCTATTAGACTATGAGCTCCTTGAAGATAGGGCTACGTCTTATTCAAATGAAATTAAAATTATATGAGGCTTTGAGATGCATTATATAATGATTTATTTATTTAACAATCATTTAGGCAGTGACTAGCATGTGCCAGGTACCTGAAATAGAGTAATAGAAGTATTTAGTCCCTGTCCTCAAGTTGCTCACAATATAGCAGGATACAAAACCTCTCATGGAGGAGGGTTCACTGAGCCTATGTCCTCTATCATTTTGCTCTGTTGACCTGATTAAGCCTCACCTAGAATGTATGAGCCATAAGCCAGGTATCTAATCTCTCTCTTGGCCTCAGGGATAAATTGAGTTCTACAGTGTTGATAGGATTCATATGGATTAGCCTCTAGAAATACGATTTATAAAGTAGAACAGAAAATAATAAACCACTGCATGAAGAGGCAATTTTTGAGGCAGGCAGATGGGTTTTAAACAGTAGGCATAGGTTCAGACAGCTGGGCTGTAGGTGAGCAACGATGTCAGTGCTGAAGTTAGCAATGGCCACTAAGCACATAGTTTCTGCATCACAGAGTACAGGTCAGTAAGGCTACACAGTGTCAAAGTGATCCACTGCTTCAGGTATATGGCTATTCAGCTTAGTGAGGAAAGAACACCAGTAAAATAAATTTTAGGTTAAATCTACTGACTGGTGCAATCAAGTTCAGTGGCCAAACCGTGATTAGCTTCTAAAGCTGCAGAACAAGCCTTTGCTGAGTGCCTCTGTCCTTGGTTCTGAAATAAACCCAAAGGACTGGTGCTTGCCCTTGAAGTGCCTGTTGTCTCTAACACATAGGAGACATAAGGGTAGAGTGTGGGGACAGGAGGGCAGTGGTGAGACATAGCTCTCCATATCACTTTCATGGGGAAGAAGACGGTGGTGATCAGTGCTAACATGCCCCAGATATGTACCTGGCTGACAAGTATGTCTGGGAGTAGATTGGAAATTCAGTCTCAGCTCCTCTAGGCTCCTTTATGTACCCGACGCAGCATGTGCATATCTCAAGAATGACTCTTATTACACTTTTCTGCAACTATAAAACTCAGGTCTGCCTCCAAATCCAGGCTCTGTTCTCTCTTCCTTGTACCTTACAACTGCCATGCTGTTTTGACTGTGATTTGCATTAGGAAGAAATCAGGTTAGCACACTTATGAGTCTTTTCTACCACACACCGAATCCTGTTGGTGTTGTTGTTGTTAGGTGCCATGGAATCAATTCCAACTCATAGCAATCCATGTGACAGAGCAGAACTGCCCCATACAGTTTTCTAGGCCATAATCTTTATGGGAACAGATGACCAGGTCTTTCTCCCCTGGAGCCACTGGGTGGATTCAAACTGCCAACCTTTCAGTTATTAGCTGAGTGCTTAACTGTTGCATCACCAGGACTCCTTACACTGAGTCCTATTAGAGCTTATTCATCTTATCTTAATACCTAGTACAATACTGGCACATGGTAGATACTCAATAAATGTCTTTGGAAATAAACCGGTAACACTCGGTCATCTATAGAAAAGCTGTAGAGAAAAGACCATTGACTGGGGGAGGATTCCATTTTCCTCCACACTCTCTCCTCTCAGTAAGAAATGGTACAGTTTCACAATAGTAAATGGTATCAAAGCTTTACTAAATGTTTAACTTCATCACTTCCCTATTGTCATACTGAGGATGGTGTGTGGGATGATAAGCCAAAGCTGAAGACAGTTAGCCAATGGGTCTGATATAATGGCATTAATACTTCACTTTCATATTTTTCTTTAAATTATTATGAATTGTCATCATATCCAACTCCATTTGATCCCCCAAAATATATATGAGGTAGTGCAGGGGTTATAATCCCTATAAATATATGATTAAATGGAGGCTCAGAAACATTAAACATCTTGGCCAAGGTCCCATTTAAGTTATCGCTAGCCTAGAAAAGAAAATCTAGGTCTCTTGACTTCCAACCCAGAGTTCCTTTCATTGCTCAATAGATGCCAGGGTAAAATTAAGACAAAAGACTGGGAACCTTAGCTACTCCACTCATCAGTCCTCATAAGGGACCTTTGGTGGAGGTGTCCTGATGAGGACCCATCCCTTCCCAGCTATAGATACTCCTCTAATGGGTGCTAACAGAAACAGCAGAATTATCTCTGTATAACTGTATTATATTTAGCAGGCTTATTTCATTCTAGATAAGTCTTGCCTCCTGCCTTAAAGCCAGCCTATTTTAGAATGTTTTAGGTTTTAGCTATTTCCTTTGGTCATTTTTTTAATTCAGGTGAATTGCTGTGGACTCTTTGAACACTAGCCACAAAATAAACAGATCTAATCCTCATCGAGTACCTAACATTCATTTATTCATTCAATATTTAATGAAATTTTTCCTTGTTAGATTTCCTTGAGGAGAAGCTGTGAGGGGACCCCAAAATGATTAAGTCCTAAAGGAACTTACATTAATCTTGTTGGGAGACATGCTATAAAGCTGTGAAATGTTGAGTAATAATAAGAACAGGTTAAGTAAGACAAGAGTAGAAGAACTATCACAAGGTAGCACTTGATTGATTAACAAATCAGTGGTGCAGAAAAGAATGCCGTGGTTTTGTGATATTATTCATCGATTTTAGGAGATTGAATTGGACTGGGTAGAGCTCGAGGGGTAAATTGATATGGGGAAGGTATAAATGAAAATTTTCACCAAAATACAATGAGGGAGACCTCCTTGGCAGGCTTTGGGGAAAAGGAGAAGGGAGGGAGAAAGATGTTAATGTATCCCGGATCCATGAAGTAAGTAAGAGGTAGAATTGTATGCTGTGAGACAGAAGTACGCTACAGCTACAGTCTAATCCAGCACTGAGTAGGAGAAAGTCAGAGTCCCAAATATTTATTTATTTCAGAAATATTTATTGAGCTAATTTTATTCTCTGCTCCAGGGGCAGGGATACAATGGTGAACCTGATGGCCATGGCACCTGCTTCTCTTGGAGCTTGTAGACTGCAAGTGGGCATCCTAGGGTGCTATGGGAGCACCAAGGAGAGCCCTAGCCCAGCCATCTTCAGAGTTAGTAAAGGCTTCCTGGAGGAAGTGACGTTTTAGCTGAGACCTAAAGTTCAGGTACCTGTTTGCTGTCAAGTCGATTCCAACTCATAGCGACCCTACAGGACAGAGTAGAACTGCCCCATAGGGTTTCCAAGGGGCAGTTGGTGGATTTGAACTGCTGACTTTTTGGTTAGCAGCCAAGCTTCTAACCACTGTGCCACCAGTGCTCCAAAGTTCAGGTAGGAAATAGGTAATTAAGGAGGTTAGGGAGTGTTGGAAAGATTGTTCCAACAATATGCTCAGTGGCCCAGAAGTGAGAGAGCCCGTGGTCTGTTTTGCAAACTAGAATTTTAGTTTGGCTGGAGCCTAGTGTTTGAGGTGTAAGGTCATATTATTGAAGCTAGAGAAGTAAGTGAGTGCCTGATTGTAGAGGATTTTGGTCTTTGGAGACAAAAGCAGATTCTAGGAAAGAGAAGGAGCTATGTTCTTGAAGGGTTTTATCGGAAGAACCGCATGAGATGTGCACTTATAAAGGGTCTCTCTGGATGCTATGTGGAGACTAGATTGGAAAGGGCAGGTAGCTTAATTAGGAGGCTATCCCTGTCATTAAGGCAAGACTTGGTGGTGCTGAATTAGAGCAGTAGCAGTGGGAATGGAAAGAAGCATGTGGATTTGATAGATATTTAGAAGTCAGAATCTGTATGATTGATGATGGCTGGAGTGTGGAGAGTGAGGAAGAAGGAAGAGTCAAGGATGTGCCCAGGTTTCTGGCTCTCACTGCACTGCAATTACTACCTGCCTGATATTGATTCATGGAATGAATTAATCTGGGCATGGACTGCAGATGTGGTTAATTTGGCTGGGTGATCTACAAAGGAAAGCACCTCTTCCCATCCCGAAGCCCCATTCCTGCTCTCATGTCTATATGCCATGTCTCAGAAGACTTTGCCTAAGTCCCAGGAAAACTCAGATTAGGGGTGAGAGGTCGAGGAAGGGGGAGAATAAATACAGGATTACAGATGGTCCTTTTATTCAACTTGCTTTTTTGTTTCCAAAGAACACCTTTTTCTTTTGCCTTTGCTCTGATCTGCAGTATGAATTCCCTTTTCTTGGTATGTCTGGGGCTCACAGTGTCAAACCAGTGGTACTTGGAGAAATAAACCACTCTCTGCTTTGTGGCTGGCAAGGAGGACCTGACATTCATTTTCTACAGCTAAGAAAACATTCTCTCCTCCCTTTCTAAGTGCCTCCAGGTTCCTTTTCCTAACTGATTGGGAGGGGAAACTGTGGAAGGCAAGAATTGGCTCTGGACAGGGTAAAATCTCAACCACCCCCCACCAGCTTAGCTGAAAAATCTGTCAGAGGTTGAAAAAAACCATATCAAGACTGTCAGGCCCCAAGCTAATTAACCTGTGTAGGGGAGAGGGGAGCCAGGGGAGCAGAGAGAGGTTACTGACAGATGGCTCAGAGAGGACACCTGTACCACAGCACAGGAGCCAGGGAAATTGTGTGGGTAATTAAGCAGTGCCCAACTTGGGCTTTTGGTGTGGAAAGGTGGAGGAGGCTTTGGAAGGCCTGGTCATGTGAGAAAAGGAACTGCCCAGAGGCGACGTCTTTTTAGATAACACCTTCAACCTGTTCCAATTATTTTAGAAAAAGCCGGTATGGTTTCCCTTTCTGCATTAGCTAGCATCTTTTCCCCTCCTTTCTCCTTTCTCCCAAAGCCTGTCAAGGGAATCTCTCTCATTGCAATTTGGTGGAAATTTTCATCTATACCTTCCTTCCCTACACGAATTTACCCCTTAAGCTCTACACAATCTAATTCAACCTCCTGAAATCAATGTATAATATCACAAAACTATAGCATTCTCAACTGCACTGCTTATTTGGCAAACCAGAAGGAAGTAGCTTGCAGTCTGCAGTGGAAATGGCAGTGCTGCTGGAGGCATCAATTTTGTTTGTCTCTAAGAGCTTTCCCCACATGCTGGGGTGAAGTGTGACAGAGACCCTGTTTCCATCAGCTTTTCAAAATATTTCCAAGAAGTTTGAATTTGCTTGACAGGAGCTCCTTGCTGGCTGTGGTGGTAAAGTAATGAGACTCCCCATTTGTGCGCTCTTTCTCATCTTGGTGGCACTTTTCAAAGCACTGCCTCTTTAGCCAGGCTGGAAAGGGTTTTCAAAGATTTCTTTGCCCAGGCAGGCAATGCTGAGGCCAAAGCTGCTGCAGGTGCACAGAGGACAGTGCTTGGGGGTTTGGGGCAGTGGTGCAGAGAGAAGAGGAAGAGGGGGGCACTTGTCCTCAGGGCACAAGTCCAAGAGGAGGTGTGGAATGGCATTCTGAGGCACCACAAATATGAAAGGCACCTCACTGAGGCAGCTGGACAAGAAGGGGGAAGGCGCTTCTGCTGTCAATGTCTATTCATCTTGAAATAGGAGGGGGGCGGGGGGATGGCGCAACTTAGAGATTGGCCCTGCCCTAGACGCTTGTTACCCTTGCCAAGCCCCCCTCCCCTGGTTTGGGGTCCTATGGGACAGCTCAGAACAATCTTACTACTGGCTGCACTGTTCCCTGTGCTGGTGAGGTGGGGCAGAGGCCCTCAGGGTCTCTTGGGTCACGGAAATGACAGGGCAAGAAAAGCATGTCACAGCAGGTAGGACTGGAGGAATAGTATCAAAGATGACTCTCTCCTCCACCTTTGGGGCCTGGTGTGGGCTGGATGGGAAACTTTATGAAATTTAATTTGTGACTCCCAGCTTGACCTTTTGCCTCAAAATCAGAAACTATCAGTCATAGGGCCCATGTCTGGGTGAAAGGAAACCCACAAGGTGGGTAGAGAACGTCCAGACGTGCTGATTGTAGAGATTTCCAAACCCTAATGTTGATTTCTCAAACTTTGCTTTATATCCCAATCATCTGGAAGGGTTGTTAAAAAAAAAAAAAAAATGGAGATTCTTAGGGTCAGGTTCTGAATCTCTGGACTCTGAATCTCCAGGTTGGGATCAGAGCAGGTGTACTTTTAACAAGCCCCTCTGGGGCATGAAATGTACACAGAAGTTTGATTTAAGCAGCCATCCTTGAGAATCCTTCATTCCTTGGGCATCAGAGAGGCCAGGGGACCACAGAGTGCGTGTGGGTGTCTGCCAGCAGAGGTGTTGCTCCAGCAGGAGGAGGGCGGGAGTCACGAGTCCAAAACAAAGTGCCCCGCCAGCCACAGACAGGTCCGGCTGGAGCTGCCCAGGGGGCTGTCAGGCCAGCTGTGGGGGCCAGGAGTACAGGCTCTGATTCTGAAATGTCAGGGCTGCCCAGGAAGCTTCTCTGGAGAGCTGCCTGCTCCCAAAGAATGAGATAATAATTGCACCAAAAATTCCAGGGAAGCAGAAGGCTTGTAGAACACATTAGAAATATTAATCACTTTCTCAGAATGGCTTTGATTAACATTCTTTCTAGCCCTTCCTAGGTGTGTCCTAAGCCTCCCTGATTCTAGCTGACAGGTAATTAGTGCTCTGGCCAGGGAGGGAGGCTCCAGCTGCACAGATCAAGTAAGATTGCGCATGTGAAGACACTGCATGAGCTCTAAAGACGACAAATAGAAGGGATTGTTCTTACGCCCCACGTACCTCATACTCCTGTCTCCCAGGACCACTCAGTGGCCTGAGACCACCATATAATCTCTCACTGTTGCTCATGCTGCCGCCCCCCTCCACTGCCCAGAATGCCTTTCCGTGCCTTCTCTGCCTATGAACTCCCACTAATTTCTCAAGGCTTAGCTGAAATGAAGCTGCTCTTGCGTCTTCCCGTTCCCCTGGCAGAAGTCAGCACTCTGTGCTCTCCCCTATGAAGGCCACCTGAAAAGCCTGCATAGTCCCTGGCACATAGTAGGTGCTTGCTAAGTATTCACTCCCTTTATAGCATCTTTTTGTTATGTGTATGTCTGTCTCTCCTTCAAGATAAAAGTAAGCTATTCTTCCTGGCATTCCCAATGACTATCACAAAACCTGGACTAGTAGGTGCTCAATAAATGTTTGTTGAGTGAAAATATTAATATGATACCAGTCAGAGAAGGTGACTTGGGAGATGTGAGATGGAAAGAAGTAACTAGACATACTATCCAAAGCCCTCCTAGAATGCTGGGTTTATCTAAGACTTACTCTAAGAACTGTGTGGAAGGGTTGTTCTAATTTCAATGCACAACCCACCAGGAAAACCCTAGCCAATATACCTAGATTCTAATGTAATACAGTCTTGAGTGTAAACCATGGTACTTCATGTCGTATTAGTTTATAGTTCAGATGGCTTTACCAAGGTGCCTCTTCATGCCTCAGTTTTTCCATCTGCAGTGTGGGATAGATGACACATCTATAACTACAGTGAGTAATCCTGCCTTTCCTCCTTCTCTGATACATCTTTAGACGAAGACAGCTGTCACTGGGGGTGGGTGTGTACAGCTCTTAGAAAAACAGAGCCATGTGTTTCATGTAGCAAGAAGCACTAAGGGCAGGGCTTGAGATGGAGAAAAAAGAGAATGTGAGAGAGAATTGTTTTTTATTTTGTTCCTCATCTTTTCCTGATACCACACTCCTCACCTAGTTGAACCTAACCTGCAAATTAAGAGAAGAGGAACTGCATCTACTGCCCTGCTAGTATATTGCAGAGCCTTGCTACTTAATGCAGGATCCTCAGACCTGCATTGGGACCACCTGGGAACTTCTTAAAAATGCAGAATCTCAGGCTCCACCCCAGATCTACTGAGTCAGAATCTGAATTTTAATAGATCCACAGGTGATTCATATGCACATTAAAAAGTGAGAAGCAGAGGCATAGTGTATTCTTAAAAACCTTTGTGAAAGTTAAATGAGAAACAGGGAAGAATGGAAGCAGAGGATATTGAAAAGACATTCTACCCACCAAGAGATAGAGAAATGAAATGAATTCCCATATGAGAATAACTAGAAAACCTCTGTGGTGGTAGAAGAAAGGGAGGAAGGGCTTTTGTTGAGCGGCAGACTACTCAGAGAGTTGACAGGGCAGAGAAAACATCAACGTGTGAGCTCAGACCAAAGAGCACACCACTCTCCTAGCCCCGTCTGCTCTCGCCTGGCTTCACTCCCCCCCCCCACCTGCCCATTCACCTGTCACAGCGGGATACCCATGACTTCGCCCTGGGTGGTGATGGGAGAGAGGGGGCAGTGCTTTATAGTTCTGTTTTATAATGAATCTCCTGTTTTTATTTAGTTGGAGTCTTAGACTGAATTCCCCTTTTCCCAACAAGGGTTGTTGTTGTTATTGTTAGCTATTGTTGGGTTGGCTCGTGACTCATAGGGGACACTATGTACAATGGAAAAAAACACTACCTGGTCTGGTGCCATCCTTATGTTTGGTTGTAGATTGGACCATTGTGACCCATAGAGTTTTCATCGGCTGATTTTCAGAAGGAGATCACCAATCCTTTCTTCCTAGCCCGTCTTCATCTTGAAACTCCACTGAAATCTACTCAGCATCATAGTCTGGAAGCTCAACTGAAACCTGCTCAGCATCGTAGCAACACGCAAGCCTCCACTGGTGACTGTGTATGAGGTGCATTGGCCGGGAATCTAGCCAGGTCTCCTGCATGGAAGGCAAGGATAGAGACTGGGTTTGGGAGTCTCTCTGTGGGATATGCAGCACACCCCTGCATGTGTGTGTGCATGCGTGTGTGTGTGTAACTGAGATATAATGTACATATAATAAAATGTACAGATCCTAAGTGTTCAGTTTCATGAGTTTTGCTGATTGTAAACACCTGTGTAAACACTACGCCAAACAAGATGTGGAATATTTCTATCACTCCGGAAAGTTTCCATGTGCCCGCTTCCAGTCAGTTCCCTCTGTCTCCCCACCCACACCAGAGACAAACAGTTTCTGGTTTCTATTCCCATAGATTAATTTTACCTGTTCTTGAGCTTCGTAAATGGGATCATACAGAATAGTCATACAGTATGCTCTCTTCTGTGTCTTGCTTCTTTCTTCAACATAATGTTTTTGAGATCCATCCTTGCTATTGCATGTATCAGTAGCACATGCCTTTTATTGCTAAGTAGTATTCTATTGTATGAATAAATAGAATTTCTTTATCCATTCTCCTGCCAATGGACCTTTAGGCTGCTTACAGTTTTGGGTTCTTATGAGTAAGGCTGTTCTGAACATTCTTGTAGAGGTCTTCTGTAGACATTTTTTGTTTTTGATATCTTGGAGGTAAATACCTAGGAGTAGAATTTCTGGGTCAGAGGGTAGATGCATGTATAAATTGATAAGAACAGGCTAATAGTGGTTGTAACATTTTAATCTCTCTTACCAGCAGTGTATGAAACCTCCAGCTATTCCATGTCCTCACCCCAACAGTTGGTGTTATCAGTCTTTTTGATATTTAGTCATTCTATCACTATCAATTACTGTCAAGCTGACTCTGACTCAAGGCAACCCCGTATGTGTCAGTGTGCAACTGTGTTCCATAGGGTTTTCAATGGCTGATTTATTGGAAGTAGATCACCAGGTCTTTCTTCTGAAGTGCCTCTGGGTGGCCTCAAACCGCCAACCTTTTGTTGTTCAAAGCTTTTATATTCTCACTTATTTTGTGTCTATTTGATTCTGTCAGTTACTGTGAGATAACCCATAAAACCCATCACTAGCGAGTCGATTTCGGCTCACAGCGACTCTGTAGACATTAAAGTCTCTAACTAGGATGTGGATTTGTCTGTTCTCCCTTTAGTTCTGTCCATTTTGGCTTCATTTATTTTGGAGATTTGATATTAGGAGCAAGAGTTTTTGAAGGGAGGGAGAAGAACAGGAAGAAGAAAATGTCAGTGGATGATGGAGGATTATTTGTAATCAGGTGGGTTTGACTATGATCCCAAAAGCCTGTGTCACCATTTGAATAAAGAAAAGAGAGAATGCTAGGTGCTGACGCTGGTTGTCTTCAGTGAAGGGACTAGTTGTTTTTTGTTTGTTTGCTTTAATTAAGCTGTTGTCTCCCAAAGACATGAATCCTAGGCCTTTGCAAGGAACCAAGACAATATCCAGACCCTGCCCTCGGAACTTGCTTCTAGGAAACTGAGGAACAGCAACTAATTCTTTCCCTGTTCATTAGACAGTACAGCCCTGAGGTTTCATTTAAATATAATCACGTCAGACAGACAGGTAATTTTGCTATCAATGAGAGGGACGCTAACCAAAACTGCTTGTGCTCCAGATATTCTTTCCAAAGAGACAAGTGAGGCCTGGCTGATGAGCACCTATGGGGATCTCCCGTGTGTGGAGAGCCCTGCACTGGTCCCTGTAGAGAACTAAAGAGAAACAGGAGTTCTGACCCTGCCCGTAAAGAATTTACATTCAGGCTGAGTAATCTAAAACCTCTTAGTGAGAAACGAAAGGAGGATAACGAATGATAATCCTCTACTCTTGTACGGCACTTTGTAGTGTGCTAAAGACTTTTGTATGTATCAGCATCCTTTAATGTTCTTAACTGTTCCCAGTAGTAGGTAGCACAGGTATTATTCCTGATGTGCAAACACTCTTAGTATGAGCTCATGACTGCACCCCTGTTTCATCCCACATATTGTAAACCTGTACTTAGTTGTCTGCTGGTTACACTGTCTTTACCATAGAGCCACACAGAGAGCCAGTTCCAGGGCCCTAGACAGCATAGGCATTAGGCCTGACTACACTGTTCCCTTTGATAAAGTGTGCTGGTTAAGAGCACTGACTTGAACCCAGACTGTTCGGATTTGAAGTCTACCTCTGCACTTACCAGCTGTGTGAACTTGGCGGACTACTTAGCCTCTCTGTACCTCCATTTCCTTTCAAATCATAGATTAACAGATTATTGACAGGCTGAAAGCAAATCTGTAGTAAAGTGAAGACGGTAATAATGATATCTATCTATCTCAGAGGTCGTTATGAGGATCAAGTGAGTTAGAATTTGCAAAGTACATAAAATAGAATTTTTAACCTTTTCATTACCACTGGGTTAATGGCATACCAGCCACTTTTTATGCCTCTGGATCTCAGAGGTAAGGAGTTATTCCAGTTCTAATGCATTTAGTGTCAAGATGGGTCCCTTTTGAAATGTGTGAAGCGCCAAAGAGTTGGAGGCTCATTGTTGTGTAGGTTGAGCATTCTACTAGGAGATATTTCCTAGATGTGTTAGTTTTGTAAATTTTGGCCCTTTTTCCTTTATTTCTGTGACATAAGGCTTGCAAGCATAATTATGGCTTTCCTGTGTGATAGTTAGCGAGCCCTGATGGGTTTGTTTTGGTTTTCTGTGTCATATCTGGAAAACCAGAGGTTCCCTATGTAACCTAATGGAAAGGCTCCTGCAATAAATTGTTTATACAGCTCTCATTAGTACATTGTCAAACCACAGACTGGCGGTGCCACGGTGCCACTCGCCTCATTGACAAGTATTACCAGATCATATTTCTCAAAATCCATATTACCAACCAAAAATTTAAACACACTCTATTAGTATGCATACTATACTAAAAACACATGCCATTAGAAAAAAAAAGGAGAAAAAGATGTAGTAATGAAATTAAAATACATTTGTCAGCTATAGAATAAAATGTCCATCTAGTCATTCAAATGATTATGGTGCTGAAATTTGAGTTTATTATTTCAGGAAGAAGAGTGAAAGCAGAGGTACTAAGAAAGGAAAGGTCAATTTTTACTCTGGAAAACTTGGGAGCTGGTGCATGGGGTAAAGAATTAGGAGATAAGAGTCACTCAACAAACATTTATTGAGCACCTATTATGTGCCAGCCACTTTCTAAATGCTGTGGAAACAGAGGTTAGCCCTGCTCTAATGGTGCTGATGTTTAGGTTGAGGGAGCATTCATTCAAAGAGGTTCTAACAACGTTGAACCCCAGGAGGAAGGGATTCAGTCTCCACCTCTCAGCTCGCTGGAGGTTCGTGGCCCTCTGCAAATGTGCACAGACCCTTTCCACCTGTGAGCTCTGCAAATCCAGAGAAATTAGGAGGGAAAACATGGTCAAGCACAAAAGAGGTGCTATTATAACCTTCCCTGGGGCCTGGACTGCCTATTTGTCTTATGTTTGCATAACCAAGAGACGCTACTCGACTAATTCCTTTCTGAACAGAGAAAATCTGTCCTAAGGTGACTTTCTGTGACCTAGACTGAGAGTTGGCTGGCAGCTTCCCTGCTAAAATAAATAATAATAGATAAGAGAAAATAGGTATGTTGTGTCTCACTGGGCAGCCCATAACATATCTATCTCAAAAGGATCACGATGAAGATTAAAGGAGATTATGTAAAGTGCCTTGCACGTGCCTGGCATGAGGTAAGGATTACAAATATGAGGATCTGTGCTCTTTGTACTTCCTTCCTCAGCCACTATCAGAAGTAGACTGCCTCTGCCTCTGAGAGAGCCTGGCATAAATCAGGCTCTCTATCATTCAGGACAGGCAGTCGGCTCCACCTCCTGCACATCTGGTATGTAAAGCATGTGAATCCCTCTTTAATCAACAATTCAGAATAATGTTATTTCCGACTCTTATTAGAGAATTCAACCAGGAGTTGATTGCAATGCAGCTCTTGCCAAAGGCTTGCTGGGGACAGTTGATATTTAAGACAAACTGCCTAATGGATGCATTATCTACATGCATTCTTCTTCTAACCCTTTTCTTTGAATTAAGAAATCGTCAGAAAACTTACCTGGACTATATTGCAAATCTATATAAAAGCCCCTGTTGAATTAAAATGTGCTACTTCTTTATCCATTTTTTAGAGAATCTATATTGAAAGCATCTGCCTTACATGGATCTGGCTCATAGTAGGTCTTAATAAATATTTGAATATTGAAAGGATGTATCTCTTTGAACAAGATTTATAGTTTTTATTTAATTTTATTTTTTTAACACAGTCATAGATGAAAATAACATTACAATTTCCTTTTTATTCCTTCCTTCTCTGGGGAATTGCCCTTCATCCTTCATATCTTAGCTAGATTTCACGTTCTCGGTGGCACCCCGGCAGATTTCTAAGCTCTCCCCTCCCTGCTCCTGTAGGGTCCAGAGCGCACCTCTGTTACCACACCTATCATGTGCTTTTATAAATGTTTGTACTACTGTCTCCTTCAGGACATGACTGTGTCTTTTTCATCTTTGTAACCCCAGTGTATGGCACAGGGCCTGGTCCTAGTAGGGTCTTAATCAATGATTGTCAAAAGAACCAATAAAGCAGGGGTGGATTAACCAGTAAGCACTGTATGTACCGGCTTAGAGTAAGCAAGGTATGCATGGGCTTAATTGTGTTTACTTACTAATCTGTAGTGCACAGTTTCACAAAGATGTGGTAAAAACCAGGTGAAATTTGCACTACAGATTAGTAAGTAAGCACAACTAAGCCCGTACATACTTTGCTTATTTGGTAATACATCCCTGGAATAAAACTATTCAGTGTCCGTTATATACGAATCAGCTTAACATTTCTTTCTTGAATTTAGTAACAGGAAAACTTGATATTTCCAATACATTTGATAGCATTTCTACTTTATGAAAAACACTTTACTGATATTATGAGATATCTTCATGATCCCTACTACCAAGGAGTTCTCTGTCAGATGAGGGAGACAGATGTATCTATAAACATATCCAAGGTATTCTGGAGTCAGTGTTCTAATAGCAACACAGAGAAAGTGCTGGGAGGGTGTGTGGGTTGGGAGAGATTAGTTCCAACATAAAGATAAAGGAGGTTTGTTGATTGAGGTGAACTTTGAATAGCAGACTTTTAATAGGCAGATGTAGGGATGAGAGGTAAATGCCAGGTCAAGAAAATGGCTGTCTTCATTTCCTTGTCTATGAATTCATCCATCCATCTATCCACCATTCTTCCCACAGGCTTGAATGAAGGACTCTGAGGTTACTGAGCGGATGGACTGTATTTTCATCTTTATACTCCCAAATGGCACTGGTCTATAGTAACTTTTCAATAGATCATATCTGGAAAATAAAGTTCATTAGTATCGTGGTAAATAAGACTGGAAAAAATGTTTGAAAGCAACTTGGTAAGAAACAGTTCTGTTTGTTGTGGGTAGACATTGAAGATTATTGTGTTGAGGAGGGATGTAGCCACATCTGAATATTTGCGAAGGTTAGTGTGGAGGGGAAAGAAACTGGAGATCAAGAGAGCAGCTAGATGATTCTTGACAAGGGTCAGGCAAGATTCAATGAGGATATGAATCAAGAAATGGGAGGGGCAAGGACAGGATGAGGGTGTTTTGGTTTTAAGCTGATATGTCCGCTCATTTCTCTTTTAAAACCACCCAAAGCAATAAGAAGAACTAGAAGAAAACATACACTTGATCATTGATGAAACTAGGAAAACATTGTTAGCCCCAAACCACAATATATAAAGGCAGAAATTATATGGGATGTTAGAAGTTGACTTAGCAGAGTAGAGAAAGCTTTAAAAAAGTTAAGTGCCTGTGGGTGGGTATATCAGTGAGAAGCAATCCTATTCACTCTGAAGAACTCTGGGAAGACCAAAACACTGGAGGTACTGGGTGCTGTGGAAGGTGGGGGTGTATAGTCGAAAACAGGGGGATTGATTGAAAGTGTGTAAAGGGAGCAATTATGTCTCTAGGACACCCCCCTCCCCCATCCTGCACATCCAAGTGACTATTCCTCCATGCTTTAGCATGAGAGAAGAGGTTTGTTCTCTGGAGCAACTGAACCAGAGGGCCTCTGAAGTCAGAGACACCGGGTATGGCAGAGTGCTAGGATGAGGTAGAATACAGAAAAGAGAGGGATTAAGTGAAAGGCTGCATCCTGAATGGCAAGTCACTCAGCCTCCTTCTCTTACTCCCCTAGAACTCCAGCACCACACTTTACCTTCATGAGAGGAGATTAGAGCATCCTTCTCTGGAGAATCTCAATGGCCCAGAGAAGATTACACACACACACACACACACACACACACACACACGCACGCACCCCTAAGTGTTCCTCAACAAGAACATCCAGCCTATAAATTAAATTCCAGCAGTCATTGAGTTTCATCCAACCACAGAGAGACTCCAATGTGCCTTTTAGTGTCTCACTCTTAAAAATAAACAGAAAGCAAGAAGTCTAGATTTTTGAGAAAGGTCTACAACATGAAGAACAGTGGGAAAAGAAAAGAACTCCAAGAAAACAGAGAGCAGAAGAAAACTTACTTTAAAGGAAACTATAATTAACTGCTCAGAGGGATGAGGATGCTATAAAAAAGGAAGAATAAAATAAGAAAAATCTCCTATAAATTAATAATGTGATAGCTAAAATTAAAAATTCAAAAGAAGAATTGGAAGATAAAGTTGAAGAAATCTCACTGAGAGAAGAACTCTAAAGCAAAGATGAATAAAAAGAGAGAAAAGATAAAGAAATTAGAGGATTTAACTTCCAACATCAAACTAATAAAGGTTTTAGAAAGACACAACAGAAAAAATGGATAGAACAAATTTATCAAAGAAATAATTTGATAAAATTTTCAATAACCTAGTATATAAGTATCTAGATTAAAAGTCCAAATAGTGTCTCACAATAAATGAATTTTTTAAAAGGCACATATGCGTGACAGTTCAGTACAGCAAGCAAAAAGATTTAACACACACACAAAAAAAAAAAATCCAGAGAGGAAAAACAAGTCACGTACAAAGGTTAGTAATTAGCAGACATTCTGGAAGCTAGAAGATAGTGGAGAACTACATTCAGTATTATGAAGAAAAATAATTTCCAATTTAGTAATATAAAATTAGCCAGCTTATCAAGATGTGTGATGATAAAGACAATGTGAGCATACAAAATCTCAACAAGTTTACCTCCAATGTATCATGTCTAAAGAAGCTACCAGACAATATGTTCCATGGAAACAAGAAAAGAGAAAGCAGGGTATACAAGAAGGATGGAATCCAACATAGGAGAAAGGCAAAGGGAATTTTCAGGCTGGTGGTGAAAGGAAGTCTCAGGACAACAGCTGTGTAGCTGACCTAGAGAGTAAAGAGTCCACAGAGGTGGAAGATTTAAAGGCCCAGGGGAGGACTCTTCAAAGAAAAAAAAAAAATGATGTGATAGACAACTGTATTTGAGAAGCTGTTGGAGGAAATGAGAAGACTTAGCCAGCCATCAAAAATAGGAGAGGCAATTATCAACCATGTGAAAAACCTAAAGTTGAACAAGGAAGCAACCCTAATAGTACACTACTTGGCTCAGCAGTAAACAGTGTTTCAATGGTCCTAATGAGATTAATTTTGAATATTGATCTAACTGAAATTGTGATATAACTATACAGGAAGGATAAAGGAGAAGAACTCATTAGAGGGGTTGGGAGGAATTTAACAGAGCTAAGTAATCACCAATCATCATAGGAAGTCTATAGATAATAACTGGTGTTGGAAAATCTAGAGAAAGTGGTATAAGCTTACTTAGAGTCACAGAGATAATACAAGAATGAAGAGATAAGAGAGTTGAAAGTGGTTACAACTTGGCTACTATATGTGGTGGTGAAGGTTGTGCGCTTCACAACTCTAGGTGGGTGCCATTCATATCATGGAGTATTTGGATGGTGCCCCCTGAAAGCTGAGTGTTGAACTACCTTCACAGCCTTACACAGCAACTCTGTGTCTTGGGAGCAGAACCAGGGTTGCGATCAGTTGATGTGAGATTGCGGCTTCTCCATTTACTCCAAAACATGATAGCACTATTTATCTTTTAAAATCATGTGCTTGTTTAAAAAATAGATAAATAGAATAATAATGGAAAGGAGACGATGGATTTTGAGACATACTTCTGGGATAAACTCAGTGAAATTTGGCAGCCTGTGAGGAATGGACAGATGAAGAGGAACCAGTAAAGAGAGTGGAGAAAAATCAGTTAAAGAGGAGAAAAAGCAGAGAAAATATCATAGAAGTCAGTTTCCAGGAAGAGGTAACGGCCAACAGTGCCACATGCTGGTGAGTGGGAAATATAGGTTTTGTCATCAGAAATCCCTGGGATTGAGTCTCAGCTCCTTCACTCTATGAGCTGCTGTTTCGTCATCTAAAAACCAGTGATAATGACATCAATCTCAAAACACCCCTTTGCTGCTGCTTTCATGAAATATAGGATGACAAGCTTTCTGGAGTAAGAAATCATTGTCAGCACCCAGTTTTATATCTCTGCCATACTAATCTAATTAGTACTAATCTAAGGGAAAGGGTTATGCTATTGAAAATAAACTTTATTTTCAATATGATGTTATTTCTAAGGCCCTTGGGAGGATTTTTTTCTTTCAGTTTGACAGAGGTTAAGCTCCACTTCCTTGAAGCAGAGAGCTGTAACTGTATTTCTGAGGCTTCTGGAGCATCCCAAGGAAATTCTATGGTCCTGAGAAGTGGCTGCAGGGGACTGCCTCCTGATGGATAGCTAAAATGGCCTCATTCCTGCCACAGGACTCCAGATGCAGGACGAGCATCCCTTCCCCAGGCAGCAGAACAAGTAGGAAGAAATAGACAGATGCATACAGGGACATTAAAGTGATGCTGTCTCAGCTCAGTCCAGGCCTGCCTGTCAGTGAAGATAAATTGGATCGTGAGCTGGAGGTAGCCAGCCTAGAGCAAGAGCCCAAGAAGAAGCAGAGGCATATCTGGGAGGAGGAAAAATCTGGGGTGGAGTGTGGTTCCAGCTTCACCAAAATCCTTATCCTCTCCTAGTTGCAGAAAGGGAGCCCCTTACAGGGACAAAAACAAAACAAAACCCTTTGCCGGAGAGTCCATTCTAACTCATTGTGACCCCACGTGTTACAGAGCAGAACTGCTCCATAGGATTTTCTTGGCTGCAATCTTAACGGAAGCACATCACCAGGCCTTTCTTCTGCAGCCCCGTTAGGTGGGTTTGAACTGCCAACTTTTAGGTTGGTAGTCAAGTGCAAACCATTTGTGCCACTCAGGAACCCTGTAAAAACATGTGGGGCTGGTAAGAAAACCCCTAGTCAACTCTGTTCTTGAATATCTCTTGCTTCACCTATTGTTTGGTTTCATGGAATTTAATAATAATGATAACAGTGACAACAACAAAGGCAAATGCTTACATAGGGCATATTATATGCCAGGTAATGTTCTCAGCATTTACTTACATTAACTTTTGTATAGATGAGGAAAATGACGCCAAAAGAGATTAAGGAACTTGCCTAATAACAGAGACAGGCCTAATATTGGAGGAAGGCCCCCTGAACACCAGACTCTTCACCATATCCTCAGGGTCCTCAGAAACCATTTGAGAAGCAGAGGGTCCTCCCCTCCTCAGAAACCTGCTGTGGCTCCCCACTGACTTTTGGGTAGAAAGTATCCAGGCATTCAAGGGTCTTCATGATAACACCTACGTATCTTCCTAACATTACCTCCGCAATATCCCACCACATACCAGTGCTACACTCTGAGCTTCTCCCCCTGCTTCTGAACTGCCCTCAACTCTCACATCCTTGGGCTTTAGCTAATATCATTACTTCAGCTGAGAATAAAGAGTGATAGAGTTAGAGAAAATAGATTAGATTTGGATCAGATAGATCTATGTATATCTAGTCTCTTACAAACTGTGGCAGACATTGCTAGTTGTCTACTGTATATCCACTCGCCCTATGTCTGGCAATAACAGAGATAGGCACATCAATGACTATCTAGAAGACTAAGTTTGCTCTGGTAACTAAATCTTAGCTGATGGTATATAAGTGAAAATGTTGTTTGGGATTTCTGGAAGTTTTCTCATGTTGGAAGTAGTTAGCCCTTTTTCCTCCTTCCTCCATCCTGCCCTTTGGCGTGTGGGTGTGATATCTGGAGCACCAACAGATAGCTTGCACCATGAGGATTTGGTCCACATATGGAATAATGAAGTACAGAGCCTGAGAAATCCTGGGTCTCTGATGGCCATGCAGAAGCCAAGTAAACCCCAGATTACCTGCTTTTTGACGTCTATGTAATTCACGGAAGCAGCAGTCAAAAAATCAAACAATGCATTGCATTGAGCAAATCTGCCACAAAAGACCTCTTGAAAGTGTTCAAAAGTAAAGATACCACTTTAAAGACTAAGGTGTGCCTGACCTAAGCCATGATGTTTTGAATCACCTATTGCCTGCGAAAGCTGGACAACAAAGGAAGACCTAAGAAAAATTGTTCCCTTTGAATTACAGAGTTGGCAAAGAATATTGAGTCTACCATGGACTGCCAGAAGAACGAACAAATCTGTCTTGGAAGAAGTACAGCCAGAATGCTCTTTAGAAGCAAGGATGGCATGACTTCATCTCACATACTTTGGATATGTTATCAGTCCCTGGAGAAGGACATCATGCATGGTAAGGTAGAGGGTCAACGAAAAAGAGGAAGACCCTCAAGGAGATGGATTGACACAGTGACTGCAACAATGGGCCCAAGCATAACATCGACTGCGAGGATGGCACAGGACCAGGCGGCGTTTTGTTCTGTTGTACGTAGGGTCGCTATGAGTAGGAACCAACTCAACGGCACCTGACAACAACATCTCTTTCAAGCCTCAATTTTTCTTTGCTATTCATAGTTAATCCTAACCTTAACTGATACACAACCTTGCAGCACTGAGCATGCCCCTTACCTTTATCTGTCTAAACCTTAACTGTAAAATAAAGAGAATTATACCTATTCCACTTGGTAGTTGTGAGAAGTAAATGAGATAACATGAAAAAGAGTGGCATGTGCTCTGGCAGCCTGAGAGGGGAGATATTTTGGGAGGGGAACCTTTCAGCATCAAGCAAGTCAAGCCACACCTGCTCCCCATCCACTTGCCTGAGCCCAGTCTTCTCAGTTATACTTGGCTCAGTTCCTGGTGGTTTTATGCTTGAGAAAGAAGTGGGTGGAATCATGATATTAATGCCACTTTTATATACGAGGTGACTTTTAAGATCCCCTCCAGAAATGTAAATATGGCAGAAGGCTCTCTACATCCACCTTCGTCAATGTCTACCACAGTCCTGAATGGAGTAGGGCTTTCTTTAGACATCATCTGAGGACCACGACATTTCTCTCAAGGGGCATTACAGCCCTCAGAGATTCAGGTACACAGCCTCTCTCTCTGTCTCTCCCTCTCCCGTTCCTCTCTCTCTTTTTTCAGTTAGACTAAGAGAGGAGTAAGGGGACTGCAAAAGTGTGAAGGAAGCAGAATTAGGCTCTTAGGGATGGTGTTCTCAGGAACTTTTAAACAGGCTGAATCTGAAACTGACCAAATTGACATTTTTTGAGTTCAACTACAGCCATTCACCTGTTCTTCTAAAAGGCACTAAGCACTTTCAAAATGCAATGTCTTGTTTCATGTCTTCCTTTTGCCTAAAGCGCCCTCTTTCCATGGTTTACTTGGCAAACTCCTGCCCTTCCTTCGAAGTTCAGCTTAAATGTTACCTTCTTTGAGAAGCGTTTTCTGGCCCAGTTAGACAGTAAACCATGCTGGAGGCAAGATTTGCATCCTCTTGTGAAAGTGAAGAGCCTTCCCAGACATGTGCCTATCATCACCTAGAAGGTGAGCCACGGAAGCATTTGTGGGGATGCCCATAAAGACCTCACATTTCTAACAAGAAGCAATTTGGGGTCCAATTGGACCTCTAATTGAATGATCACAAACTCAATGCCATTGAGCATGGCCACAATCAATTTAGCAGAGAAAAAAAAAATAAAGCAGGTAAAACTCCAATCTGAGCCATAACAATTCTCAGTAGAATAGTCCAGGACATTTAATGTTGAGCAATGTACCCTTCTGGATGCATGTTTCAAGATAAACTGACTACAACATATACGCTTCAGTAACTGAGGAATTAACTAGCTTCATATGGCTGTTAACTAGATATAGTTAAATGCTAGAAGATCCCTGCCTAAACCAATGACTTTGGTTTTAGAGCAGGTGATCTATACCTCTTGTTTTAGTCTATAACTAGATAATAGGGACAATTACCCACTAAGGTTATTCCTAATTCATGACACTGATGACACATTTACATAAGAGAATGTTATTGTTGTATTCTATTTGTTGGAGCGGGGAATGCGTGAATATAACATCAGTGTTACCAAGTCATGTGGATAGAATTTTTTTGAAGTCCAGAACAAGTCTCTGTTTATTTCACTCCACTTAGATGGTGCTATCAGAGCAAAAAAATTGCATTACAACTCTTCTGACTCATACAGCAGTGAAAGGTATGTCCTACACAAGCATCAATAATCAGAGGTCAGTATCAAGATTACATAGCTTTTCTCATAACCAGTTCCTGTCCACAGAGGATATAATGGGCACACTTAGGTCTTCTCCTCTGCTTTTATCGTACTTGATTTTT
Organism: Trichechus manatus latirostris; assembly: GCF_000243295.1. Classification (NCBI taxonomy): domain Eukaryota; kingdom Metazoa; phylum Chordata; class Mammalia; order Sirenia; family Trichechidae; genus Trichechus; species Trichechus manatus. The sequence goes on along the minus strand of NW_004444233.1, from coordinate 94,101 downwards.
TTCTCAAGGCAATGAAGTCTATGATAAATAAATTAGAAAAATTCCTGAATGACCTCTGGTAATTTTTGCTTTACATGTTTCTTCTCTGTCAAGCAAGATGCCAGGAGAATAAGTTCTATATTTGCTAGTACGGAGAGTGAACAAAATCATTTTAAGTTGATGGCAATCCATTCAGAGAAGATGAGAGGAGAAACCTGTCCTTTGAGACTTTCAAGGTTTAAAAGATTCTTTGATAGTAGCAGCTCAAATAGAGTTAGAAAAACCTGGTACATTTATTGTCAGTCCCTAACTTCCTTAGCACAATGCAAGTATAGACAGTCTCCCGGGCAGCTATGCAAAAATAAGTAAGGGGAAAATGTACATTTTTTACCGAGACCACAGCAAAAAAGGGCTAGACACAGTTTATAATATACAATACAGGTAGAACAAGAACCTTCTCCTGAGATTTTATCCATTTACTACTATTCAATGGGGGCATGTGGTTCTGTGATAGAATTCTCTCCCTCCATGTGGGAGACCTGAGTTCAATTCCCAGCCAATGCACTCATGTGCAGCCACCATGCATCTGTCAGTAGAGGCTTATGTGTTGCTATTATGCTGAACAGATTTCAGACTAAGACAGAGGTAGGAAGACTAAGACAGACTAGGAAGAAAGGCCTCATGTTCTACTTCTGAAAATCAGACAATGAAAATCCTGTGGATCACAACAGTCCAACCTGCAACCGATCATGGGGATGGCATAAGACTGGGCAGTGTTTCCTTCCATTGTCCATGGGGTCTCTATGAGTCGCAACTAACAACAGCAACAACCACTCAGTACCACTGTCTTCTAAGGAAAGTGAGTCGGGTGTGGATCAGAGGCATAGCGAGGGGGGCAGAAGGAGGCACTTGCCCCCGAGGCACCACAAATATAAAAGACTCCTGACTGAGGCAGCCAGACAAGAGGAGGCAAGGCTTTTCTGCTGATGCTTCATGGCTATCGACGTCTGTTCATCTTGAAATTGCAGGGAGGTGGGGCAGGGCACAATTTAGGTATTGCCCCTGGGCATTCTAACTGGGGAGGGTGCAACTTAGAGATTGCCTCTAGGTGCTCATTACCTTCACTACACCCCTGGCTGATAATTTTTTTTTCATTTAGATTACTAAATATATCTTTGAAAAAATTGTCCATGGGAATCCACTCATTCTTTAATTGGAGATCAAATTTTTTGTGATGTGAATTTTGTTTTTTTTTAATATCATGCGTTTTCAGTAATGGAATGCAAGCTTACTAACCGTGTTGAAATTTTAGCTGGTAATATGGACTTTGAGAAATCTGATGTGGTCATACATGTGCCCATGAATCTCTGGCAGTACTCTGGTGCCATGACTTGGTAAGCACCTGTCTGTCCCACCAGACCTGGATGGCATAGTTTATTGCAGGCACCTTCCATTTGGTTACATTGAGCACCTCTGGTTTTCCAAATATGACACACAAAAAAGCAAACAAACCCACAGAGCTTCCTAACTATCACACAGGACACCATAAATATGCTTAGAAAGCTTATCTAGCTGTATGAAAGTCAAAAGAGACAAAAGTTTACCCAATCGCACTTCCTGAATGCACTACCTCATGTATAAGCCTGATACTCCCAGATATTTTGTACCAATGAATGTTTCTTTTACTTTTCATCTTTTTCTTTTACTTTTTACCTTTCTCTGCTGAAGGGCAGCAAATGCTTTTAGTGGGAAAAATAGACTCCCAAGAAAGCTAAGAAGTGGAAAATTTGGGTGGGCAACTGTATATCCCACTGGGCTCCAGAGTTAAAAACTTGAAGGAAGGGTTTATTTGGAATTCATAATCCTGATGTTTAGTCTCCAGAGATGTTATCTGAGCCTGGAGAATAAATACAGGTTATCATCAAAAAGATACTGCATCCCTGAGCAGACAGGGCAGTGTGAATGGTAAGACAGAGCATGTTTGTCTTGTCAGGGAAATGAATCAAGACCAGAAGAAAGAAATTCTATTCACATGTGCTGAGGAGCAGAGGTTGCCTGAGATACGTCTGGTCCATCTACCATAACAGCTAGCAAAATTCTTTTCTTTTCTTTTTTTTCTTAACAGCCACAGAAATAAATGGCTTAAACCCACAGGAAAAAAATGTTCTAAAATGGAAGGTGCTTGTAGGTATGTTAGTTTGAAGGGAACAAAGAGATGACTTTTTTTCTTTTTTAAGCAGGTTCGTGTTGTTGTTGGGTGCCAGCAAGTTGATTTGATTTGTAGTGACCCTAGATGGCAGAGTAGAACTGTCCCTTAGGGTTTCTCACCAGGACTCCTTTTTAAGCAGGTAATAGATGATTTATTTGATACATAAAGAAATAGGTACGTGATTTTTATTAATAGAGAAGCAGATAGAGTCTCAGAAAGAAATCATATCACTAATAGACAAAGAGAAAAATCATAACATTATCTCAAGTGATAGAAAAAAACTGATAAACTTCTTTATCTTTATTGTTCCTTTATTTCACTTTTCACCAAAGTTTTACATACATATATATATTCTTTTCTTGAGGTGAAGTTCACATAACATAAAATCAACCATTTTAAAGTGAACAACATCAGTGGCATTTAGTACCACAATTTGTTTATCTATTCATCCATGGATAGACATTTGAATTGTTTCCACCTTTTGGCTAATGAGAATAGTGCTGCTATGCACATGCATGTACATCTGTTTGTTTCAGTGCTTGTTTTCATTTCTTTTGGGTGTATATGGACTGACCTTTAGAACATGCTTAGACTATATTCTGGGCCTAATCAAATAGGTCCATACACAAAAAGTACAGTGCCTGACCTTTTAAGTACCCCTTGAGTGCTTCCATTGTTTTACTTGAGTTGGGCCCTTTAAGCCCCTCAGCAAAGCACCTAAAACCCTCTGAAAATCAAATATCAGCGTCTTTACCATAGGACCTCCAATGGCCAGATTTCAAGCAATGACTTTTAGTTAATAAGAAGCAACAAACAAAGAAAGACTGTCTCTGGTGTTCTCATAGTATAGGCAGCATATAGCATGGTGCTTCACAGGACAAATGCTGGGTTTGCGTCCTGGATGCACTACTTCTTAGCTGTGAGATTCTGAGCATGTTATTTAAACTCTCTGTACTTTGAAGCACTTACTGATGAAGATCAAAGACTACAACCTACAGCATGGATTACACCTCAACATAAAGAAAACAAAAACCCTCACAATTGGACCAATAAGCAACACCACAATAAACGGAGAAAATATTGAAATTGTCAAGGATTTCCTTTTACTTGGATCCACAATCAACACCCATGGAAGCAACAGTCAAGAAATCAAACAATATATTGCACTGGGTAAATCTGCTGCAAAAGACCTCTTTAAAGTGTTAAAAAACAAAGATGTCACTTTGAGGAATAAGGTGCACCTAACCCAAACCATGGTATTTTCAATTGCCTCATGTGTATGCGAAAGCTGGACAATGCATAAGGAAGACCAAAGAAGAATCAATGGCTTTGAATTATGGTGTTGGCTAAGAATATTGAATACATTGTGGACTGCCAGAAGAACCAACAAATCTGTCTTGGAAGAAGTACAGCCCAAATGCTCCTTAGAAGCAAGGATGACGAGACTTATCTCACATACTTTGGACATGTTATCAGGAGGGACCAGTCCCTGGAAATGACATCATGCTTAGTAGAGGGTCAGTGAAAGAGAGGCAGACTCTTGTGATAGTTAAGGTTGTGTGTCAACTTGGCTGGGCTGTGATTCTCAGTGGTTTGGTAGTTATGATGTAGTTTGGGAGTCGTATGATGAAGTGATCACTTCCATAATGAGATTTGATATAATGTGATCACCTCCATAATTGGATCTGCTATGAGCAGCCAATCAGTTGAAAGGGAGTTTCCTTGGGGGTGTGGCCTGCATCCAATATAGGTGGACTCTTTGGCAATGCTCACGGGCTTTTGCTCGCTCTGGATCCTTCAGCTGGCTCCTGTTCATCTGACCTCCAGTTCTTGGGACTTGAGCTAGCAACTTACTTGCTGTCTTGCCTGCCAATCTTGGGATTCATCTGTCTTTGCAGACTGTGAGCAAGAGCCCTGCTCTCTGACTAGCTGATCTTGGGTTCACCAGTCCCAGTGCTACATGAATCATTAGAAGCCCCCAGCCTGATCCACGGACTTGGGACGTTGCAACATCTACAATTATGTGAGCCATTCCTTAATACAAATCTCTCTCTATAGATATTTATATGCTTTACTGGTTTTACTTCTCTAGAGAACCCAGCCTAAGACAACCCTCAGTGAGATGGATTGACACATGACTGCAACAGTGGACTCAAGCATAGCAGACAATTGTGATGATGGCACGGGACTGGGTAATGTTTTGTTCTGTTGTGCATAGGTTTGCTATGAGTTGGAACTGACTTGATGGCATCTAACAACGACTACATACCTCAATTCCCTTGTCTATAAAATGGTGATAACAACAATATATACAAACTAAGGTACTTATGAGGATTACATGAGGTCATTCATAGAAAATGATTAGAACTAGGGCTGGCACATGTTAAATGTTTAATAATTGCTACCTATTATTAGTATAGGGTCGCTGTGAGTCAGAATCTACTCAATGGCAGTGGATTTGGTTTTTATTATTATCAGCGGGAGGCCTGGTGGCCCAACAGTTAAGCACTCAGCTGCTAACTGAAAGGTTGGTACTTTGAATGCACCCAGAGACTCCACAAGAGAAAGACCTGGTGATCTGCTCCCAGAAAGATCACAGCCTAAAAAACACTATGAGGCAATTCTACTGTGTTACTGGGGTAGCTTTGCATCAAAATCAACTCAATGGAACCTAACAATAGAAACAACATTATTATTAGTAGTAATTTTATCATTATGTAATTCATCCCCTGCTCCCAGTAAAGACTTATGGTGCAAATCTGCCTGGTCCCACTCCTTTAGTCTAAGGCAGAGTATGTCCAACCAGTTCCTGGAAATGGGATATCTTCAGGGTATTCAGTTGAGGTCACCTGCCTTGGGGTGAGACTTACTGGGGTGTCAACAAAGGAAGAATTCTCCAGCTATCTCTGAAGTGAGAGGGCTGTTCAACAGCCAGTGAGGATAGCCTGAGGGTCCCTTGAGGGGAAGTGTGCTTCCCTGAGACTGTGAGGGACGCACCAGAGTCAGGTTGGCAGTAATGGCCTAGGATCAGAGGAGGATTTACAGTGAAGCTACCAAAACTTACCTTCAGGGCACCTCACTGTCCAGGCATGTTCCAAGGCCCGGGGTGGTACCTACCAATTAATGTTGTTGTTAGGTGCCATCAAGTCAGTTCCAACTCATAGTGTACAACAGAACAAAACTCTGCCCAGTCCTGTGCCATCCTCACAATCGTTGCTATGTTTGAGCCCATTGTTGCAGCCACTATGTCAATCCATCTCCTTGAGTATCTTCCTCTTTTTCACTGACCGTCTACTTACCAAGCATGATGTCCTTCTCCAGGGACTGGTCCTTCCTGATAACATGTCCAAAGTATGTGAGATGAAGTCTCGCCATCCTTGCTTCTAAGGAGCATTCTGGCTGTACTTCTTCCAAGACAGATTTGTTCTTTCTTCTCGTAGTCCGTGGTATATTCAATATGTTTTGCCAACACCTTAATTCAAATGCATCAATTCTTCTTCACTCTTCATAACTTTGTATTATTTCTCTTAAAACCAAACTCATTGACATGGAGTCAATTCTGACTCATGGCTACCCCATGTGTGTAAAAGTAGAACTGCTCCATAAGTTTTCTTCAAATGCATCAATTCTTCTTCACTCTTCATAACTTTGTATTATTTCTCTTAAAACCAAACTCATTGACATGGAGTCAATTCTGACTCATGGCTACCCCATGTGTGTAAAAGTAGAACTGCTCCATAAGTTTTCTGATACCTGTGATCTTTTGGAAGTAGATTGCCAGCACTTTCTTCTGAGTCACAACTAAGCAGATTCAAACTGCCAACTTTCTGGTTAGTAGCTGAGCACTTAACCATTTACACCACCCAGGTACTGCTTATTTCTCTTAAAGAGGTCTCAAAAATTGTATAATCTTTAAGCCCTACAAAACTTGAACTTACCTTCGCATAGGCCCCCATCATGAGTGGACAGCACATTTTTTGTGGGATCCTATAAGTAGACTCAACATAACCCTTGAAAAAGACAATTATAAGAAGTCGAAGTATTGTCATTTTGGCCTAGGCTTGTGGTTCTCTGCTTCTAATACACCTAGGAGTACATGAGAAGTATCAGGTTTTCTTCCTCAAACTACACATACTTGGTTGGGGTAGGGGACTTAGCTATTTTTATCCCCAGATAATTCTAATACACTCCTCCTAATTGGCTGGCCACCACTGGGCTAGATTACAGGACCCAGCCCCTCTAGAACATAGTGCAGTCTGTGTCTCTTAACATCCACAATACATTCTATGAAATAGGACGTCACATGATTTGGACACTGTGCGAACATGCCTAAATTGCGAGCAATATCATTCACTGATTTTCCACCTTCGTGTTGTTTAATAAGATTTTGTTTCACTTCTAAATAAATATTTCTCCTTTGCCTATTGCTGCTGCTATCACTAGCACTGGTTTTGCTGCATTTCAGAGCCATGATGCACTTCATGGTAATATTTTCAAAAAAAATTAAACAGAGATAACACTACAACACTCAAGACATGCGCGATACAAGAGATTGAATGCTGCTGCTTATGAGTTGAAGCATACACTGTTTTACGGTGAACTTTTTATTTGTAAGTAGGGAAGTTCACATTAAAATAACAATAGAAAGTACAGTACATACATAAGCCAGTAACAGGCGTTTATTATGACTATCAAGCCTTATGTATTATAGGTTATATGTGTACTGTACCATTATATGCCTGGCAGCACAACAGCTTTGTATACAAGAGATACATGTGTTGTGTGTGGGAAGCTGTAGCCTTCTCTACCTCTGATTACATCTGCTACTTCCCATTCTCCAACCAGGACTTCTGAACTCTTATAAGCTTATGGGACCATGGATGTATATGCGGTCTGAACAGATGTTATGTGGCACATGACTATATTTTTTTTTGGAACCTGTAGTGGATGCTGTGGTGTGCAGATCACTCCCCGCCACTGCCCCAGGATTGTAGCCTGATGACAGGTACAGCATCACACTCAAGAGAAGGAACTTCTGGACTTTTGGGCAACATGGCGCTGTAGTCAGAAGCATGCCGTCCCTCTGCAGCAAACATCAGAAAAACTAAGTCAGAGTCACACGTCAGTCCTGAAACCCTAAGCATCAAATGAAGAGATAAAGAACTCAGCCAAGCACAGAATGGAATAAGAAACTGAGAGAACAGGGAGCGAGGAGAGATACAAGCAGAGGTCCCCTATCAGCTACCACAGCACAGATACGCCATCTTGGACTCCTATTGGAGATCAGTGAACAGGGAGTATGAGAAAGCAGCTTCACAGAGCTTCCAGCAGGAGACAGAACAACTGGTAACCAGTGATATACGCTTTCCCACCTCCCACCCTTCTTCACCCCCACTTAGCCTCCTCTGCTTCCTGCAGCCACAGTCTCTTGGCTGGGAAGCACCCCAGTGTCACTTGGATTCCACCCACCCACACTGGCCAGCTGCCTGAGTGCCTTTTGTTGGCTGCTGGTGTTGCTTTTTTCCGCTTCTTTTTGATTTCTTCCTTACCTCTCACCACTTTCCCCTCCTTTCTCTCAAATGCCTGGCTCCATGCGCCATCTTTGCTTCTTCCTGAAAGGCTGCAAAACACTGTTTGACTGTGAAACTGCTTCCCTGCCAGTGCTGCCACACTGGTAGGAACCCCGGGGCTTTTTTGTTTGTTTGCTCTGATTTGTTCTATTTTGATTCATTTGTTTGTTTTCTTTTCCTTTTCTCGACTTGGGAGCCTCTTCTAGCTGGGAAATACTCTGTGGCTTGGAAGCTACTCCCTTACTCTGCACAGACACACAGGAACATCCCTGGGAGAATTTCTTTCTTCTGTTTTTTTTTTTTTTCTTTTTTGGGGGGGTTGTTTGTTTTTGGGTTTTTTTCTTTGTTTTGTTTTCTTCTCTCTCTTACTCCTTTTGGTCTTTCTTCATTTCCAGTTTCTTGATTTATTCTTTTTTCTTTTGCCTTTTTTCTTTTTTTTCACTTTCATTTTTCCTCATTTCTCAGTCTCTTATCTCTCCACTCCAATAGCAAGCTCCCTTAGCACTCTTTTTTGTTTGTGTGTATGTTTTTGTCTCCTATTCCTCTCTCCTCTCTCTCATCTTTCCCATACCCATCTTAGCTCCACACATCACAGTCTACCCCCTCCTTTCTGCTTCCCTGCACCGTACACTGAACATCACACTCTCAACAGCACAGGCGTGGCCTACAGGAACCTGCCCTGCACTGATTCCCAGTCTGTACTGTCAGCCCTGGTACATGCTACAAACAACCCATCCCAGCAACTCCCCTTCAGCTGGACCTGCCTGCTGTGCCATACCTGAGTGACTGACCCTGCCCATTGTAGAAGGAGGTGAAAACTATCGTGCCCACAGATGAGCAAACAACAAAGAATGCACAGCCCGCCTGCTCAGACATAACCAGTTGAAACAAAACAGCGGGAAGAAACAAACAAATCTACAACAGTAAATGACGTAAATAACAACTGAACGCCCTGAAGACAGCAGACAATATCAAAACATTTACAAAAACGGGACAGGATGGTTCTAGTAGGTGTCCAAATAAAACACCAGATGATCTTCCAGTAGAAGAAAAAGCACTAGACCTAGCTGATAGGGAATTCAGATATCTAATATTTAGAATTATCCAAGAGTTGAAGCAAAAAACAGACAAAAATGAGGAAAAAATAGACAAATTCATGGAAAATACAAACCAAAAAATGGAAGAATTCAAGAAAATAATACAGGAACAAAATGCCAAAATAAATTCACAACTAGAAACCGTACAAAAACAACAATTAGATATCAAAAAGATAATCAGCAAGATTTTACAAATGGACAATGCCATAGAAGGGCTGATGAGCAGGTTTGAAACGATGGAAGATAGGATCAGCGAAATTGAAGACAAACACTTGGATACAACTCTGAGGAAAAATCGGAAAAAAGAACAAGGAAAAAGGAAGAAACCCTGAGAATTATGTGGGATACAATCAAAACCAAAAATCTGCAAGTGATCGGAGTTCCAGAAAAGGGGGAGAAAACAGAAGACACAGAGAGGATCATTGAAGAATTGCTGACAGAAAACTTCACCAATATCATGAAAGATGAAAAGCTGACCATCCAAGAAGCTCAACAAATCCCTTATAGGAGAGACTCCAAAAGAAAATCACCAAGGCATATCATAATCACACTCGCCAAAACCAAAGACAAAGAATCTTGAGGGCAGCTCAAGAAAAACAAAAAGTCACATACAGAGGAGAAACAATAAGACTAAGCTCGTATTATTTGGCAGAAACCATGGAAGCAAGAAGGCAATGGGATGACATATATAAAACCTTGAAAGAAAACAATTGCCAGCCAAGAATAATATATCCTGCAAAACTCTTCTTCGAATATGGTGGTGAAATTAGGTCATTTCCAGATAAACAGAAATTAAGGGAATATGTAAAAACCAAACTAAACTCACAAGACTTATTAAAGGAAGTCCTTCAATCTGAGAACAAACAACATCAGAACACAGGCTGAATATAGGACACAGGATTGTACTAGCCAGATACCAACCTAGAAAACGAACTCTTAAGGACTATGCAAAACCAAAAGAATTACAACAGGGAACCAGAGAGGTTAATCTGTAAATGACAACAGCATCAGAACAGTAAAAGAGGGAATAAATGGTATAGGTATAGAACCTTCTAATGGAGAAGAAGGCAAAGCGATACCAAGTAATAATAGACTAGTTCAAATCTAGGAAGATAAGGGTAAATTTCAAGGTAACCACAAAGAAAGTTAACAAACCTACTCATCAAAATAAAGAAGAAAAACATAAAGTTTCAGTAAAAACAAAACCTATAAAACAGAAGAAATGAAAAAGAAATCCACAAACAAAAGGAACTCAGCAAAGGAGAATAAGAGGAACAAAGAAAACGTCAGGACCACAAAAAAAAGCACTACAAAATGCAATCCCACCCCTAGGAATATATCCTAGAGAAATAAGAGCCATCAGACGAATAGACATATGCACACCCATATTCATTGTAGCACTGTTCACAATAGCAAAAAGATGGAAACAACCTAGACGGCCATCAACAGAAGAATGAATAAACAAACTACGGTACATACACACAATGGAGTATTATGCAAAGATAAAGAACAATGATGTCTCTGTGAAGCATCTCATAACATAGATGAAATTGAAGGACATTATGCTGAGTGAAATAAGTCACTCACAAAAGGACAAATATTGTATGAGACCTCTAATGTAAAAACTCATGAAAAAGTTTACACACAAAAAGAAACAATATTTGTTGGTTACGAGGGATGGGAGGGGTGGGGGGAGCTAAATAGACAATAGATAAGTGGTAACTTTGGTGAAGGGTACGACAGTACCAAATACTAGGGAAGCCAGCACAACTTGTACAAGGAAAGGTCATGGAAGCTCCATAGACACATCCAAACTCCCTGAGGGACTGAATTGCTGGACGAAGGGCTGTGGGGATCATGGTCTCGGGGGACAAATAGCTGAATTGGCATAGCACAGTTTTTAAAGACAACGTTCTACATTCTACCGACAACTTTCTACGTTCTACCTTGGTGAATAGCGTCTGGGGTCTTAAAAGTCTGTAAGCAGCCATCTAAGATACTCCACTGGTCTCACCCCTTCAGGAGCAAGGGAAAATGAAGAGAACAAGATAGAAGGAAAAGATTAGTCCAAAGGACTAATGTACCACAGCTACCACCAGACTGAGTCCAGTACAGCTAGATGGGGAAAATGAAGAGAACAAGATAAAAGGAAAAGATTAGTCCAAAGGACTAATGGACCACAGCTACCAAGGCCTCCACAAGACTGAGTCCAGTACAGCTAGATGGGGCTGGGCTACCACCACTGACTACTCTGACCGGGATCACAATAGAGGGTCCTGGACAGAGCTGGAAAAGGATGTGGAACAAAATTCTAACTCAAAAAAAGACCAGATGCACTGGCCTGAGAGACTGGAGAAACCCTAAGAGTATGGCCCCCAGACAAACTTTTAGCTCCTTGGTGAAGTCACTCCCAAAGTTCACTGTTCAGCCGGGGATTGTCTCATAATACAAAATGAGACTAATGAGGCACAGCAGTCCACGGACAAGGACTAGAAGGCAGGAAGGGACAGGAAAGCTGGTGATAGGGAACCCAAGGTTGAGAGGGGACAGCATTGACATGTCAGTGGGTTGTTAACCATTGTCATAGGGCAATATATGTACTAACTGTTCAATGAGAAACTATTTGTTCTGCAAACCTTCATCTAAGGTACAAGAAAAAATTATCTATGTGAGATCAAATTGACAACAGCAACTCAAAAGGTTTGATGGAAAGCCTAAGGGGCAGTGAATTGAAGATAATGGTGATGGAATAATTTAGAAAAGCATAGTGAGAATAGCAGCACAACTGGAAGAATGCAATTGATGTCACTGAATTGTACATGTAGAAACTTTTGAAACAGTGTAACTTTGGCTATGTATATTTTCACCAAAAAAAAGGTCCTCCAAGGTCGAGAAGGGAAAGTTTTGACAGGTCGTGGGGTTGTTAACCAATGTCATAAAACAATATGTGTAGTGACTATTTAAT
>NW_004444233.1:80013-81130 GCF_000243295.1 Trichechus manatus latirostris | reverse complement strand
TTTCATAGTCTTTCATCTCTCTACTCCAATGGCAAGATCCCCTAGCATTCTTTTCTGTTTGTTTGTATGTTTTCAGCTCCTGTTCCTCTCTCCTCTCTCCCATATCCATCTTGGCTCCACACATAACAATCTCCCCGTTAAATCCTGCCTACCTGCATTGTGCGGTTCACATCACACCACCAAGCAGCACAGGCATGGCCTACTGGAACCTGCCCTGCACTGATTACTGACCTGCCCTGGTGGCTGTAGTAAGTGCCACAAACAACCCATCCCAGTAACTCCTCTTCAGCTAGACCTGCCCCACTGTACCAAATCTGAGTGACTGACCCTGCCAACTGGAGAAGGAGGCAAAAGTATTGTACCCACAGATGAGCGAACAACAAAAACACATAGCCCGCTGGCTCAGACATAGCAAAATTAAAAAAAAAAGGGATGAAACAAACAAATCTACAATCAATAAATGAGAAAAATAAGTACTGAATGCCCCCGAAGACAGCAGACAATATCAAAACATTTACAAAAACACAACAGGATGGTTCCAGTAGGCTTCCAAAATAAAACACCTTATGACTTTGCAGTGGAAGAAAAGGCACTAGAACTACCTGATAGGGAATTCAAATCTCTAATAGGCAGAGCTATCCAAGAGTTGAAGCAAAAAGCGGACATAAATGATGAAAAAATAGACAAATTCATGGAAAATGGAGACAAATTCATGGAAAACACAGACAAAAAAATGGAAGAATTCAGGAAACTAATGCAGGAACAGAGTGCCAAAATTAATTCACTACTAGAAAATATACAAAAACAACAATTAGAAATCCAAACGATAAACAACAAGGTTTCAGAACTTGACAGTGTCATAGAAGGGCTGAGGAACAGATATGAAATGGTGGAAGACGGGATCAGCGGAATTGAAGACAAAGACTTGGATACAACTCTGTTCGAGGAAAACTCAGAAAAAAGAACAAAGAAAAATGAAGAGACCCTGAGAATTATGTGGGATACAATCAAAAGCAAAAATCTGTGAGTGATCAGAGTTCCAGAACAGGGGGAGAAAACAGAAAACCCAGCGAGGATAACTGAAGAAATGCTGACAGAAAACTTCCCCAATATCATG
>NW_004444233.1:18314-74507 GCF_000243295.1 Trichechus manatus latirostris | reverse complement strand
AAGGTCGAGAAGGGAGAGGGTTGACATGTTGTGGGGTTGTTAACCAATGTCATAAAACAATATGTGTACTACTGTTTCATGAGAAATTATTTGTTCTGTAAGCCTTCACCTGAAGTGCAATTAAAAATAATAAAGTGCAATAAAAAAATTAAAAAAAAAAAAAAAGAGAGGGGACTTGTTTACATGAGATCATGCCTCCTGGTATGATGGTGCAGGCCCCTAGCCTCAAGTTGGGTTATCTCTGAGGGTCCATCCAACTTCAGGGCTCCCTGAGAGAGTGAGACCTCTGTTTCAATTGCATCCCAGTTCTCCCTCTACTCTATCCTGCTTCCTCACTTCCTTTCAGGCTTCGTTCCCAGGTGCCCACCCCGGTAGACCTCCTGAATGTAAATCTCTGCTCAGAGGCTGTTTTCCAGGGAACCCAACCCATGACAGACTACAGTTACACTTGTCTGCTCCTCCCACCCACCCTTACACCACAACATAACCCTCCCAACACCCCTTATACAGCATCCCAAAGGAAAAACATTCATAGCTATCAGAAATATTATAAATTTGTGAGAAACACCTTATAGATACAGGAAGTCAGCTACATAAATTTCTAGCTAAAAAAAATTTAAACCGTAGAAATAAAAAGGATTAGTTGGAGATGGTTTAAAAATAGACTAAAAGCTTATAGATTAGAGAAACACACGTTAAATGAGATAAAATAGATAAGAAGTAAAATAAAAGATAGAAGGCTAGAAGCTGAGATTAAAAAAAAAAAAAAAAGTAAAAAGAAATAAGAGATTAAGACTCTAGATGAAAGGCTAAAGCCCAGGATATGAAAAGCTGAAAACATACACATAGACAAAATTTTAGGATTAAGAATAAAATATAAGAACTAAAAAGTAAAAGACAAAGAATTTAGGAATGGCTTAAAAAATAAAAGGAAAAAGTTCATAGATTAGAGGACCATATAGCTAATTAAGAGAAGGAGAGAAAAAGCAGGAGAGACACAGAGAGACACATAAAGAGAGTGAGATAGGGAGACAGACAGAAAGAGACAGAGAGAGACACAGAGAGAGGGAGGGAGATACAGAGACGCACAGAGGCAGAGAGATAGACAGAGACAGAGAGAGAGGGAGGGAGAGGCAGACAGACAGAGATACACACATGGAGAAAGAGAAAGAAGAGAAACCAGGTGAGCTTGGTTCTGAACAGAACCCCAAGTGGTGGAGACGCAGTGCTCCTTAAGGGAGGAGGGAGCGAGCAATGCAACGTCCCTACTCTCAGCTGCACCTCATACTCATGTTTTTGACAAAGGCAGGTTTTCCAGCTAGGTCCCCTAGCAACAGGGGACCAGTCTTTGGAAACTTCTGTGCCAGGGCCACAATCCACACTGAGAAGAGCAAGTGTGCCTGAGAATGGGCCTTACCCTGGAAGGGAGAAAATCCTCAGAACAGAAGTGCGAAAGGGGAAGTCAAAGCCAAGAGGGATGATTTGTGACTCATACACTTATTTTAACCAGAAGATTTGAGGGCAGTGGCTATTTCAAGCCGTGACTGAAGGAAGTCTTTCCCATGCATCAGGATGGAGGTCTTGGCAACTGTCACTGTGGCTTCCTGACAATTGTCCCTCTTTCCTGACATTCTTCCCAGCCCATAGCCTCAGTGCTGAGAGTCCTTCTCACTAGAAGACTGAGGTTATGAAAATGCTCCCGGGGGAAAGCTGCTTTTCCTGGTGTGGGGAAGTGGAAAGACGGATGTGATCTGGATTGTACCTGGTTCTGTTCCCAGGTGAACAGTTGCCAAGGTTCCCACCCAGCTGCAGCCAATGTCAGTGTTTCTCTTCACCCTGCATAACTCTAGATTTTCCAGGAAGCCATTCTAAATTAATTACATTTGTGATGTTCCCTTAAAATTCATTAATTGAATTTATTTCTTTTTTCTTTTGGCTAGTCTTTCATTCCACAAATGTGCATTCAACAAATATTTATTGAGTACATAATAAGTGCCACTATGCTAGAAACTATAGCAGGAAGCTTAAAATTAATTCCAACATAATGACTTCATTTTATAGGTGAGGATATAGACCTAGAGCTACTTTGTTCGATATGGTAGCCACTTAACTAAAATTAAAAATCCAGTTTCTAAGTCACATTAGTCATATTTCAAGCGCTCAATAGACCCATGGCTATTGGCTACTGTATTGGACAGTGAGATCAAGAACATTACCAGAAAGTTCTATTGAACCACAATGGCCTAAAGAGCTAGGTGAATTGCTTTGGATCACATAGCCATTGAATGGTCCAAACAAAACTCTGTGAATAGTCACGATTTCTTAGTGTCTTATATTTCTGCCTAAAGAAAAATGAGAGTGGAAATTATTCTAGCTATAGACACCAAAATACTTGGAAGAAAACAGAAATAAAAAAGGAGGTAGATATCTAGATATTTAAAAAATTATCCAGATAGTTGACTACCACTAGAGTAAAATATCCAGACGTCTGAATGAATGTTTTTATTAATAAAACAAGTCTTTCAAAACGTTGATAGCCTGGCTTAAATAAGTACCCCGCACCCTGAGGGATATGCCCCAATTTTGATCGTGGAACCACTCCTTTGGCTAGTATAGACATAGACCACATGAACCCATCCCTGATCCATGGGCTGCTGTGTCACTGAGGAGATTTTCCATAGAGGATAGAAGATGGGAATCAGCAGCCCTGTTTTGAATTCTGCCTCCAGCATTGGGATAATTTTCTTAATTTCTCTGCCAGAATAACTCATCTCTGAAATGAGTATGATACTATTGACCTGGTAAGACCCTTTTGAAGATCAAATGGGATGATTTATGAGGAAGTGTGTTGAAAACTGTAAAGCATTAATCAGTTATTCTTATTAAAATGCCATTTCTGTTACCTTGGCGTTGTACACACCTGTCTCCCTTCTTGTTGCTTCGTAATTAAACTCTACCACAGACCTTCACAGAGGGTGTTTCCATCTGTGAGGGGATCTCAAGGCGTGTCTCTTACAGTAGAAATACAAAATGCTTTGTATTATTGTTGTTATTACTGAGTTTCAAAAGCAACATTGTGGCAAACAAAATAACAAATCAGATGAAATAACTTCAAAAGGACAGATTACTATAAGCTACTTCTACCTCTAGCTGACCGTCTGAGCCAGCTCAGGAAAAGACTGAAATTATTTTTTTCTCTTAGCAGTTGACTTTTTCCTGAAGTGTGGGGGCCCAGCTGAGGGTGAGTCAGGCCAATTGTCCAGTTTTCTGGAAGAAAGTTTCATTGAGTAGGGACAGAGCCGTGTCATAGGACACAAACAGGAGTATGTGGACTGCTAACCAGGTCAATACAATGGGTTATTATTACTGGCACCAAAAAAGTGTCATAGAACAGAATGGTAGTGTAGTTCACACACTTTTCACATAAAGGGCATCTTTTATTATTTGTTCCATTGGACTCAATGTTATATCAAGAATATTAACAATAATATACATTATCTCATTTAATCTTACAGCATAATCCCAAGAGATAAGCACTATTTTTATTCCTAATTTTACAGATTAAAAAACTGAGTCTTTGGAATAATTGTCTCCCAGAAAAGTGCATTGATTAGATACTTTTACATTTTCTCATTTTTAAAAACAATTGAAGACATGTTACTGCCAAACAAAGCTTCTGATTATCCGGTTTGTTTGCCCTTTGTTATGATTCTAATCAAAGCAGAAACACTTGATGTTGCAGTGAGCCTGCACATATTTTGATAGCTTAAACGTACAATTTCAGTCAAGCTTTTGAAATAATGAAAAGAGCTTTTGAGATCATCTAGAGGTCTGTTTTCTCTCTCTGTGCTAAGGACCTCTGGGATCCTAAAGTAATGACCGATGTGACCAAAGTTAAGAATCAGAATTCCTTTGTGTCATCATGAGAGGCTGCAGTACCTTTAAAAACAATATATTTTTTTCCAAGCTGACATTAACTTTGTTAAATCTTGAGCCTGAATTATATATTAGACAATGTTTATTTCCCCTCACCTAATTGTTAGAGTTTATTGAAGGCAAGCGTCGACAGTACCAAGAACAATTACAAGGTTCTGTCTCGGATCCCATTCTCGGCTCTGTCTAACCTGGGTGATTCCATCCTACTCCCAGGCTTTAGAATTCATCATTAGGTTGATGATTCCCAAATATGCATCTCTCTCCAGGCCTGTCATCTCCCTGAGCTCAGATGACTTGGAATCTACACCTAGATGTCTAACAGGTATCTCAAATCAACTAGGACAAATACAGTTCTTAATCTTACCCTGCCCCAAACCCACTCCTTTGCAGTCTTCCCCATATTGAAAATAGTAACACCCTCCACCAAGAAACTCAAGTCAAAACCCAGAGGTCATGTCTGATTTCACCCTTTCCTTCACTGTCACAACCAATCTTGTCACCTCTACCTCCAAAATACATTCCACAAGTCTCTGCTTCTCTCCATCTTCCCTACGGCTGCCCCAGTCCAAGCAGAACCATCTGTTACCAGACCACCGTAAGAGCCTCCTGTTTTATATGCTCCCATTCTAGCAAACTTCAAATCAATGGGCAATAGAGGACTACTTGACATTTGCCTTCAAATTACAAATATTGTGTGATTTCACTTATACGAAATATCTAGACTAGGCAAATGTATAGAGACCAAAGTTATTAGTGGTTACCAGGGGTGGGAGGAAGGGGGAAGAGGGAGTCATTGCTTAGGGGCACTGAGCTTCTGTTAAGGGTGATGGAAAAATTTGGAAATAGGTAGCATATTAATGATGATTTCACAATGTGATAAACATAATGTCACTGAATTGTACGTGTAAAAAATGCTAAAATGGAAAATGTTTTTTATACATATATGTAAATGTATATATACATACTTACAATAATAAAAAAGTCTTCAAAAACTGTTAAAAGGCAAAAAAAAAAAAAAAGAGAGAGAGGGAGTGAATGGAAATGACAGAAGGAAGGTTCTAAGTTAGACTTTAAATAAAAAAATTTCTTGTCAAAATAGTTATTTCTTGTGGGGTGAAGGTGAGGGGAGTTGATTGGGAAGAAGCATGAGGGAAACTTCCGGGCTGACAGAAATGTTCTATTTCTTGATCTGGGTGGTAATTATGTGGGTGCATACATATATACGCATAAGTTATACCTCAATTTTTTAAAGTTTAAAAAAAAAGAAAAAGAAAAGAACTTCTTGCCAAGATTCTAAACACAGTTTGGCAGCCCACAAAGAAATGTTGTGGAATCTACTTTCTTGGCTTTCTTTTCAGAATAGGATGGACCCCTAGCTATCTGGGGTGTTCAGATGCCTAGAATTAAAGAGATGTAATCAAAAATTGCATTTGTTCCACTTATTGCTACCTTTGGCCCTGTGCTAGGTGCATCATGATGAATATTTAACGTGTTAATTAACATTTCATCATAGAAGAGTATTTAAGGACATGATGAATAATTAATATGCTAAGTGGTGAGATGTTAGAGAGTATCCAGCCCAGGCCACTCTCACTGGGGATCCAAATTACTGTGAGATTCTTTGCGGTCAAAAGCAGCCATCTGTTTTCCTGGGCTTTCCTGAGTACACCCCAATGCCATTGTGTTCCTCAGCTTCAGAAACAGGCCAGCTGAAAGCAAACCAGTCTCTGGTGATAAAGGAATATCCTGGAAATTTACATTTATGGAGGAACACAGCAGCATAATCTGTGCCACGCTAAGGAAGCCAAATTGATGGATGGTTGCACTTTTTTCTGTACCTATTGACCAACAATGGGACTGGGTTAGTCAGGGTTCTCCAACAAAACAGAACCAACAGGATATATACACATGTTATCTTAGTCATCTAGTGCCACTATAACAGAAATACTACAAGTGGATGGCTTTAACAAAGAGAAGTGTATTCTCTCACAGTCCAGTAGGCCACAAGTCCAAATTCAGGGTGTCAGGTCCAGGGGAACATTTTCTCCGTCAGCTCTGGAGGAAGGTCCGTATCATCAACCTTCCCTTGGTCTGGGAGCTTCTCTGCACAGGAACCTCAGGTCCAAAGTACACGTTCTGCTCCCAGCACTGCTTTCTTGGTGGTATGAAGTTCCCATGTGTCTCTGCTTGCTTCTCTCTTTTATATCTCAAAAGAGACTGGCTTAAGACACCATCTAATCTTGTAGACCTCATCAGTATAACTGCCGATAATCCATCTTATTACATCATAGTGATAGAGTTTACAACACATAAGGAAATCACATCAGATTACAAAATGTTACACAATCATACAATACTGGGAATCATGACCCAGCCAAGTTCACAGGTATTTTGGGGGGACACAATTCAATCCATGACATATGTAAATGTATTGATATTGGTATTCATATTCATATTTATAATTACATTTATATATATTGTTGTTAGGTGCTGTCGAGTCAATGATGACTCATAGCAACCCCATGTGACAGCACAGAACTGCCCCATAGGATTTTCTAGACTGTAATTTCATGGGAGCAGATCACCACGTCTTTCTCCTGTGGAGCCACTGGGTAGGTTCAAAATGTCAACATTTCAGTTAGTACCCAAGCTCTTAACTGTTGTGCCACCAGGGCTCCTTGAACATTGGATTAACACAGTTGCTGAAATAATGGGCTCAAACATAGTGATGATTGTGAGGATGGCACAGGACCGGGCAATGTTTCCTTCTGTTATACATGGGGTCACTTTGAGTTGGAGCCAACTTGACAGCATCTAACCTAACAACAACATATACATACATAGGTATATACATATACATACACACATATACACCTTTACACATACAAACAAAAAAAGAAACAACAAACCCGTTGCCGTTGAGTCGATTCAGACTCATAGTGACCCTATAGGACAGAGTAGAATGCCCCATAGAGTTACCAAGGAGCACCTGGTGGATTCGAACTGCTGAACTTTTGGTTAGCAGCCAAACTCCTAACCACTATGCCACCAGGTTTCCAAATACATACATACATACATATATATATACACACTTAGGTGATTCTGAGTGAATTCCAACTCATGGCATCCCCTTGAGTGCAGAGTAGAGCTGCTTTATAGCGTTTTCAAGGCTGTGAACTTTCAGAAGCAAATTGCCAGGCCTTACTTCCAAGACACCTCTGGGTGGGTTTGAACTGTTAACCTTTTGGTTAGTAGTTCAGCTAGTTCAGTGCTTAACCATTTGTGCCACCCAGGGACGCCTACATACATACCTGTGTGTGTGTGTGTGTGTGTATATACACATATATATAAAGAGAGACAGTTTTAAAGAAATTGGTTCAAGTGATTGTGCGGACTAGCAAATCTAAAATTCATGGGTTAGGCAGTCGGCTGGAGACTTTGGCAGTCTGGTAGTCAAATCTGTACTAGTTTCCTGGGGCTACCTTAGCAAAACACCACAAACTGGGTGGCTTATGAGAACAGAAATTTATTGTCTCACAGTTCTGGAAAAGCCTAAATTCAGGGTGTCAACTAGGCCCTGCTCTCTCCAAAGGCTCTAGGGGAAGAAGATCTTTCCTTGTCTCTTTGGCTTGTGGTAGCCCCAGGCATTCCTTGCCTTACAGCATAACTCTGCCTTCATCATCATATGGCCATCTTCCCTCTGAGTCTCCCTGTCTCTGGTCTCTTCTTATCTTTTTATGAGGACACCACTATGTAATTTGAAGGCAATGCAGAATAGCTAAAGTGAACGGAAGAAATGATGAAGTAAAAGAGCTGAAAAGAAGATTTCAAAGAGGGCTCAAGAAGACAAAGCAAATTATTATAATGACATGTGCAAAGACCTGGAGTTAGAAAACCATTTCTCGAGCAGAAAGAATTGAAAAAAATCAAGCCTTAAGTTATAATATTGAAGGATTCTATGGGCAAAATATTGAATGACTCAGGAAGCGTCAAAAAATGTAGGGAACACAGAGTCACTGTACCAAAAAGAATTGGTCGATGTTCAACCATTTCAGTAGGTAGCATATGATCAGGAACTGATGATACTTGAAGGAAGAAGTCCAAGCTGCACTGAAGACATCAGCAGAAAACAAGGCTCCAGGAATTGACGGAATACTAATTGAGATGTTTCAACAAATGGATGTAACACTGGAGGTGCTCACTTGTCTATGCCAAGAAATTTAGAAGACAGCTACCCAGCCATTCAACTGGAAGATATCCATATTCATGTCTATTCCAAAGAAAGGTGACCCAATGGAATGTGGAAATTATAAAAAAATATTAATATCACATGCAAGTAAAGTTTTGCTAAAGATAATTTTAAAATGGCTACAGCTATACATTGACAGGGAACTGCCAGAAATTCAAGCCAGATTCAGAAGAGGATGTGGAATGAGGGATATCATTTTAATGTCAGATGGATTTTGGCTGAAAGCAGAGAATACCAGAAAGATGTTTATCTGTGTTTTATTGACTATGCAAAGGCATTCAGCTGTGTGGATCATAACGAACTATGGATCACATTGCAAAGAATAGGAATTCCAGAATACTTAATTGCGCTCATGAGGAACCTGTAGATAGACCAAGAAGCTGTTGTTTGAACAGAACAAGGGGATACTGCGTGGTTTAAAATCAGGAAAGGTATGCATCAGGGTTGTATCTTTTCACCATACTTATTCAATCTGTATGCTGAGCAAATAATCTCAGAAGCAGGACAACATGAAGAAGAATGGGGCATCAGGATTGGAGGAAGACTCATTAACAACCAGTGATGACACAACCTTGCTTGCTGAAAGTGAAGAGGACTTGAAGCACTTACCAATGAAGATCAAAGACGACAGCCTTCAGTATGGGTTACACCTCAACATAAAACAAAAATCTTCAAAACTGGACCAATAAGCAATGTCATGATAAACGGGAACAATGTTGAATTTGTCAGGGATTTCATTTTACTTGGATCCACAATCAATGCCCATGGAAGCAACAGTCAAGAAATCAAATGACGCATTGTATTGGGCAAATCTGCTGCAAAAGACTTCTTTAAAGTATTAAAAACCAAAGATGTCACCTTGAGAACTAAGATGTTCCTAACCCAAGTCATGGTATTTTTAATAGCCTCATATGCATTCAAAAGCTAGACAATGAATAAGAAAGACCTAAGGAGAATTGATGCCTTTGAATTATGGTGTTGGCAAAGAATATTGAGTATACCATGGACTGCCGGAAGAACAAACAAATCTGTCCTGGAAGAAGTACAGCTAGAATGCTCCTTAGAAGTGAGGATGGTGTGACTTTGTCTCACATACTTTGGACATGTTATCAGGAGGGACTAGTCTTAGGAGAAGGATATCATGCTTGGTAAAGTAGAGGGTCAGTGAAAAAGAGGAAGACTCTCAATGAAATGGATTGACTTAGTGGCTGCAACAATGGGCTGAAATATAGTAACGTTTGTGAGGATGGCGCAGGACCAGGCAACATTTCATTCTATTATACATAGGGTCACTATGGGTTAGAACTGACTTGATGGCTTTAATGACAACTACATTACTGGATTAAGACCCACCCTACTACAGTATGACCTTATGTTAACTTAACTGATAGCATCTTCAAAGACCCTATTTCCAAACAAGGCAGTACTCACAAATACTGAAGGTTAGGACTTCAACGTATTTTTAAGGGAATACAATTCAATCCAAAACAGAGACAAACTGATCAAGTGTCTGGCCTGCAGCCAAATAGACATGATCTGGGTGTGTTGTCATCTGCAGGCAGAAGCTATGCCTGCCAGACTGGGTGGGGTGGGAGTGCAGGAAGTAGGAGCTTAGTGTGCAGGATCACAGCACAGTAGTTAGAGCACCGGCCCTAGAGCAACCTTCCTGGGTCAGTGCCCTCCGCTACTACTTCCTAGGATCAAGCTCCTGAATCTCTCTGTGCCTAAAGTAACCGTAGGCAATAGTATCAATCTCACAGGATCGTTTTCATAATTTTAGGTGTTAATGCATGTCATTAAAACAGTCATTGGCACATGACATGACTTTTACAGGTAAAGAAACTGCAACATAGCTAAGTTCAATAATCATCTGGTGGAAACAGATCATAATTTCAGGTCTGTCTGACTCCAAGCCTGTGTCCTTAACCTCTGCTCTACACTCCTTCCATGAATGCATTGAATCCTGATAGAGGCAGGCTGGGCATCAGGGGGCAAGGCAAGGCAGAGACTTTGTCTGTGGGGAAGGAAAGGAGGTCTCCTGACACCAAATCACACTGGCATAATGTGATCCAGTGATGAGGGCATGGGATTTCACGTCCTGGCCCTGTCACCTCCCACCTGTGTGACCTTGAGCAGGTCACTCCCTCTTGGTCTCAGACTCCATACCTGTGCAGTGAGGTGTTGGAGTGGGAGGCCTCTAAGACCCCTCTGACCCTGCCGTTCTGCCATTCTGATCCCCACGCAGCCCTGCCTCTAGCCCTTGCTCTGGTTTGGGTAAATGGCTGTGCTGGAAGGACAGAGGTCGATGGGATAGTGCTGTGTGAGTATGTCTGAAGGCACCTCTAATGACAAATGTATCTGAGCAAATCTCTCTCCCGTCCTTGCCAACATTGATTTTTCCAGGAGTGGGATCGATGTACTGCTGAGATGGAGAGGGGATCGGTACATGGTGTTCTTCTTCGAGTCACAGAAGGCAGGCCCTTGCAGAGCTGTCTGCTTCCATCATCTGCCTTTGTGACTCTTCCTGTGGCTTCTGC
This sequence comes from Trichechus manatus latirostris, assembly GCF_000243295.1. Lineage (NCBI taxonomy): Eukaryota > Metazoa > Chordata > Mammalia > Sirenia > Trichechidae > Trichechus > Trichechus manatus. The sequence continues at coordinate 63,785 of NW_004444233.1, read as the reverse complement.
AGGCACGGTGCTGACACCATTGTCTAGAGGGAGGTGGCAGGTGGCAGGGAGAGTGAGGAAGCAATATTCTTCCCTGGCTCGGGGTACAAGAACAGAAGCCACTTGACTTCTTTCTAGTCACAGGAACTCTGAGTAAGTCACCTCTCAGGGCCTTGGTTTGGGAATCCATCAGTGAAGATCATCTTATCAGCAGGCTAGTTGGGACTGTTAAGGGGCATATGAAAGCGCCTTGCACATTGTCAAGCTCTATGAGGTGGATGAAGTTTTCCTCTCAGGAAATTTCCAGTGTTCAACAGGAACCATTTACAAATACATCCAGCCTTTGGGATAAAGACTAGGAGCTGTGATTTCTCAGGTGTTCAGTCCTGCCTCAGAGGCAGGAGTATCTAAGGGCATAGCTACGACTTTCTACTTGACATCCAGAGCAAAGTCTGTGTAAAAAGTATGCAAGTCCATACTAAACATTGAACCCAGCAGGAAAGGCAGTGTGCTGAAGGTCAGAGGGCTGTGCTTGGAACTGGATGTGCAAAGATACATAGGAGGCTAATGGTCTCGAGCCACCGCCCATCTGTCAGTTTGTCATACTGTGGTGGCTTGTGTGTTGCTGTGAGGCTGGAAGCTATGCCACCAGTATTTCAGATACCAGAAGGTGGACAAGTTTCAGTGGAGCTTCCAGACTAAGACAGACTAGGAAGAAAGGCTTGGCAATCTACTTCCAAAAATCAGCAAATGAAAACTCTATGGATCACAACATAATATTGTCCAATATAGGGCTGAAAGACAGAAGGCACTCAAAATGCACAATGGCCAAAATAATGGACTTGCGGATACCAACGATTATGAAGAGGGCACAGGACGGGGCAGCATTTTGTTTTGTTGTACATGGGTTGCCATGAGTTCGAGCCAACTCAATGGCAGCTAACAATAACAATGGTCTACAGGAAGACAAATTGGTTAGACAATGACCATCTGTGATGGAGAAAGTGCACGTGCTATGAGAGCATAGAGCAAGGACATCTAACCCAGGTGGTGGGGAGAGAGAAAGGAAGCCTTCTGGGAGAAGATGGTGTCCAAAAGGAGTCTTGAAGGACTGGTAGGAGTTAACAGGAAAATACAGGTTTTAAGGAAGGGAATTCAAGGTCATGGGAAGAGTGTGAAATGTCAAATTATTCTGATTCCACTCTGTTCTCAGACGCACACGCACTTCCCGTCCCCAGAGTTTAATTAGAGTATAACCCTCTGCATGTGTTGAATGCAAGAAAGAATGGCTGGATCAAAGAAGACAAGTAGTTCAGAGTGGCTGGGGTATAGAATTCTCTGGTAGGGGGATGTGGAGAGAAGGAGAAAGAAGAAGGGAGGGAATACCAAGAAAAGAAGTGAGAGAATAGTAGGTTCTCTGACATCCAACCTAAAAATATTATAAACATCATGACAACCAGAAAGGGTAGGTGATTTGCCCAAGATCACATGGGAAAAAATAACCCAAAATTGTGTTGGGGTAGGGGTGGATATAAATATGGCTAAAACACTGCTCTTGTGACTGTCTACCAGAGCTTTTCCCATGAGGCCTTGCTACAGGTGAGTATTACGACAAAAGGAGTTGCATAGCAGGTTAATAATATACTAAATTGCAGTATTTGCAGAGCAGACAACAATACTCCAGACGTGCTACATTTCCTGTGCCAGGAGAAACTAATTAAACTCTGGGAAAGGGAAGTGTGTGTGTCTGAGAACAGAGAGTGGAATCAGAATAATCTGATGTTTTGCACTCTTTCCATGACTTTGACCTTGGCAGATAACCTCCATTCACAAATTTTTGCTTCTTATTCTTCATTCATATATATCCCTAATACTTGAACAGTAATCATGTAGAAGTGGTATAGACAAATCCCAGGTTAAAGAAAAAATCCTCCCTCCCTAGCAGGGACTGCCCTTCAAGAGGACACCGTTATTTTCAAATGTGAGAAATGAAAGCCAAGACCAGCTTAGTAACTTCCTCAGAGCAGAGCAGCAAGGCAAGGGCAGAACTGGAGGTACAGCCCAGGCTCCCTCTTTATTAGCCCAACAGTCTTCGCTGTATGCCTGCCCCAGGGTGAAGGTGCTGTTCTATGTCTGTGCTGGAAGTAATGGTGAAGTCAGAAGGTTATGCCAAGTGTGTGGGACTACTCTGAGCCTTCTCTGCAGTGGTCGTAGACAATCCCACTTATTAAATCCCTACAGAGGCAGTGGGGTGCAGAGACTTCTGTTGCCTTCCATCCTAAACCCCATTTTGTTTCTATGACTTTCGTTTCTACGATCAACATGACTCCAAAGGAAAATTAAGTGAGGAGGGTTGGGGAGATGGGGTTACTACTTTAGGAATTATGCCAATTTTTGCCAGCTAATGAAGGACTTCCCAAATGCTCTGCAACTAAATCTGCCCTGATAAGGGCCCTTGACCTTGAGCCCAGGCTTTAAGAGACCCTAAAATGTGACAATCTAACAGAAACGGAGGAGCAGTGTTACCCCCTTATCTTCATTGCCCTATCTTCCCTTCCTTTGTATCATAAGCATGCTCAATATCCAGGGTAGCCATGAAGGAAGTCCCTCCCCTTGGGATGATGTTTGGCTGAGAACCTTCTCCCTCTGTGCCTCTCACACAGGCTCCCTCCTCCTCCACCCCATTTGTCCTCATCAGGTGAATGGTGCCCGGGACAGGATGTCTGAACACCTGTATGGGCAAGGCCTGGGTCAGGGGCCCAAGCAAGCAGAATGTCTGTAATTGTAAAGTAGTCTCCAAGATTCTGGGACAGACCCCAGGGAAGCTGAATTGGGAAGAGCTGCAACCAGAATTTCTGGAGCATTCTCCCAAGCACACTAGGAGGCAAGCTGGCTCAAGATTTCCCGTGGTGATACTCTGCCCTCTGGTGGTAGATCTATGGAAATTACCAAGTCTCCCTGGCTGCCTGATTGCAAGAGCGGCTGTATCTTGAGGCCCAAACCTAAGCAGGGTTTTCTTGAAAGCATCCGGGTAAATGCCTAGTTCCCACTCGATCCTTGGCTTCCTACAGACAGGGAGGAGAGAAGACGTGCACAGGGAGATGTTGGGGGAAAAATGCTGAACGGGGCATCTGGACTCTCAGCCCTGCTGTTGTATAAACAATTGCAGGTTTTCTCTAACTTTCTCTAACTCCTGTGGTGCCACAGCTAATATGGCTGTGTTTTTCCTATCTCTGCCCTTCTCAGTTCTCTAAGTTTCTCTTCTATTGTCTCCTAGAATGAGGACTTGTCAGGACAGTATCAGAGAAGACTTTGAGTGGGTGGGAAGAAACCATCATAAACCACATTCAGAGGCGGAATGCTCCAGGTTGATTCCATGCAATGTGGACCCTCTTTAAAGTTAATGATAGTGATCCATAAAAAACAAACAAACCAACCTGTTGCCGTCAGCTCAATTCTGGCTCACAGCAACACTATAGCACAGACTAGAACTGCCCCATAGGGTTTCCAAGGAGCAGCTGGTAGATTTGAACGGCTGACCTTTTGGTTAATAGCCAAGCTCTAACCACTGCACCTCCAGGGATCCAGTGAACGCATCTGTGGTTTTAATTCTGTGCCAGGCAGTATTCTAAGATATTGTCATATGTTCACTCATTTAATTCTCACAACAGCCTTATGAGGTAGGTACTGTTTTAATCCCGTTTTACAGTTGAGGAAACTGAGCCTCAGCCAGGTTAAATAACTTGTCAGGTAGAAGTGGCAGAGCTGGAGTTTGAACCTGGAGCTTGCTGTTAACTACTCTACTCTACTGTCTCTATTACTTCTTCTGACTCAAAATAGTAGGTCAGCAGGGACAGAGAGCCTAGGTGCAGACAGGTGGTTAGAGGCTGGAACCACCTGAATCCAATAGGATTCCTTGGATCCTATAATGGGAAGAAGTTCAAGGCTGAGTGGCCTCTCCAAAACAGATTCTGCAAGGGAAGCGTTATCTGAGACAATCCTCCTGAGTCCCCCCGAGTCTCTACAAATAATAACAATGGCATCCACAAGATGAATCACCAGTTGACAAATCTTAACTTGGAATCTTTAAGCTCCTTGAGAATAGGGATTGTTTTAATAATGACCAGTGTCCAGCAGTTAGGTGGGATATAGAATGGGGTAAAAATATAATCACTCATATTTAATCAGCAATTACAATATGTCAGGCACACTTCTAAGGGCTTTACATGGTCTATCTCATGTATTCTTCACAGCATCCCTATGAGGTTGGATTATTATCATCACTACTTATTTCCATTTCATAGATGAGAAAACTTGAGGCATAATAGATTAAATAACTTTCCTAACGTCACACTTGTGAAGGAGCAAGGATTTTAACCCAGATAACATGTCTCTGAAGTCCCTGGATGGCACAAATGGTTAACATACTTAGCTGCTAACAGAAAAGGTGGAGGTTTGAGTTCACCCAGAGGTGCCTCTGAAGAAAGGCTTGGTGATCTACTTCTGAAAAATCAGCCATTGAAAACCCTATGGAGCACAATTCTACTCTGACACTCATGGGGTTGCCATGAGTCAGAATCCATTCAATGACAACTGGTTTATTGGCTAGTGTGTCTCCAGTGTCCAGTCTCTTAACCACCATGATGTGCTGTCTTTCTGGGTCAGTGGAGGAGGAGTAAGGTAACAGGAATAAAAAGTCCTCAGGATGCCCACTCTGGACCAGCAGTTCTTCACTAGGGGACCATTGATGGGATCCAGGGATTTGAAATATATTTTCTGGGAAGAAAGACATAGTAGTAATAGCAGGTAATCTTTATGCGTTTTCCAACTGTTGAACTGAGTAATTGCAAACCCCTTATGAGGTAAATACTATCATTGCCATTTTGCAGCAGAAACCAAGGCATAGAGAGGTTAAGTATCTTGCCCAAGGTCACCCAATCAGTAAGCAGTAGGGATGGAATTTGAATCCAGATGGTCTGGCTCCAATGCTGGGCTCTTAACTGTTATGCTATATTGCCTAGATCCTTTGTAAGATTCAAAAAGGGGACTGGATATCACACAAATATCTAGACCTATTACTATAGACAATCTCCAGAGCTAGGCCTTTGCTGTTGCTCTCCACTATATAAACATATAGCTTTTCCTATAAGCAATATCTGATTACTTTATGGGAAAACCCCAACCTGGAAAGGTGTACTTCTAGTCCAGAATTAGTGTGGAGGGCAAATGTCCCAAGTTCTGGGGGACAAGCAAAGAACAGAGCAGTCTGAGTGGGACTGTGGAGCCACTGGCCTCAAGCAGTTTTCACAATCATCTCTACCTTTTTTTTCTCTGCTTTTTCTAGGTCTGGTTTGACTCCCTTGGCCCTTCTGTGGTACATAGAGAGAAGTTCAGCTGCTTTCCATCCTTTGATCATCGCAGACTACTTTGACCTGAAAGCAAAAGCTGGTGTCTAGGGACAGAGATGGAATCCGGGTGGCTAACAGAATTTGCATCTTGCCCCTCCGGCCAGGAATGTGCCTTGTGAATGGGGCCCTGGACACAAGTTATCCAGATGAACATATGGTGAGGATGATTCTCAACAAGAAAAGTGTGTTGGTTACAAGCCCATTTTCACTATTGTCTTGGCACCACCATTCATTGCTGCCCTCTCTGTGGATAGGTTTAGATATTCTTCTCGGTAACATGGAGGGGAGGAACCTGGTTGTGTGGGAGGATTCAATTAGAGATTCAGAGCCTGGGCTAGAGAGTTTTGTTTGTTTCTGTTCGTTAAATTCAGGCCATAAGTTTAAAGAGAGACCCCACCCACAGTTTTGAAAGAAGCAGCCCTAACCAAGCAGTCTCCAAGGTACTTAGTATCATTGCCTTTTTATAGGAGTCCCAGGGTCCTGGGGATACACTTTTTTGGTGGCCATTTAACAGAGCTTGTTAATGAACGTAAAACTGTGGTATTGGTTTTCAGGTGCTTCAAATGATTTCCTTTAAACCAAAGTTGTAGATACTGGGAGCTGATCAGCAAATAGATACCTTTAGTCGGGGTTAGTCCATTCAAAGTTGGGAAGTCTTCTACATCAGTGTAGTGATTTCTAGTTTACTAAAGTTTTTGTATATTATCTAACTTTTATCATCACAACAAATCTAAGAGAAGTAAGGACAGTTATCTTTACAATACAGAAGAATAGAAACTCAAGGAAGTTTTTACTTGTCAACCATTGTTCGATAAACGTGGAGCACAAAACAAAACCAAGATTTCTTACTTCAAAGCAAGGGCTCTTTCCACCACAGAGAACAGTCCATCTGTATTAGTTGGGATACTTTGAGCTACAAAAAAGAGAAAACCTAACACAAAATGATTCATGATTGCATATTATGGTAAGTCCTGAGAAAGTGGTTCCAAGGTGGATTAATTCAGCAACTCAGATGCCACCAAGAGTAATCCAAGCTTGATTTACCTGCTTTCTCTGATGCCCTTGGCTTGTTGGGTGGTTCCTCTCATGGTAAAAAAGATGACTGTGGCAGCTTGAGACATCATAATCTCACACACCACATTCCAAGGAAAGAAAAAAGGGACTATTCTTCTGGAATATATCTTTACAGGAACACGATAACCTTCTTCCAGAAACTCTTCTGCAGGCTCCTTTTGAACCCTGGTGCTCTTGTGCTCTATCTTCTCTCTTCCTGAAAACTCATTTGGATGCATTTCTTCATTCACTTACTCTTTTAATAAATTGATTATTTATTATGTTCTGCTTACGGTACAAGAATGAACAAGTTACAGTCCCTGATTTAGAAGGACTTACGTTCCACTGGAGGAAATGGGAGCTAGTAAGTCCAATGTGATGGTTGTGACTCTGTACCAGTTTACAATGTGCTGTAAATACTCAGAAGAATAAGCATCAATTCTTTCTGAGGGAATTAGGAAGCTTTTCATACTGGAGAGAATATTTGAACTGTCTTCTTGAATCATAAGTAGGCTGGCCAGATGGAGAAATCAGAAAAATATCATACAGAGGGAAGGATAAAGGCAAAGCCACAGACATGTAAAGTGGCAATGCACAATGAGATTGGGTAGGTTGGCTGGAGGGACAGCTGCTCAGGTAGGTTGGAGTAAGACTGTATAGGGCCTTGGGAGTCAGGCTCTGCTAACTGGGAGCAAAGTTGTATTTCCTTTACCATGGGGCATTTACACAGGTTAATGTGAACTAATGGATAAACCCTCTAAAGTAAAATGCTGGTATCAGTTCTTGGGGAGGGGACAGGTTGATAAGGTAGTCCTCCTGTGCCTTCAAATCCCACTGTTTAGATGGGAATCTAATTATAATGGGGCCAGTAAGAGATGGAAGACATACTGTTTAATGAAAGGAATGGTCAGAAAACCTGGATTTGAATCTTTGATGTATTATTTAATACCTGTGTGGCACTGAGTAAATTACTTCTCTGAGCTTGCATTTTCCCACCTGCAAAGTAGAGATAATACCTGACTTACAGTATTAAGATTAAATGGGCTGCTCCATCATGCAACAAATATTTATTGAGCATGAACATGTGTCAGGTACTGTGCTAGGGTTGAGAGATAAGGTCCCTATAAAGCTCACAAGATAGATGGAAAAAGTACAAAGTAATTACAACAATATATGTGTGTGGGAGAGCGCAACTAGGAGTCTAAACTCACTGAGGAGACAGGAAGGATCTCCTGGAAGAAATTCTCCTTAGGCTGAAATCTGAAGACAGAGTGAGAATTATCCAGGCGAGTAGGGTAGGGATGGAAATTCTTGCAGATAGAGGAAACAAGATGCTAGACACTCTGACCAGGCTATCTTTAAGAATCTAAGAAAGTGAAATATGATTGGAGTATAAAATCAGGAGGACAATAGACAGAAATGATATTGATGAATTCATGAAAAGTCTTCTAAGCCATGATAAGAATTTATTATGATAACCAGCATTTATTAAGTGTTTATTATGTGCTGGGCCCCATGCTGTGTATTTTGCATGTGTTGTCTGTATATTGAGTCTGAACCCTTATCCCAACTCCAACCCCTAGCCACAATTTAAACCAAGCCAATCTCTTTTCCTTACTATCTCAAGCCATTTTCTGACCTGGTTGTGAGCCTACCCTACTCTCCCCAGAAAGTATCATCATGTGAATAATAAATCTTTTCATACTCTCTTGGTACATATACGGCATTATCTGCCTCAACATCTGAACCAAATTTGGGGCAGGGGTCCATCTCACTTCTGTAGGGTGATCACAACATTGTCTCACTGAAATTTCATGGAAACCCTATGAAGTAGGTGCTAAAATTATCTCTGTTTTACAGATGAGAAAACTGTGACTTAATACTTTATCTTGTCTAAACTCACATAGTGAAGAAATTATACCTGGATGCAAACTCAGATCACTCCAACACCTGAGGCCACACTCTAAGCTGCTATGCTCTACTATATCCCAGATAATGGACTTTGGACTTTATCTTAAGGTCAATGGAACAACACTGAAGAATTTTAAGCAGGAAAATGATATGATAAGCTCAGCATTTTAGAAAGATCTTTCTGGAAGTTTTAAACAATATGGTAGTTTGAATTAGCATGAGTACTTCCTTTACTATAAAAATAGATAACATATTATGAATACAATTTTACTTACAGTAAGAGCCTAGTATAAAAGCAAAATTCCCAGATGCCAGAAATGAAAAGGGACCATATAACTCAAGAAGGGAACAGGGAGTCAAATTGAGAGCCTGTTATGAATTGAACCTGTGAATGCAATCCCATTTGGGAACAGGGTTTTCTTCGTTATGTTAATGAATCCATATTAATGTAGGGTATGCTATGTCTTAAACCTAAGCACTTTTGAGATATAAAAAGAGCATAATAGGCACAGAGACAGCTAAGCACAAGTGGAGAGGAAGAGAGATGCCACATGGAGATCTCCAGGGAATGCTAAAATAATGCTAGAGAAGCAGAGACGAGGATTTTTCCCCAAAGCAGAGACAGAGACTTCGCTTAGAGCCAGCACCCTAAATTGGGACTTCTAGACTCCTAAACAACTGTGAGAAAATAAATTTCTGTTCATTAAAGCCACCTACTTGTGGTATTTTTGTTACAGTAGCACTAGGAAACTAAGTGCCTTCAAGGGTATCTTTGTTGTTGTTATTGTTAGGTGCCATTGAGTCGGTTCCAACTCATAGTGACCCCATGTACAACAGAATGAAACACTGCCCGGTCCTGTGCCATCCTCACAATCGTTGCTAAGCTTCAGCCTATTGCTGCAGCCACTATGTCAACCCATCTCATTGAGGGTCTGCCTCTTTTTCGCTGACCCTCTACTTTACTAAGCATGTTGTCTTTCTCCAGGGACTGATCTCCTTTGATAACATGTCCAAAGTATGTGAGATGTAGTCTTGCCATCCTTGCTTCTAAGGAGCATTCTTGTACTTCTTCCAAGACAGATTTGTTTGTTTTTTTGGCAGTCCATGGTATATTCAATATTCTTTGCCAACACCATACTTCAAAGGCATCAGAACCAGGTAAATGCCAAGGGTGATGGGATTTTAATGGAAGTAGAGGAATAGTTGATGAGGACTTTGCATGGCAAGGAGCTGGAATTGAACTACTGCATAAAGCTGGAGTCACCCATCCATGAAAGTAAGAGAAAAAAAACCAAACCCATTGCCTTAGAGTCAATTTCCAACTCACAGCGACCCAATAGGTCAGAGTAGAATTGTGCCATAGGGTTTTCAATGCTGTAACCTTTACAGGAGCAGACTGCCACATCTTTCTCCCAAGGAGCTGCTGGTGGGTTTGAACCACCAACCTTTTGGTTAGCAACCAAGCTGTTAACCACTGTGCCATGAAAGCTCCTTCATCCACGAAAGAGGAGACGAATTTCCTGTCTCTTACGGACTAGAGACACCACAAGGAAGTTTGATAGCTTCATGGAGCTGTGGTTAGAAAAGTTAATGGAGGGAAAACAAAATCCCAAGCTAGGTCAACACAAATGACCTCCATAACTGGACACTCTAGGAGTCTGGAAACCTAAAGTCAAGATATATTGTAAAACTTTTGTGGAACCAATTAAACCTATAGGATCACAGAAAAGACATCTGAAATTGCCAATGAAAGGTTGTTCCCAGGTCCCAGGACATGCGGGACTTCCATAGAAAACAATTCTCTTTGAACATGAGTTCATGATTTAAAAAATTACAAGACACATAAGGAGACAAGCTGCATTGAGAGGGAGTAGTAGAGAGACTACACTAAGAACTATAGTTAACAGAGCAAACTGAGAGAGTCTTTAAATTAGGTAAGCTCAAAAATAAAGAGAGAGAGAGAAAATTCCACAAGACAAGAGAAGGACATTGTGGGAACAGAATAGGTAAATTGAAAAAGAAATAACGATAAATTGTAGAAATAAAAATATGGCTAAATCAATTTAGAATCCAGTGGATCAGTTGGTAGACTAACACACCTGAAATAAGAATAATGGAAGCTATAGTTGAAGAAATGACCCATAATGCAGCAAGCAGAGATGAAGAAATGGTAAAGAAAAAAACATAAGAATCGAAGGGATAGAATGAGAAGTATCATTATGCATCTGATGAGAACAGGATTTAACACAATACTTACCTGAACTAACACAAACTGAGATAGAAAATCTGAACAGACCTAAAACAAGAAAAAAGATTGAAGAGGCAATAAAAAACAAAACAAAGCAAAAAGCTCTGGTCCAGACAGCTACACCGGAGAATTCTACCAAACATTCAGAGAAGAGTTTGCATTAGTACTGCTTAAGCTATTTCAGAGCATAGAAAGGGAAGGAATACTCCCAGATTCATTCTATGAAGCCAACATAACCCTGATAACAAAGCCAAAGACACCACAAAAAAATAAAATTACAGGCCAATATCTCTCATGAATATAGATGCAAAAATTCATTATTGGAGAAAAAGAACCAAGTAGGAGGACTCACACTACCTGACCTCAGAACCTACTATACCGCCACGGTAGTCAAAACAGCCTGGTACTGGTACAATGACAGACACATTGACCAATGGAACAGAATTGAAGCCAGATGTAAATGCATCCACCTATGGTCACCTGATCTTTGACAAGGTCCCAAGGTCCATCAAATAGGGAACAGACAGTCTTTTTAACAAATAGTGCTGGCAAAACTGGATGTCTATCTGCAAAAAAATTATTTAGGACCCATGCCTCACACTATATACAAAACTCAGGCAGCCTGACCATAGACACCTCCAGTACTCTGCACTGTCTCTCAGTATTTGTACAATGAAAAGTAAAAATTTAAAAAATGGTAAGATATGCTTTATTTGTCTCTTAGGTTGACACAGTAACAAGAGTTTGAAATATTTTGGTGAGGATCCAGAAAAACAGGCATCCTGGTATATTGCTAATAGGAGTGTAAATTGGTATGATCTCCATGGAGAACAATTGTCAATATCTGTCACAATGCACATACATATAGTTCCAGCCACTTAGGCAACATTTTACCCCATTTACACATATGGCAGTCCCTGTGTCTTAGGCTGGGTTATCTAGAGAAGCAAAACCAGTAAAGCACAAAAACATATATATATATAGAGAGAGATTTATATCAAGGAAACAGCTCATGCGATTTTAGAGGCTAGAACGTCCCAAGTCTGTGGATCAGGGTAGAGGCCTCTCCCCAGTCACGCCATTGCAGAAGCTGGCAAGCCCAAGATCGCCAGGTCGGGGAGCAGGGCTCCCGCTCACCGGTTGTGAAGGTTGACGAATTCAAGACTGACAGGCAAGACCACAAGTTTTCTCCTGAGTCACACAGCTGCAGGGGCTGGCAAAACCAAGATCGGCAGGTCAGCGAGCAGGGCTCTGCTCGCAGGCTGTGAAGATGGATGAATCCCAAGTTCGGCAGATAAGCTGACAGCTCAAGTCCCAAGAACAGGAGATGAGATGACAGGAGGCAGCCGCAGGATCCAGAGAGAGCAAAAAGCCAGAATGTCTGCTTATATTCAGATGCAGGCCACACCCCCAAGGAGACTCCATTTCATCTCATTGGCTACTCACAGTATATTCAATCATGGGAGTTTATCACATTAAAACACTGAGAATCATGGCCCAGCCAAGTTGACACACAATCTTAACCATCACACCCTGTGAGTCCTCTTTTCCTTAAAATCTAAAAATAGAGCCCGGATAAGTGTGTGGTGATGAATTTTATCCTTTGCAAAAAGACTGAGACTGTTGGACTAAGGAAAGTGTTACAAGAGTTGGGCAATGGCTAGTGGTTGACTTAGAGCCCACAGTTCTTGATGGTTCCAAGCCACATCTACTCCCCAAACTGTTCCAAAGCACCCTCCTAACTTCTAGTCCCTGGCCTTCTTTACAGTCCTTAGCATATGGGGTTTGTCACTTTCTGGAGGCCACCAAGCCAGTGGGCAGCCTGATTTGAATACTTCGCAATAGATAGATCCAGCAGAGGGAGGACTACCACAGCATTGGCTGCTTGGGGATTTTCCTGATCAGCTTGGAAAAGCCACCCATGGAATTCTGTCATCTATTCCTGGGCTTCACATACGAATCATGCTTAAGAAGGCAAACTATTGTGTATTTGCTTCCAGGCTCAACATGCATTCCATTACCATTTCATCCAGCAAGCTTCTGGCCTATATATTAGATAAATTCAATACCATTCAACGTATATAAATATTTGTTGAATGAAAAGATGGATGGATCTTGAACTATTCCACTCCTTCACTCCAGGCTGCCAATAATTCTTGGCTTTCTGCCCCTAAACCCATACACTATGGAGTGGCAGTCATATTGTAGTTTATCCTCTCCTCCTCACCTACAGGAAATTTATCTCTTAAAATCACATTACCATACTCCAATTCACTCTCCAATCATCTACTGAGCCTGGATTTTCAGGCTCAGCAGAAAAAGCACAGATGGGCCCAAGATGATATTGAGACTTCTTAGAAAGGGCATGTGGAGAGTGTAGCGTACACCCTGGAAGGCCCCAGGAAGGGTCATTGCTCCCTTGCTGGCTGTGCCAGTTGATCCATGTAGGGTACTTTTCCTTTTTTTCCAAGTACAGAAAGGCTCGAATATTTCTGGTGGCTTCTTACATATAGCTCTTGAGACTTCCAGCAACCATCAATCAACAGTCTTGGAGAGTAGTTTGAAATTTTATCCTTAAATCGGTTATCTCTCTTCTAATAGAACCTACTTCTAAAATTTTTATGTGCTGCCACCAGATGGAGATAAAGAGTCAAAATTAGACTACGTTAGCAAGTTTTAGTGTCTATTATGGTATTCATTGCACATAGGGCTAACCCATTAATACTTTATATATGTTGGCTCACTAATCTTTTATTTAAATATCTTATTAATTCTATTGTCAACCCTATAAGGACTTCAGATGAGGAAACTGAGGCTCAGAGAGTTTATGTAACTAGTCCAACATCTCAAAGCTTTTAAGTTGAAGATTTCTCAGGCACATGATCAGAAATTTTCAGAGGTATTTTCTGTCTTAAAATATCTTTAAGGTAATTTCTAACTAAGACATATACTTATCGTATGACCCAGCAATCCCCTGCTAAGCATTTATCCAAGAGAAATGAACACATATGTCCACACAAAGACCTGTACACAAATATTTATAGCAGCTTTATTCGTAATAGCCCAAACTGGAAACAACCCAAATGTCCATCAACTGATGAATAGGTAAACAAAGCACATTCATACAATGGAATAGATCTCAAAAATAAAAAGAAACCAGCTGCTGGTAACTTGCAATAACATGAATTAATCGTAAAAGCATAAAGATAAGTGACAAAAGTCAGACATAAAAAGCTACAAATTGCATGATTCCATTCATGGGACATTCTGGAAAAAGCAAAATTATAGATACAGAAATCATATGAGTGGTTCCTGGGAAATTGGGAGGCAGTGAATTGACAGTATAAAGTTTCAAAGGAACTTTTTGGAGGGATAGAAATATTCTCTATTCTCACTGTGATGATGTTTACTTGATGGGATACATTTGTCAAAACTTATCAATCTGTACACTTACATAGTGTGAATTTTATAATATGTAAATTACATCTTAATAAACCTGACTTAAAACATACGTTTAAGAATTAACCAAACTTGCATTCATAATGAAATATTTTATATATGGTACTTGTTGCGTATGCTTTCTGTATGCTCTCAGATCACACCTGATTCCGTAATGTTTTACACCGTTATGATGTTTTTATGATGCTTTTAAGCACCTATGTATAAGTCACTTACAATGTGAAGTTAGAAATAGAGAATTTCTGAACTTAGAAATAAAAACATATATTTCTGTAATACTCTTTAGTCATTAATTATAAGTCATTAAAAAGTTGTTCTAACCTTGAAAATACATAATAGGAGTATGTGAAGTAGGTCATAAATAACTTCCCTAAATTGGGCTGTGCACCTGCACTCTCTGATAATGGAATGTAACATTAATCTAATCTCTATAAATTAACATGTCACTAAGCAATAACTAACTAACATAAACATGTCACTAAGCAATTCCCTAATTTTTAATTAATTAACTTAACCTTGAAACATGTAGTAAACAAGAATAGAAATGTCATACAACAATTCCCTAATAGCAACAAAACCGAAAAACCGAACATGTTGCTGTCGAGACGATTCCAACTCATAGCAACCCTATAGGATGGAGTAGAACTGCCCCAAAGGGTTTCCAAGGACTGGCTGCTGGATTCGAACTGCTGACCTTTTGGTTAGCAGGTGAGCTCTTAACCACTGCACCACCATTGGCAATAAAGCATAATATAAATTAATAAAACATAAATATGTTACACAACCATGTCCTTATCTGGCAATAAAGCATATCAAATATAATTGAACACGACAGCACCCATGGTTTTCTGCTCGTTTTTGGAGAAGAAGAGAGAAGCAAAAGGTCTCTGTGACTCTGTCTAAAGACTGAGAAGCCTGCTGAGACTCTGCTTGCCACAACTGACTTTAGACCCTGGCTACAGGGGTCCTTCTCTGAGTTCTAGGGGTGGCCAAGTCTCCTCCCCGAGATCACTTGTTAAAGGTAAAAGCCTGGAGTCTAAAGATTTAGACTCTAACATTTAAACTAACATTGTTATTGTTAATACTGGTTCTCCAAGCTAAATGAATGCCTTGAGGTCTCACTTGTGTGCCCTGCCATGACTACTAAATGAGTTTATGCATGACATATCTGAACATTTCTTTAGTTATTTTTAAGATAAAATCCTCCTGGACAGCATTCTCTAAAAGAACCAGAAATTATCTCTGATTTTTCTAAACAACTTTATCTGCAATTTAATTTGCATTTTCACCTCTTGAACACTTGCAAATTGTCCTAGAACAGAGATTGTTAAACCTTGAGACATACATAGATGGAGTTCAGAGGTTAATGAACCCTCTGAAATTAAAGGCAAAATTTTGTGCATATGTGAAAATGGGTATATATGGGGAGAAGGTTCATAACTTTCATTTAGTTTTCAAAAGGAGTACCCCCAGAATGAAGGTAACACTTTACTGGGCCCTAAGTAAGAGGCTGTACTGTTGCATGGTTTTAACTATGAAAGAGTCTGAACCCCTGCATCCTGGGGATGGTGCAGCTCAGTTATAAAGAGGATAGATCCTGAAAAAGGAGCCCTGGGAGCCTGTATTCTTGGCGATGGGTGAAATGATGAAGGTGCTTCAAAAAAGACTCTTCAGGAAAGTGACCACAGTATGCCATGAGAAATATCTGCACCACAGGCTGTTTTTAATACTCAGGGAGTGGAGTACTCAGCAGAAGTTAGAAGAAAGTTCTTCTATATATATAATCTTAAAACAGTCTGAGTGAAGTGTGAAACATATATATATGTATAATCAAAAACAAAACCCATTGTCTTCAAGCCGATTCCAACCCATAGCGACCGTACAGGACAGAATAGAACTTCCCCCATAGAGTTTCCAAGAAGGGCCTGGTGGATTCGAACTGCCGTCCTTTTTGATTAGCAGCTGTAGCGCTTGACCTCTACGCCACCAGGGTTTCCATATATATAGAATAAGGAGTCCCGGTGGTGCAATGGTTAAGATATCGGATGCTAACCAAAAGGTTGGCAGTGTGAATCCGCCAGTCGCTGCTTGGAAACCCTATGGGGCAATTCTACTCTGTATAATGTATATATATATGTGTGTGTGTGTGTATCAAAGAAAAAAAAAATCCCACTGCCATTCAGTCGAATTCTGACTCATAGCCACCCTACAGGACAGAGTAGAACTGCCCCATAGGGTTTCCGAGGCTGTAATCTTTATGGAAGCAGACCGCCACATCTTTCTCCACAGAGCGGCTGGTGGGTTCAAACCACCAACATTTTGGTTGGCAGCTGAGTGCTTTAACCACTGTGCCACCAGAATTCCTTATGTATATATATACCCACACATATGTATTTATTATATTGTACTGTACTGTATCATGTATTTATTATATATCATATTTAATATGTAATACAGCAACATCAACAAGCCTTGGTGGTGCAATGGTTAAGCGCTTGGCGGCTAACCAAATGTTTGGCGATTTGCAAGACCTTGTGATCTGCTCCCATAAAGATTACAGCCTAGGAAACCCTGTGGAGCAGTTCTATTCTGTCACATGGGATTGCCATGAGTCGAAACATACTTGATGGCACCTAACAACAACAGCAACGTTTACGTAAAGGATTTGGCACAAACAAATGCAAACCAAAGGATACTTACTAAACATACTAGAGCAGTTGACTATGCAAGGAGGAGAATGTGGTAGGGTATGGACATAAAGAGAGTAAATGAATGAGAAGATACCTATATACACAAAGGCAAAAAACAAAAAACAAATAAACAAAAAAATCTGTTGCCATCAAGTTGATTTCAACCCCATAGGACAGAGTAGAACTGCCCCATAAGGTTTCCAAGGAGAGACTGGTGGATTTGAACTACTGACTTTCTGGTTAGCAGCCAATCTCTTAACCACTGTACTACCAGGGGTCCTACATAACAAGGCAGGAGAAAAGAAAACCCAAGGACTACAACTTAGAGGAGTTTGGTCTTGTGGTTAATTATTCTGTTTCTCAAAAAGTTTACCTATGGATAGGAAAAGTTCACCTGTGGGAAGTTGCTGTTGTTTGGGCCCTTCCTGACCATTTTCTGAGTATGGTCTAGGACTTCTGATGTCTGGCTGACCTCACAGTCAGAGTACAATATAGAATCATAGACCCTCATGAGGAAAGACAAATTTGAAGGTCAACTATTTATATATGCTCTCTTACTTCCAAAATAATTTAAGGCGGCTTAATGATCATTCTAGATCTGTAGTCTTATTTTTCTATCTTCATCTTATTCCTTCCTCCAACACTCTCCCAGAAAACTCTTTTCTTCTTCATTGCTCCCAGATCTGACCCTTCTGATGAGGTAGAATATTATTTACCCCCCATTTCATTTGTTAAAATCCTATTTTCTTATTTTTATTTGTAAGACTTTTGTTTTCTTGAAGTCTGCTCTCTTTCATCCAGCTCTAACAAATGGAATTCCTGGGAGTAACTTTGAGAATGTGGCCCCTCGAATTAGCAGCCTCTTAAGAAAGAAATCCTGAGAAGACAAGAGGGAGGAAAGAGCTGTTGATGCAGGCAAGAAATAAAGTGGAATTCTAAACAATACAGTCAGGAAAAAAATTTAAGATAAAATTGGGGGAAGAAAACTTTAAAATAAAAATTGTTCATAGTAGGGATTTGTATTAATATTTTTAATTTGTAACCATTCTGTTCTCTTTTCTGTTACAATTCCAACTAACTAACTAATAAAAGGTGACCTTCCATCGTGCCCTATAAAAAAGGAGACTTTCCTAATAACCTACTTCAGAGATGACTGCTGTGGCCTTTAAATGTAACCTACAATCTGCTTTGCCATGTTAGTTGATAATTGGTTGCCCCTAGATAACAATATTCAAACGGCTCTCTCTGATTTCTAAAGATATAAATTGGTTTCCAATATTTTATTATGAAAATTTCCAAACGTATAGAAAAGTTGAAATAATTTTTACAATGAACATAGCATACCTACCACCTAGATTCTACCAAGAACATTTTATGGTACTTGCTTTAACACACATCTATTCATCTATCCATCCCTCTACTTATTTAACGATCCTTCTTATTTTTTATACATTTCATGATAAATTGCACACATCTATAAAAAAAAAAAAAAAAAAAAACCCTTTGCCGTTGAGTTGATTCCGACTCATAGTGACCCTATAGGACAGAGTAGAACTGCCCCACAGGGTTTCCAAGAAGCGCCTGGTAGATTCGAACTGCCAGCCTTTTGGTTAGCAGCCATAGCTTTTCACCACTATGCCACCAGGGTTTCTGTACACATCTATAAGTGAAGATAAATATTTTGTTTGTTTTCTTTTTTTCCAAGAGCCTCAAAAATTAAGACTTTTATAGATTCATTATCTTATAAAAAATATGTTTTAATAATTACTGTTATTTCAGTACACAAAATGTTCTTATTTTTTCTGTGAAGTGGAAACAAGATCATGTGCCAAGAGATAGGAAATAAATGTAGTGTTTGGGCTGAGGAGAGAAGTGAAGAATTTGAATAGCCACTGAAAATAGGAGAAAAGGCTGACTTCTGGTGTGTAAGAGAATTGCCAAGCAGTGGAGTGAAGAATTGACACCACAGTTCTGAAATGGCACAATCTGCATGTCTGTGTAATGTTCACCATCAGTCCAAATACGAGTAAAAGGGACAGATGGTTGAATTAATCCATGTTGGGTGATGTCACAGGAAGACTATGAGGCAAGAGAGGTGAGAATGCTAAAAAAAAGAGAGTTAATAATGATACAGTGAGTGCCTCAGCTGAATAGAGGTGGAAGTAAAAATTGGAAGGGATTATTAAATTCAGGACAAGAAGGCAAAGGCAAAGTGATTGAATATCATTATCAGACCATAGACATAATGGTGTTAAGAGAGTGAGATAACTAGAAAGACACCAGACTATAAGACTATAGTCACGGGGACTTAGTATTTCAGAGATGGAGAGTGATAAGGTATAAGAAGCGGTCAGGAATATAGTGGCTGAAAGAAAGAAGAGATCAAGAAATTGGGATGCGAGGGTGTTTTGACATTGAAGTTTTCATAAATTTGGAATTACATTGATGAATCAAGTGCCAAAGCTTTGTATTTGAGATAGACCGAATTTTGGCATTGAGACATAAATAGGAATTCTAGAACAATTTTTCTCCTTGATGAAGAATGTAGAGAAACCTTGCCTCTCCATTTCTGCTTTTGTGTATAGTTGTTCAAGGGCTTTTTTGTGCTTGGAGATGCTGCAGCCATCTTGAAGCCATTGGAGAAGGAATCAAAGAATTGCGGAGAAGACATCTCAGAGCTCTGGTGTGGTTGAACTGCTGAAGGAACCCTACAACCTCCTACCTCTAGACTTCTTGTTATGTAAGAAAAATAAACCTCTTTGGCCCAAGTCATGCATTTTGTTTCTTGAAGCCAAAGGCAACCTAACTGGTAAAGAGATAGAGGAATAGCCTGGAATTCTCTGTAGGCCAAGAACCCAATTATTCCTTAAATGATGGTTTGTTTGTTTGTTTGTTTTATGCCCTTCATTATCTTTGTCCTTTTGTTTGACTTGTGTTTGTTAACATTCTTCTCAGGATGTGGTGCCTAGCGTTGAACACACTCCAGATGTTGAATAACCAGTGTACAGCAGAGTAATCCTTCATTCTGGGCATTACGCTTCTATTAATCAACTCTAAAATTATATTAACATTTTGGCACTGTCATGGATTGAATGTCCCCCCAAAAATGTGTGTATCAGTTTGGCTGGGCCATGATTCCCAGTATTGTGTGATTTTCCTATATGTTGTAAATCCTGCCTCTATGATGTTAATGAGGCGGCCGCTGTGTTAGTGAGGCAGGACTCAGTCTACAAGATTGGATTGTGTCCTGAGGAAATCTCTTGAGATATAAAAGAGAGAACTGAGCAGAGAGAAGAGGCGGACCTCATACCATCAAGAAAGCAGTGCTGGGAGCACAGCGCGTCCTTTGGACCAGGGTCCCCGAGCAGAGAAGCTCCTAGTCTGGGGGAACACCAAAGAGAAGGAGGTCAACAGAGAGAAGAAGCCTTCCCCTGGAGCTGACGCCCTGAATTTGGACTTTTAGTCTACTTTGGCTGTGGGGAAATAAACTTCTGTTAGTTAAAACTATCCACATGTGGTATTTCTGCTATAGCAGCACTAGATGACTAAGACAGCACCACTGACATATCAAACCAGCAACCACTTAAATTCCTTGATTTGTTTTCAAATGTGCAGTTGGGTTGAGAGACCCAAATGAAGGATTTTACATTTTTCCTATTGTTTTTATCCTGTAAGATTTAAGTCTATCATAACAGTCTGTTGGGATATTTTTTTAATTTTGAGTTTTTCCACGGTTATGCCATTTTTGTCACTGTATTCATAAAAATATTAAACGTGACAAGATTGAGAACCTCCAGAAACCTCACTTCACATTGGCACCTATCCATTCATCATTATCCTTTGAGTCTTGCTTTACAACTAATAATCTAACACTATGTTTGGCCCCACCCATGTCTTGTTCATGAGGCACAGTATCTCCTCTGTTCCTTAAGGGTATAACTCAGGGAATCACCTGGAACCCTCCTTCCCCATGCTTATGGATGAGAGAGGGAAGGTAGATGAAAGGAGCACAGAAAGAGGGGAGAATCATTTCCAGACATCTCCTTCCCTCAACCTGGGATAGCCTGGTCTGAAAAGAGACAAAGTGGACAGCCCTTAGAAATGATTATCTTAGAATATGCTGCTAAATGAAGAAAATTACACAATTAATTATAATGAGTTTCATGAATCACTGTTGAAAAGTTTTACACTTTTCCCTTTGTTTAATTTGACCAGAAAGCCTGAGGGACTTCATTAAAAGTTAAGAGTGCTAAACACCAAAGGAATATGGATTTGTTTAGACTTAACTGAGTTTAATGAGAAAATGGCCCAATGATTATGTATGTATAATTAAGATTTAGGCATAAAATCCTCCCCTACACACTACCAGAGTTAATAAATATAAATCCTCTATGGGCAGCTTCTTAAATTACAAGAATAAGGATCCCTGAGGGAGTGTGAATGATGGAGCAGTTCCAGTTAAGGACCTTTGGTTTTTTGAAGAGAGAGTGTATTGCTCATATTTCAAATGAACATGCTCAGGGAGTACAAAACCTAGACACCTGGCAGCAGGCCCTGTGATTCCTCTGATACTCATGCCAGATGTCTCAGGCCAAGAGATCATGAGTCTGAGGGTTGTTCTTCAGTTCCCCAGGACATGCATCACTCACTGTAGCCAAAAACTTGGTTCATGGCCAGACTAGAATGTGGCTAAACAGGTTTTTGTTTAGATCCCTGATGTTGATGGTCATTTAAGGGGAAACTGACTTCAAATTGGCCCAACATCAGCTACTAAAGAACAGCTGTTCCATGAAGTCTTCCCTGATCCACCCCATCTGTTCCCCCATCCTTCAGCACAATCTGTGATTCATCTCATCTCCTAATGCATTTAGGCAATAGCTATTTTTTGTGTGTTTCTTTTAAAATAATAATAATAATACCTCACATTTTTAAGCACTCTGTGTCAGGGACTCTGTTGAGTGGTTTATGTACATTAGATCACTTAATCTCCACAACAGCTATATAAGTTAGGTACTATTGTTATTTCCATTCTACGGATTAAGAAACTGAGTTTTAGTTGGTCAGATTACTGATTCAAGGTCTTATGATTAGTATGTGATAGAACTAGAATTTGAACCCCTTACCCCGACTCCAGAGTCCACACTACTAAACACTACATTATATTAATTCCCTGTTTTTAGACCAAGAAATAATTGTGAGTAGAGTCAGTATCTGCTCTTTAAAATGAATCTCATGCTCACAGTACTCTGCTGTTGCTCTGCAATCCTATGAAGACTGGTAAGACGCTGCTGTTGTTGTTAGGTGCAGCACAGTCAGTTCTGACTCATAGTGACCCTGTGTACAACAGAACGAAACACTGCCTGGTCCTGAGCCATCCTCACACTCGTTCTTATGTTTGAGCCCATTGTTTCAGCCACTGTGTCAATCCATCTTGTTGAGGGTCTTCCTCTTTTTTCACTGACCCTCTACTTTAAGAAGCACAATGTCCTTCTCCAGGGACTGATCCCTCCTGATAACATGTCCAAAGTATGTGAGACATAGTCTTGCCATCCTTGTTTCTAAGGAGCATTCTGGCTGTACTTCTTCCAAGACAGATTTTTCTTTCTTTCAGAATTTGTAAAGCATAGGAATACTTGACTCTCTCATTAACACCATTACAGTCTCCCAAAAGTTAAAGAGGCAATGCAGGTTCACTTTAGAAATCTCAAAACCTCCTTCTTTGTATCCCTGTAGTCTAGCACAGTGCCTAGCATATAGAAAGTACCTAATAAATAAATACTAAGCACTTAATTGGAGCCCTGATGGTGCAGTGGTTAAGAGCTCAGCTGCTAACCAAAAGGTCAGCAGTTTGAATCCACCAGCCCCTCCTTGGAAACCCTATGGGGAAGCTCTACTCTGTCCTACAGGGTCGCTATGAGTTGGAATCAACTTGACAGCAACAGGTTTGGTTTAAGCACTTAATGAATCCAGTTCATACAGTGTTTAAGAAAGAGCAATAGTCAACAGTAATGGCTACCCCAAATTCTCAAGAAGAATGCATTTATATGTAAGTTACAGAAACCCTCTAAAGTGTCCTAACAAATTCTAGGTTTATTTGCTCAAAACTAATGAGAAGTTCGGAAGTAAGCAGTCCAGGGATGGTATCATGGATCAAAGATGGAACAAGAACCTAGGCTCCTTTTTGTCTTTTATATATATATATATATATGTATATGTATATATAAAGATATCCTGAATGTTTCTCCTTTGTTTATTATGATTAACTCACTTATTTGCCAAAAAACTGGAAAATAGATAAGAACGCTTTAATAAAAGGTTGTTTTAAAAGGAGAAACTATCCAAATTGGCCTCTGGTTTCCAAAAGGTTTTCAGTCTTTTAAAACTCTGATTAATATAAAACCTCATTCTTGCTTATCTTGGCCCCTTTTAGCATGATTGTACATAACACCATCGTCAGGGAAGTTCCATTCAAATTCATAAAAAGTTCAGCTTCCTCTGCTTTATCAGTATTTTTACCACAAAATGACCTCAAGGGGAGGAAAGTAACTATAAAATAAGCAAGAGAGAGAAGGAAAGAAAGAAAATAGCTAGCTATTGAATTATGAATAATATTCTAAGAAGATCATCTACATTCAGGAGTCAAGCAGATGAACGAATGGCATCTAGAATAGCCATTGGTTAAAGACAAAAAATTAGAACCCTATGTTTGGACTAAAGCAAGTTGGATAAATTCCTGAAACAATTATTGTCTCTGAGATACTGTTTCATGTTTACCAATTTCTTCCTTTGGTTTAATCTCCCTGCCACTGACCTTTACTGTAAGTGGCTCTCTTTTTCAAAGAAAACAAAGAATATCTGAGGTTGATTCCACAACTCCAAGGGAAAAAACTGGCAAAATTGGTAAGAACACTTTAATAATAAGGTTGTTTTAATTAGTTATAGCCAACTGCATATATTTCACGTTCTCAGATGAAAGCTGTTTCTCACACAGCCAGAATAGCTACACATCTGGTGAGCTGTCCATGGTACTGCACTTCCTCTGCCTTCACTTCTCTTTGATCCAGTGGCGTAAAATCTTCTCTCTTTGTGCCTGTTCTAGTTATGCCCATGAATACAACATTGAACTCTACTTAAAAAAAAAAAAAAGTAAAGTTTATATTCTGATTATAAGAGTAATAAAAAGAAGAAAATCACCCAGAAATCTATTACCTCCAAGCAACTATAAATAATATGCAGGCTAGTTTCCCTCTAGTGTTTTTTCTATACACATTTTTACACATTTGAGACCTTTCTGAATATGCAGTGCAGTTTTGTTCACTGCTTTTTCATACTGGCACATCTTTCAATGCTCTTTTTTAAAAGGAAGCACAATATTTTATCATATTCTGGTCCATAATTGAATCATTCTTAAGAGATTGGGAATTTTATTTCTTTAATATATTTATAAGACTATAATAAATAGCTTTGTGCCAAATATTTTTCAATATTCAATATTTAGAATTATTTACTTAGGATAAAATACTAAAAATGCATTCTATTTAGTCATTGGCTAAGAGAAATTTAAAGCGTAAACTTGATAAAAACTAACTTACAGAACTCACTGTGACCCTTAGTAAAAGTAAATAGAAGACTCAGAAAAAGCAACACCACTCTGGTGTTAAGGTAAGGGAGAAATTTCTCCTGAGGGTCCTCAAAAAGAGACTAGGAACTAACACAGTGAACCATTTTTTTGACATAATTCTTATCACAAACACAGTAGAGTACTTCAAAGAGTTTTTATTTATGAGAGATTAATGACAACTCACCAAAACACAAACCAGTAAAAGTAATTATACGGGAAAAGGGTCAATATAATTCTGTCCAGATAAACAATGCTTTGCTGGTAAGGTTCCATCCAAGTAGAATGTGGAATATCTAGAGCAATGATAGCCTTTAAACTAGTTTCTATTAACGTTACTTCCTTCGCAAAACATAAGAAAGAAAAATGAAAGGACAGTCTTACTCATGAATATAGATACAAACATCTTTTCAAAACTATTAGCAAACCCAATCTAGCAAAATA
The DNA here is from genome assembly GCF_000243295.1 of Trichechus manatus latirostris. Lineage (NCBI taxonomy): Eukaryota > Metazoa > Chordata > Mammalia > Sirenia > Trichechidae > Trichechus > Trichechus manatus. Next base: position 38,975 of record NW_004444233.1, on the reverse strand, counting down.
AAAAAAGATATTAATCACTATAAGTTGGGTTTATTTCAAGAATGGAAGGCTGGTTTAACATTAGAAAAATCAATAAATGTACTTCACCACATTAACATATTAAGAGAGGAAAATCATATGAATATTTCAATAGATGCAGAAACAGCGTTTAACAAAAATTCAACTACTATTTGTAATAACAACTTTAGCAATTCAAAAAAGAAATGAGAGAGGAAGGGCCAAGATGGCAGAGTAGTCAGACGCTTCCTGTGGTCCCTCCTACAACAAAGACCCAAAAACCAAGTGAATCAATTGTATATGACAATCTAGGAGCCCTGAACATCAAAAGCAAAGCTGAGGAATTGGACTGAGTGGCAGAGGGGGGGAAAGATGGTTCAGAAGCAGCGAGGAGTTACCAGACCAGATCCAGTGGGAACTGGCACCCTGCAGGCCGGATCAGCTGGCATGCTTGGTGAGGCAAGCAGTGACCCTTGGGATGAGTTTTCCACGTTGGGAGAGACCAAGCAGCAGTGTCTACTCTAGCCTCCAGAACCAGTGAAGTGGTGCTCAATCAGCAAAAGATAAGTACGTGCAACTAACCCACAGTGCAGATCAAAAAACACCCCATTTGGGAAAAGGCTCTCTTACATTTGCCTGCCTCCTCCCTGCTCTGCACCAGGTGTCAGGCTGGCTTCAGGGACAGCTGCATCCCCTGGGCCAGAAGTAGTTCCTGTCACATGCCCTCAGCCATTCTCCCAGCCTTGGAGAGGAAACAAATCAACAAATGGAAAAAATAATCTGCCAGCTCCCCTAACCCAGGAACTCGGGGCAGGCACAGCTCCTTTGCCTAGGCACAGGCATAAGGGGCCCATGGACTTTGAATGCCTTTCACCCTTGCATAGACCTGTGTGGTCCCATTTCAACAGCCTAGGCCCTCATTAGCACAGTAAAGCAGGGTATATACCTGAAGCCTAACTTCAACTGTATCAACTATGTGGTGAAGTGGTAGGTTCATGACATTTGACACCACTCTGCCCATTAAGCAGGGTCCTCACCTAACCACAGCAGGGGCCTGAGGACTGGTGGCTTCACCCATACCACCTAGCCACCCGTGACAGGGGTCCAAGAATAACTGGTGCCTCCCAGTCCTTACAGCCAACGGCATTGGGTGCCCATAGTCTGGCTGCAAAACCAACCCACCTATGCACTCTAGGGAACAGGGACATCCTTTCCTCCCAGACACTCAGGGGCAGCCATCACCCCATGCCTTGCTCTGTGCATGACACCCTACTGCAGCCAGATACATGCGCCTACTCCAATCACCCCTACCCGTGTAGGACTGTAGGTGAGAACCTGCACCACTCACTTGGTGACTGACTACCTGGACACCTGAGCTGAATCCATAGAAGAAAAGTAAATGGACACCTGGACTAACATATCTAGTAACAGATCTAACCACCAGATGACAGGATGTTAGTGCTTTAAAGATGCCAGTAATCAAACTAGTTCACATGAGAAGCCATTTGGACATATCAAAACAAAACAAGAAGCTAGGACACAGTAAGCAAACATAAAATAAATGAATATAATAACTTATTGATGGCTCAGAGACAACAGTCAATAATAAATCACATAAAGAAGCAGACCATGATGGTTTCCGGAAGCTCCCAAAATAAAGAATCAAGAAATCTTCTGGAGGAAAGAACTTCTTGGAATTACCAGAGATAGAATACAAAAGATTAATATGCAGAACTCTTCGAGAGATCAGGAAGGAGATTATGCAAAATGTAGAATAACTCAAGGAACACACAGACAAAGAAATAGAGGAAATTAAGAAGATTAGAGAAGAGCATAATGACAAATTTAACAGGTTGCAAGAATCATAGAGAGACAGCAAAGAGAAACTCAGAGGATTAATAATAAAATTTCAGAATTAGACAACTCAATAGAAAGTCATAGGAGCAGAATTGAGGCAATGAAAGTCAGAAGTAGTGAGATTGAAGATAAATCACTTGACATCAACTTATATGAGGAAAAATCAGATAAAAGAATTTAAAAAAATGAAGAAACCCTAAGAATTATGTGGGACCCTATCAGGAGGAATAACCTATGAGTGATTGGAGTACCAGAACAGGGGTGGATATCAGAAAATACTGAGAGAATTGTTGAAGGATATCTATCCAAGATGCTCATTCATCCCCACATAAGATAGATCCCAAACTTGCCAAAATGAAAGATAAAGAGAATTCTAAGAGCAGCTAGGGAAAAATGAAAAACCATCTACAAAGAAGAGTCAATAAGACTAAGCTCAAACTACTCAGCAGAAACCATGCAGGCAAGAAGGCAATGGGATGACATATGTAAAGCCTTGAAGGAAAAAAAAATTGCAGGCCAAGAATTATATATCCAGCAAAACTATCTCTCAAATATGATGGCAAAATTAGGTCACTTCCAGATAAACAGAAGTTTAGGAAATTTTCAAAAACCAAACCAAAATTTCAAGAAATACTAAAAGGAGTCTTCCGGTTAGAAAATCAATAACATCAGATAACAACCCAAGACTAGAACACAGGACAGAGCAACCAGATATCAGCCCAGATAGGGAAGTCACGAAAGTAAATCAAAGCTAAAACACTGTAAAAGAGAAGCAGAGATGTCAATATGTAAAGATGACAACATTAGAACAACATTAAAACAAAAGATAGGGACTAAAAATTGTAGTTATAGATCTTTCATATGGAGAGGAAGTCAAGACAATATGAAGAAATAAAAGATTGGTTTAAACTTAGAAAAATAGGGGTAAAATTTTAAGGTAACCATAGAGGAAACTAACTATCCTACAAATCAAAATAAAAAACAAGAAAAACATAAAGACTCAGCAAACACAAAATCAACAACAATGAAAAAGATGAAAAGAAAATACATAAAGAAAAACAACTCAGCACAGAAAATTAAGTGGAACAAAGACTGTCAACAAACAACAAAAATGACATCAAAATGACAGCACAAAACTCACACCTATCAATAATTATGCTGAATGTAAATGGACTAAATGCACCAATAAAGAGACAGGGAGGGGTAGAACAGATTAAATAAAACCACGATCCGTCTATATGCTGCCTACAAGAGATACACCTTAAAGACACAAACAATCTAAAACTCAAAAGATGGAAAAAATATATCAAGCAAACAACACTCAAAAAGAGCAGGAGTGGCAATATTAATCTCTGACAAAATAGACTCTAAAGTAAAATCCACCACAAAGGATAAGGAAGGATACTATATAATGATTAAAGTGTCAATACACCAGGAGGACATAACTCTAATAAATAATTATGCACCCAAAAACAGGGAGTAAACCAAAAGCTAAGAAGTTTCCTGAATACTTCCAAACACTTCCAGGGACAGAGTAGCAGGGACGGGGGTCTGGGGACCATGCTTTTGGAGGACACCTAGGTCAACTGGCATGAGAAAGTTTATTTTGAAAATGTTTTACATTCCATTTTGGTGAGTTGTGTCTCGGGTCTTAAAAGCTAGTAAGTGGCCATTTAAGACTTATCAATTGGTCCTAACCCACCTGGAGCAAAGGAGAATGAAGAACACCAAAGACGCAAGGAAAATACTAGCCCAAGGGACAAGAAAGGGCCACATAAACCAGAGACTCCATCAGCTTGAGGCCAGAAGAACTAGATGGTGCCCAGCTACCACCAATGACCACCCTCACAGAGAATAAAACAGAGAGTCCCTGATGGAACTGGAGAAAAGTGGGGTGCAGAACTCTTTAGACCAGACTTAATGGTCTGATTGAGACTGGAGGGACTCCGGAAGACATGGCCCCCAAACTATCTGTTAGCCCAGCACTGAAATCATTCCCAAAGCCAACTCTTCAGACATAGATTAGGCTGGACTATAAGACAAAACGATACTCGTTGTCATGGTTTGAATTATGTCCCCCAAAAAATGTGTGTATCAATTTGATGGGCCATGATTCCTAGAATTGTGTGCTTGGTCTCCATTTTGTGATTGTAATTTTATGTTAAAGAGGATTAGGGTGGGATTGTAACACCACCCTTACCCAGGTCACATCCCTGATCCAATGTAAAGGGCGTTTCCCTAGGGTGTGGCCTGCACCAACTTTTACTTTACAAGAGATAAAAGGAAAGGGAAGCAAGCTGAGAATTGGGAACCTCATACCACCAAGAAAACAGTGTGGGAAGCAGAGTGCCTACTTTGGACCTAAGGTTCCTGCACAGAGAAGCTCCCAGACCAAAGGAAGATTGATGACATGGACCTTCCTCCAGAGCCGACAGAGAAAGCCTTCCCCTGGAGCTGATGCCTGGAATTTAGACTTGAAGCCTTCCCTTGGAGCTGATGCCCTGAATTTGGACTTGTAGTCTACTCGACTGTGAGAGAATAAATTTATCTTTGTTAAAGCCATCCACTTGTGGTATTCCTATTAGAGTAGCACTAGATGACTAAGACACTTGTGAAGGGTGTGCTTCTTAGCTCAGGTAGATACATGAGACTAAATGGGTAGTTCCTGTGAGGAGGTGAGATGAGAAAGCAAAAAGGGACAGGAGCTGGTTGAATGTACATGGGAAATCTGGGGTTGAAAGGAGGAGTGTGCTGTCACAGTATATGGAGTGCAACTAGGGTCATGTAATAATGTATGTATAAATTTTTGTATGAGAAACTAACTTGAACTGTAAACTTTCACTTAAAGCACAATAAAAAAAAAGGAAATGAATTTCCTTACTCTGATAAAGGTAGCCTCAAAAACCTTCGGAAATCATTCTTAATGACAAAATATTAAATGCCTTTCCTTTGAGACTTTGTACGAGACAAGGATTCCTGAAAAACTCACTATTGTCTGTATTGTACCAGAAGTTCTAACCATTACAAAAAGGTAAGAGAAAGATATGAATTATACAGTGAAATGTATATTTGGAAATAAAGGAAGAAATCTGTTATTATTCATAGCCAACATAGTTGTGTATGTGGAAAATTCCCAAAAATCTACGGAGTTTAGCAAGTTCAATCTATGAATCTAGCAAGATTTCTGGATACAGTTAATATATAAAAATCAACTGTATTTCTATATACCAGCACAAACAAAAAATTAAATACCTTTGAAATAGCATAAAAGTATCAGGAACCTAGAAGTAAGTCTTTAAAAATATGCAAGTTCTCTATGTAGAAAACGATAAAATATAGGTTAAAAGAGAAATTAAAGAAGATCTAAATAAATGTAGGGAAATCATATTCATGATTCATAAAATTCAATATTGTAGGATATCGACTATTCCCAGATTATAGATACAATGCATTCTCAATAAAAATTCCAACTGTGTGTATGTGTGTGTGTATTTATGAATGTATGTGGACCTTGACAATGTGATCCTCAAATTTCTACAAAAAAATAAATGCCCCAAAATAGAAGAAAAGCAAAGTGGGAGACCTTGCTCAGTTGGATATAAAGACTTATTATAAAGCCACTGCCAAAAAGACACTGTTATTGGCTCTTGGATGGAGAAATAGACTAGTAGAACAAGAAGACTCATAAACAGACACTCACATATCTGGCACTTAGGACAAAATTTGTATTGCAGATCAATGGATAAAGGATAGTCTTTTCTATAAAAGGTTCTGAGACACGTGGGTGTGCACATGGAAAAAAATTAAAAATTATCCCTGTCTTACACTGTACAAATAAGTCAATTCCAAAGGGAATGACAAAATAATAAAACTTTTAAAGATAATTTAAAATAATATTATCAACAACTTGAAGTGGAGAAAGAATTATTAACAAGATATAAAAAGTACCATGCTTAAAGGAAAGGACTGATACACTGAACTTTATGAAAATTAAGAAATTCTGTTTATCTAACAGCACATTAAAGAGTGAAGAGGCAAGCCACAGACTGGCAGAATACTTTTCCAATTACAGAACCAACAAAGGGCTCAAATACAGAGAATATAAAAAACTCCTGTAACTTAATAAGAAAACACAGTTTATCCAGTAGAACAATGGACAAGAGATGTGACGGCCATTTCAATAAAGAGACTATCTGAATGGACAATGAACTTGTGAAAAAGTGCTCAAATTCATTACTTTTCATTGAAATGCAAAACAGAACAAAATAATACAAAAACCTAAGAGCTACCTTGACACCACCAAGATGACTAATATTAAAAAAAAAATGTTAATACTATGAATTGATGAGAATGTGGAAAATAAGGAACTCTTCATACTTTACTAGTGGGAGTATAAATTGTTAAAATAATTTTAGAAAACAGACTGGCATTATCTACTAAAGCTGAAGATATGCGTATCACATGACCAACAAATTGCTCTCCTAGCAATATACCCAACCAAAATGCATACACACTTGCACCGGGAGATGTGTACATGAATGTTTATAGTAGCATTGTTTGTAATAGCCCAGAACTAGAAACAATGCAAATAAGCACATATAGTAGAATGAAAAAATAAATTGTGGGATACTCATACAATGGAATGCTACACAGAAGTGAAAATACAAGAATCATAATTATGCACAATAACATATATGAATGTCAGAATTTTGAGAGAAAGTCAAACACCAAAATTACATATTTTATTTTTTATTTACATACATCTCAAAAACTAAACTATTGTGCTTTGGGATGCATACTTAGGTAGTAAAACTTGAAAACACAGCAAGGAAGCCTTAACAATCTGTTTTCCCTTTCATCCAGAAGGTTTACTATTAGGAGCTTATCCAAACTAAAGAGTCAGACAAAATGCGCAATGACACATGAACAAAGACTTCTAGCTTCTGACACAGGTGTGTTGGGTCATTTGGACCAAGCTGTCTCCTGGCAACAAATAAAAATGCAGGATAATAAAAAAAAATTAAAAAGCATTAAGAGCCAAAATCGGAGGGGAAATGAGAACTCATTGAATTAAGCAGAACACTTACCCGGAAAGTACTTGCCAACCCTGATAAATTTGAACTTTCACTTTGATGGTCTTTTAGGGCAAGAGGAGACAGAAACCCAATCCTAGAGCTACACAAATAAAAAATATAACAGGATACCCTTCATGCAGTGAGTCAGGATTTCAAAAGGCAACATTCTCTGGAAAAGACCAAATCAGAAGAAAAAGTAAAAAAGAGTCCTTACGCAGATTTTTTTTCTGCTGGCTTACATTACCTCAGTGGGTCAGGAAAACCTAAAGACCTGAAGTTGGTTTACGGTAGTGTCATGGTTGGATTATGTCCCCCCAAAAATGTGTGTATCAATTTGGCTAGGCCATGATTCCTGGTACTGTGTGATTTTCCTGTATGTTGTAAACCTGCCTCTATGATGTTAGTGAGAGAGGATGGGTGGCAGTTGTGTTAGTAAGGCAGGACGTGATCTACAAGACTGGATTGTGTCCTGAAGCAATCTCTTGAGATATAAAAGACAGAAGTGAGCAGTGAAACAGGGGACCTCATACCATCAAAAAAGCAGTGCCGGGAGCAGAGCGCGTCATTTGGACCGGGGTCCCTGCGCAGAGAAGCTCCTAGTCCGGGGGAACACTGAAGAGAAGAAGGCCGACGGAGAGAAAAAGCCTTCCCCTGGAGCTGATGCCCTGAATTTGGACTTTTAGCCTACTTTGACTGTGAGGAAATAAACTTTTCTTCGTTAAAACCATCCACTTGTGGTATTTCTGTTATAGCAGCACTAGGTGACTAAGACAGGTAGTCTTTCAAATTGGTTGTTCAAGCAGGCACCCGGCAGAAACAAACGTAGATTCTCTCTGGAAGAAGGTGACTTCATCCTAGATAAAAATTATTTCTGCCAATATTTTTTTCAATTACAATGACCATCACACAATAAAACATAACCAGCCATACAAGAAAACAAAGCATAATGAACAAGAACCAGAAAAAAAGCAGCAAAGGAAACAGATCCACAAAGTTTACAGATTTTGCAATTATCTGATACACATTACAAAACAACTATGTTTGTTATGTTTAATAAAATAAAATAAAAGCTGAAAATATCTCCAGGGAATAGGAAACTGTAAAAAGTAATTCAACAGATTGGAAAAAGAACCAAATAAAAGTTTTGGAAGCAAACAATTACCGAAACTTAAAATTTAGCTATTTAACAACAAATTAGAATACATAAAGAAAGAATTTTAAAAATTGAAATGTAAGTTAAAATAAGTTATCCAAAAGGTAGCACGTAAAGACAAGAAGATGGAGAATATAGGAAAGAGAGGTTAAGAGTTATGGAGAGAGACTGAAATTTACATTCAATTGGAGTTACAGATGAGGAGGAGAGAGGGAATTGGGAAGATGCAGTATCTGAAGCATTAAGGGCTGAGAGTTTTTCTCAAACTGAAAAATAATATCAATCCACAAAATCAAGAAGTCCAACAAATCCCAGTCACTATAAATGAAAATAAATCTACACTTAGAAATAAAACCCACTACTGTCAAGTCAATTCCGACTCATAGCAACCCCATAGGGTTTCCAAGGCTGTAAATGTCTATGGAAGCAGGCTGCCACATCTTTCTCCTGGTGGTTTTGGACTTTTCAGTTAACAGTCAATCACTTTAACCACTGCACCACCAGGGCTCCTTAATATATCACTATATTTTAAATATACCCCTGTATTTTCTTTTGCAGAAAATTTAAGATGAAGATAAAATCCTAAAAGCTTTCAGAGAGAAAGACAATATCAAAAGGAGTAACAGTTAGACTGACAACTGATGTATCAGCAACAATAAAACCAAGATGATGCTGATAATATCTTCAATAGATTAACAAAAATGTCAACTTATAATTCCATACCCAGCAATAATATCTTTCAAGAATGAAAGTGAAAAAGATATTTTCAGACAATAAAAACTAAGATTTTATCAACCGAAGACTCTCAGAACGGACATTTTTTAGGCAGTTGGAAGGTCTGAGATACAAGAGGAAATGAAGAGAAAAAATTAAGTACGCATGTAAGTATAAATTTGCCTATATGACACTTCTAATGGAGTTAAAAATACTAGAACTAAAATACTTAAAATCAATATAAGTTGAGATGGGAATAAAAGAAGTTAGCGCTCTAAGATCTTTGTATTATCTAAGTGAGGATAAAGATATTGATAAAGTGTTGTTGTTGTTGTTAGGTGCCATTGAGTTGATTCCAACTCATAGCGACCCTATGTACAACAGAACAAAGCACTGCCCGGTCCTGCACCATCCTCACAATGTTATGCTTGAGCCCATTGTTGCAGCCACTGTGTCAATCCATATATTTGAGGGTCTTCCTCTTTTTCTCTGACCCTCTACTTTACCAAGCATGATATCCTTCTCCAGGGACTGATCCCTCCTGATAACTTGTCCAAAGTGTAAGAGAGTCTCACCATCCTTGCTTCTAAGGAACATTCTGGTTGTACGTCTTCCAAGGCAGATTTGTTCATTCTTTTGGCAGTCCATGGTATATTAAATATTCTTCACCAACACCACAATTCAAAGGTGTCGTTCTTCAGTCTTTCTTATTCATTGTTCAGTGTTCGTGTGCAGATGAGGCGACTGAAAACACCGTGGCTTGGGTCAGGTGCATCTTAGTCTTCAAGATGACATCTTTGCTTTTTAACACTTTAAAAAGTGTTTTAATAAGTATGCATGCTTTAATTTCTGGAGAAACCATTAAAAGAGTAGAATTTGAAAGCATAACTTTTATTCTAGTGGGGGAAAATGCAAATATAAAAGTAGACACTCCAAAAGAAGCTAAGAGAGAAAAATAAACCTAGAACTTAGAACAAAAATAAAAAACAACATAAAATGATACATTTAAATGCAAAAACAAAATTGGTCACAAATTTGCTGTAGCTTAAAACTAAAGTTTGTTAGACTATTGGAGAAACTTAATGAGATTCTTACTAAAAGAGATCTACTACAAACAGAAAGGTTGAAAATACAAGGATGGAAAAGCGATTCCATGAAAAAACTCACAGAAAAAAACATGAGAAAGATGATGATCTGGGGTAATAGCACTGAAGGCAGAAGGAATGGCCAATGAAAAGGCCCTTAAAGCAGAAAGAACAGAGTGCCTTTCGAGAACTTAAAGGAAGCCAATCAGGTTGAAGTCTATTGAGCAAACTAGCGTACCTAGGGAGACTCTGCTGAGGGAGTTACGGTGGGGTCATATGAAGGCTTACAGAGATTTGGGACTTTATCCTAATACTCATAAGAAGTCACAAAAGTGTCACAAGTGGGGGAGAGATAATATTTCTGTTTTCTGGCCACAAAGTAAAGAATTGAAGTGGGCAAGAGTGGAAGTGGAAACACCAGTTAGGAACCTGCTATAAACCCCAAAGCTGATATCTTGTACTAAAGTGATGTCAGCAGATGGGGAGAAGTGGTTGTTTTCATAAGCTATTTTAAATGTAAAGCTGAAAGAACTTAATGATAGGAATGAGGGAGTCTTAAATTAATTAATTTCCAGGGGTATAAGTAAGGGAGAGAGAGGCATGACACTTTATCTGATAGACTCTATTATCTCCACTTCTCCAAGGGAAAATGTATTTATCCCTCCTCTGTATAACAAGACTTTTTTCCACAAGCAGAAGAATAAAATGCTTGAGTCAAAAGAAAATCCAATGGAGTATTCCAAGGCTAATGCAAACATAGAGCTAAGGGACAAATATGCTGGGTACTGGCATTGGTTGGAGGTTGGGAAAAAGAAAATACCCTCATAATAAGCTAAATGAAGTTTGCACCACAGTAAACATGGAGTTGGTAGGGAATCAACTACAGAACCAAGAATGCTTCATAATAATGGAGACAAAGCAGCAGTTATACTTTGTTGTATACAGGCAGTTCCCGGATTACAGATGAGTTCTACTCCTAAATCTGCCTTTAAGTTGAATTTGTAAGTAAATAACAACAGTTAGGTACGGTTCATATGTAAACGTCAGTTAGTTAAATGTTTGTCTTAGCATATAGTATATAGCATGCCTTTCTATGCATAAAAAACATTAAAAAAACACTAAAATATCTTTAACATAATAAAGTAATAATAATATTTTGATGTGCATCTCAAAGTACCCCCATTTGTTATTATGAAACATTGTACATACCTTGAATTTTTAGTATAATAGGCTTTACGGGGTTGGTTCATAACTAAGGGTTGTAAATTGGACATTCGTAACCCGGGGACTGCCTGTACTCAGAATTAAAAGGAAAAATTAAACAGCTGAACTAGTTGTATTACATTGTTAAATACAGGTACCCTATTACAAATTATGAATTGAATTATAGTGTTGGCAAAGAATATTGAATATACCATGAACTGCCAGAAGAACTAACAAATCTGTCTTGGAAGAAGTACAGCCAGAATGCTCCTTAGAAGTGAGGATGGCAAGACTTTGTCTCATGTACTTTGGACATGTTATAAGGAGGCACCAGTCCCCGGAGAAGGACATCATGTTTGGTAAAGTAGAGAGTCAGTGAAAGAGAGGAAGGGCCACCTTAACACAGTGGCTGCAAAGATGGGCTCGAGGATAGCAACCATTGTGAGCATGGTGCAGGACCGGGCAGGGTTTCATTCTGTTGTACATAGAATCGCTATAAGTCAGAACCGTCTGGACAACACCTAACAACAACAACAGTAGCCATTCATTCTTTCTTCCTAATAGTAACAGCCTTCTTGCCCCCGCCCCTCAGCCAAAAAAAAAAAAAAAATTTAGCAAGGCATATGGCTACCAAGCTAGAGATGACATTTCCCAGCCTGCCTTGCAGCTATATGTGGCCATGTGAATATGATGTGGTGTGTAAGTTCAGTGATGTAAGCAACCACCATGTCAAAGGAAACTGCTTGTCTTCAACTATCTCCTTTTCCCCTTTCTTATAGGCTGGAATTCATATGTGGTGCTGGTGAGCCATTTTATCATACAGTTGAAGACAAAGCCCTAGGGTTGCTGGAACAATAACATAGAAGGAACCTGAGTCCCTGGATGACCTTAAAGAGCAGTGCCAGTTACATATCTTGGATCACTCACCTGCCTCTGAACTGTTATGTTAGTTACAAATAAAGTTCTGTCTTGTTTGAGTCCTGTGATTTGTTGTCTTTTTGTTATGGTACGTTAGCTTGTATCTAGGCTAATAAAATTACCTCATTTACTACAAGAAAGTAAGTGGAAAAACAGAGGGAAAAGACATGGGATACTAACAGATTAAAATCTTTATAGAAAGATAGTGTAGTTCACTTAACACTCCATTCCAATATACTTTTATCTTGCTTTCCTCTAATAAAGCCTGAAAAAATACAATCTTACCTCTCTAGACTCCACTGTAGCTGGTATGATCATGTGACCCAGTTCTAGGCAATGTGTCATAAGTGGAAATTGGGTGAGGATTTATAGGAAAGTCTTTGCTTTCCTAATACCACCCCTCCCTTAATCCTCCCTGTCTTAGGTATCTGTTGTTTTTGTTGTTAGTTGCCATGGAGTTAATTCCTACTCATGGCAACCCCATGTGTGCAAAGTACAACTGCTTCATAGGGTTTTCAACGCTGTGAACTTTGGAAGCAAATCACCAGGCCTGAGTCCTGAGGTGCCTTTGGGTGGGCTTGAACTGCCAAACTTTTAGTTAGTAGTAAAGCGCTTAACCATTTGCACCACCACGGACTCCATCTTAGTATCTAGTGCTGCTAGAATACCACCAGTGGGTGGTTTTAAAGAAGAGAAATGTATTTTCTCATTGTTCAGGAGGCTAGAAGTTTGAATTCAGGGCACCAGCTCTAAGGGAAGGATTTCTCTCTCTGTCAGCCCTGGGGGAAGGTCCTTGTCTCTTTTCAGTTTCTGTTCCCGGGTTCCTTTGCGATCTTCACGCGGCATAGCATTTATCTTCCCCTATCTGTGTTTCCTTACTCCTGTGCCTAATCTGTTCTCTTTATATCTCAGAAGTGATTGGCTTAAGACACACTTTTCACTGACATGGCCTCATTAACATAACAAAAAAATCCTATTTCCAAATGGGATTACTCCCACAGATATAGAGTTTAGGATTCACTACACATATTCTGGGGGGACACAATTTAATCCATAACACACCTTAAAAGCAGCCATAGAGAAAAAGCCATATTATAAACAATTGGCCAGAAAGTATGCCAACTGCTGATTTTTCAACATTAACAACAGAAGCAGAAGACGGTGAAATAATATCTTGAAAAGGTTGAAGGAATAAAAACTGTTACCTTGAAATTTTATACTCTGCTAATCGAACATATCCAAAAAATGATTCTTTAAAAAATTATATTTTCAGACAAACGAAAACACAGAGTTATTGCTAAATATCTCCTTTGAAAAGCCTCTTAAGTACTTTTTTTCAGACTTTAGGTTGTGGCCCAGCATTTGCACGTATAATGTATATTTTTCATGTATGCATGTAAACTGGGATCATGATGTAAAACGTATTTATAACAATGGATCATGGTCAAAATAGTTGAAAGTCACTGCTTAAAAGGATCTATTTCAGGGAAAATGAAATTGAACACAGAAGGAAAGATAGCTACAAGAATGAATGCTGTGCAAAGGAACCTTTAAGTTATAAAAACATTAATTATAGAAAATAATGATAAAGAAAATAATGACTAATTTGATAGGTTAAAAAATGTAAAACTAAAATACAGAAAAAAAACATGGAGGGATATCAAAGCTAAAGCATTCTAAGGGTTCTTGTATTTAATAGAAAGAGAGTATTGACATTGATAATAATAGCTAGCAATTATAAAATATTATCTATTTATTGAACATTGTTAATGTTTTTTACATCTATCTATCTACTTATTTTACTTTTCTATATCTATCCTTATTTTATCCTTTTATCCTAAAAAGTAGATACTACTGTTATGCACATTTGATAGGTGAGAAAACTTAAGCTCAAAGGGGCAAGGTAATTTGCCCAGGGTCATATAGCTATTAAATGGTGGAGCCAAGATTTCAACTAACGCAGCCTGGTTATAGAGTCTAATGCGATTAACCACTGTGCTACATTGATTTTCAGTTAACTTTTAACATAGTAAGATATTAAAACGTTGGGATAATCATCAAAAGAATAGAAATAGCATTTGGTCTAGGTAAGTGTGGGCTGTACGACCATAACCACCCCACATACGCCACACTGCCGGGAGTTCTTGATATTTTTGTGAGGGATTCTTTACATTTTGGCACTCGAGCGTCTGGGGGATTTGTGTGTGTGCACCTGTAGCTGTCTAGCTGGCAGCTAGAGTTCCTCGGCTCCTCCGCTAGCTCAGCCCCTTCACGGCAGCCCAGCAGTGAGACTCGCGCGGCGCCAGCTCTGCGCGCGATGGAGGTGCTAAAGCCACGAACCCTGGTGGATCTGATCCACATCCTACACCAGCTGTTCGATGGCGACGAGGTCAATGTGGAGGAGGTGCAGGCAGTCATGGAAGCTTATGAGAGTGACCCCGCCTAGTAGGCAGTGTATGCTAAGTTCAACCAGTACAGATATACCCAAAATCTTGTGGATCAAGGAAATGGAAAATTTAATCTGATGGTTCTGTGTTGGAGTTAAGGATATGGCAGCATTATCCATGATCACACCGACTCCCACTGCTTTCTGAAGATGCTACAGGGAACTCTAAAGGAGACACCGTTTGCCTGGCCTTACAAAAAGTCAAATGAGATGATCAAGAAGTCTGAAAGAATCTTGAGGGAAAACCAGTGTGCCTACATCAACAATTTCATTGGCTTACATCGAGTAGAGAGTTATCAGCCACACGGAACCTGCTGTGAGTCTTCACCTGTACCGTACACCTTTTGATACACGCCATGCCTTTCGACAAAGAACAGGACATAAAAACAAAGTCACCACAACATTTCATAGCAAATTTGGAATCAGGACTCCATTTACAACTTCAGGTTCCCTGGAGAACAACTAAGGAGCACCAGACACTGTGAGGTTTCACTTTAAGGTCCACTGAACCTTCTGCCTTGAACAGGAAGGCCTCCTCTCATTTGCTGTCCAGTAATACACTTAAATAAGCCAGTACTTAGATCTACTGTAGGGCAGATGCTAATTAGAAGGCAGTAAGTATGCAAATAGTCTTGAGCTACTGCAGAAGAAAAATCCCATGAAAGAAAAAAATCTTTGTGATTTTAAAGTCCAAAATCAACTAGTCTCCTGATTCTATCCTCTAATCACGTTGGAATCATACTGAGAATGTCGGTGAGGGTTTTTATAGGTTTTGGAAACACTTTGGCCTCTGAACTGTAATTAGCAATAACTAAAAACAAGAAACTACAGACATCAAATAGCCTGCCTTGCTACCTGGAGGACTAAATGTAGACGTTTTAATATACTTTCTATGTTCTTAATATTTGAAGAGAATATTTTGAATCTGTGGATTTTATTTTTTCAATCTTATTTTACAAATTCCTTTTCTATGGATAATAGATTGTTGTGGATAGACAAACTTAAAGCATTTTGCCATTTGGTAATGAAACAAAGCATAGGGGATTTAGGAAAGTACAATTGTCTAAACACAAACCAAACCAAAATAAACTCATGTCTAATGTATCCAGTGGTCACTGTCAAAGACTTTGTACTGGTACCAAAATTGCAGAATAATTTTAATAAAACTGAATTTGAACACACATACACAGACAGAGAATAGAAATAGAGTTTATAATTTTGAAAACATAGGCAGAGGAAGAATGAAAAAGTCAAGAAAAAATTTTTAAAAGCTCATAGATATCGAGGTATATTAGTTTCCAAGGGCTGCCATAACATTGTACTACAAACTGGGTGCCTTAGAGAAACAGAAATTTATTCTCTCACAGTTCTGAAGGCTAAAAATCTGAAATGAAGCTGTTAGCAAGGTTGATGCTTTAGAGGAACCATCTGTTTCATACCTGTCTTCTACCTTCTGGTGATGACTGGCAAATGATTGGCATGCTTTGGCTTGTGGAGGCATTACTCCAATCTATGCCTTAGTCTTCACATGGTGTTTTCCCCTTTTATCTGTATCTCTGTGTTTCTTCTCCTTTTCTTATAAAGACACAAGAGAGATTGGATTAGGGCCCACTCTACACCAGCATGATCTCATCTTAACTAACTACATCTGCAAACAGACTATTTCCAAATAAGGTCACTTTCACAGATACTAGGGGTTAATACTTCAACATATCTTTTTGGGGAACAGAGTTCAACCTGTAACACATGGTGAAATGAAAAGCAGAAAATATGAGGTTAAGAATAAATGTATGTCTACTAGGAATTATAGTAATTATAGAGAAAATAAACTTGCCAGCTTAAAGACTGAGACCATTGTTTTTTTTTTTTTTTTTAAAGCCAGCTGCATATTATTTGTAGAAAGACACACCTAAACTATCAGGAGACAGTAAGGTTACAAAGAAAGGTGGATAAAAGATATCCCAGGAAAATATTAACCAAAAGAAAATTGGTTAGTCATATTAATATACGGAAAATAAACTTTAAGGCAAAACTATGATTAAGGATAGAGAATCCCTATATAATGATAAAATGCTTAACCTAATAGAATATATACCATCTTAAATTCAACATGAATGCATAACATTTTACATATATAATATTTTTAATTGCACATTCAAAATTATATAAAACAAAAATGATCAGAATCACAAGAAGAAATTGACATATTAAAAAATAGAGTAAAACATTTTAACATACTTCTTCAGTAATTTATATCTCATACATACAAAACATCAGTAGAGTGAAAGATTAATTGGATATCAAAATTAGTGAGCTTGATCTCATGGATATATTTATATCTAGCTTTACATCTATATCTATAGTTATATCTATAACCTTTATCTCAAATTGAAGAACACATATTTTTTTAGGCATATGTAGAACTTTTTTGAAAATGATCACATGCTAAGTATAAAGTAAGTTTCAACAGATTTTTAAAAATTGATACCAAAAAATAATATAAAAATAACTCTGACTCAACTTAGATTAGAAATCAACAACAAAAAGATAAATCCTTAAATAGTCCAAACAAATAAAAGATGCATCCAAAAATGTAGAAATCTACACGGGAGAAACTCAAGAATCAAAGGAAAAAAAATCAAAATGGAAATTAGAAAAACAGAACTAAATAATAATAAAAACACTGTTTCAAAACTTGTGGGCTGAATCTAACATTATATTTACAGGAGAAAATACAGGCTTAATTGTTCATACTAGAGAAGGATGTGTGAATATTAATGAACTGAGTTTTCAAGTGAAGATGATTTGGGGAAAAAATGGAAAAATATGCCCAAATCAAATAGAAAAAAGGAAGTAAAGAGAGCTGAATGTAACTAAATCAGAGACCTCTGCTGCAAATAATGGTGGAGTAGGTAATTCAGATGAACCTTCCCACTGAGAACAACTACAAAATCCGTGGAAAATACGCTTAAATGCATCAAAGAGCTAACAAGGTAATGAAGAATGCTGGACCATGACTTCTGTAACGGTTATTGTTATATGTCAGCTTGGCTAGGCTATGATTCTCAGTGGTTTGACAGATACTATGTAACCATCTTCCGTTTTGTCATCTAATGTGAGCAGTCAATCAGCTGAAAGGGGAGTTTCCTTGAGGATGTGGACTGCCTACAGTACATAAATGGATGTTCTGGCAAAGCTCACTCTCTTTCTCAACCTTGCACTCTTCTCATTGCCTGACCTCTGGTTCTTGGGACATAAGCCTGCAGGAGTCTCTGGCCTGCACCCTGACATGTAGATTTTGGACTTGCCAACCCTCACAAGCCCATGGGCCAGCAGAGGACTCCAGCCTGCCTCCAGACCTGCAGATTTGGGGTTCATCAGCCCCTGCAACCATTGGAGTCAGCACATGTCTTCAGTTTGTCACCTAACCCACGGATTTGAGACTTGCCAACCCCCACAATTGTGTAAAAGATTTCGTCACAATTGTGTGAACCATTTCCTTGAAGTAATTTCTCTGTGTACATATTTCTATGTCTGTACACTTCACTGGTTTTGTTGCTCTAGAGAACCCAGACTATGACATTTGGTACTGAGAGTGGTTCTAGAGGAACAAGATCTTAAGGATGAGTTTTCTGAATTGGTTTTCAAGTCTGAATAGACTTAAAGGCACTGATTACTCTATTTCCAGTAGTAAAGAGAGCACTGTTAATCCATGCCATAATGTGGCAATAGAAATATGCAAAATATTGCTCACCACCATTGGATCAAATATTTGTGAGAGACAAGGTTTGGGTGCTTGTGAATTTGATACCTTTCAACATTTTTGTCAAACTGATAAGAATAATGAAACTGGTTGGTTGGTCCTACTTTAGCTAGACAAAGTGGAGAAAGAAAAAAATGAGCTCAGGGTGGAGCCAACATGTCACTATAGACAGAAGCACCACGCCGTCCCTCTACAGCAAAGACTCAAAAAACTAAGTATAACAGATACAAACATCAGTCCTGGAACCCTAAGCATCAGAGGAATGAATAAAGAACTTATCAAGCACCAAACGGAATAAGAAACTGACACAGAACACAGAACAAGGATAGCTACAGAGTGGAGGTCCCCTACCAGCTAACGGAGCAGGGACTCACCATCTCAGACCCATTAGCCACCACAAACGGCAGGCAAGGGAGTAAGGGAAGGTAACTTCATGGAGCTCCCAACAGGAGACAGAGTACTCAGTAACCAGGGATATATGCTTTCCCACCTCCCACGCTTCTTCCCTCTGTGTGGCCTCCACCGCTTTCTGACGGGCCACAGTCCCTCAGCAGGGGAGATGCCATTTCCTTGCCACTCTGATTCGCCCTACCCCCACCAGCCAGCTCCTTCAGTGCCATTTTTGTTATTGCTGTTTTGGCTTCTTTTTGTTTCTTCTCTCTCTCTCACCCCCTTCCTTCCCTTTCTCCTGCCCAGCTGGCACCATATGCAGTCTCTGCCTCTTCGTGACTGGCTGTGCCCCGCCACTTTGCTGGGGAGCCACCAGCACACGGCTTCCCTTGTCCACACCACCTCACCAGTGAGCCTCCTCAATGTCATTTTTTTCCCTTTTCTTTCTCAGTTTCTTATCTCTCCTTTCCTTTCTCCCACCCACCTAGCTGCTTGTGCCGTCTCTGCACCTTCTTGACAGGCTGTGCCACACTGCCTGCTGGGGAGCTGCCAGCACACGACTTCTCCGGTGCACGCCACCACGCAGGTGGGTTCCCTTGGTGCCATTTTTTCTGTTTCTTGTCTCTCTCTCCTTTCATTCTTTTCCTTTCTCCTGCCCACCTGGCCACCTGTGCCATTTCTGCTCCATCTCACACCACTCAGCTGGGGAGCCACCAGCACATGACTTCTCTGTTCCACACTGTCCCACTGGTGGGCTCTCCTCAAGGTCATTTTTTTCCTTTTCTTTTTTGGTTTCTTATCTTTCTCTCCCTTCTTTCCTCTCCTTTCTCCTGCCCATCTAGCCAAGTGTGCCATCTTCAAAACTTGACAGGCTGTGCCACACCACTTGACTAGAAAGCCACCAACACAAGGCTTCCTTGGGTCCATGCCTCCCCAGTGGCAGGTTCCCTCAGTGCCATTTTTTTCTATTCATTTTTTTTGCTTCTATATATCTCTCTTCTTTCCCATACCCACTTAACTCCACGTATCACATCCTCTTCCTTCTCCCTGCCTATCTGCACCATGCCCCGAGTGCCACATCCCCAAGTGGCACAGAAGTGGGCTACCAGACTTCACCCTGCACTGTCCCAATGCCCTACCATTTAGTCCCCAGTGAGTGCCACACACTACCCATCCTCAATCTTCCCCCTCCGCTAGACATACTCTGTTGCACCATAGCTGAGTGACTGGCCTTGCCCCCCTGAACAAGGTGGTGAGAAGTATTGTGCCCACAGATGAGCAAAAAACAAAGAACACCCAGCCCACCTGCCCAGACATAACCAAATAAAACAAAAAAGCAGGTTGAAACAATTAAATCTATAATCAATAAATGAAGAAAATTCCTCAATGTCTGGAAGACAGTAGACAATATCAAAACATACTTTAAAAAAGGACAGGATGGCTCCAGAAAGTGGTCAAAATAAAATACCAGAGAGCCTTCCAGTAGAAAAAAAGGCACTGAAACTACCTGACAGAGAATTCAAAACTCTAATATTCAGGGCTCTCCAAGAGATAAAGGAACATGCAGACAAACATAAGGAAAAAAATAGACAAAATCAAGGAAAAGACAGAAAAAACAATGGAATAATTCAGAAAAATAATAAAGGAACAAAATGTCAAAATAAACAACTTGAAATCACACAAACACAGTAATTGGAAACCCAAAAGATAAACAAGATTTCAGAAATGAACAATACAATAGAAGGTTTTAGGAGCAAATTTGAAACAATGGAACACAGGATCAGTGAAATTGAAGACAAATCCTTGGATATCACTTTGTTTGAGGAAAAATCAGAGAAAAGAATGAAGAAAGGAGAGTTCCGGCAAAATGGCACTCTAGGCAGAAGCACCACGCCATCCCTCCACAGCAAAGATCCGAAAAACTAAGCCGAACAGAGAATACAACAATCCTGAAACCCTAAAACATCAAATGAATAGATAAAGAACTCAGCCAAGCACCAAATGGAGTGAGAAAACTGAAAGAGAATGGAGAGCGAGGAGAGATTCATGCAGAGGTCCCC
>NW_004444233.1:0-10324 GCF_000243295.1 Trichechus manatus latirostris | reverse complement strand
TTAACCAATGTCATAAAACAGCATGTGTGTTACTGTTACATGAGAAACTATCTGTTCTGTAAGCCTTCACCTGAAGTACAATAAAATATTAAAAAAAAAGAATTAAACCAATTAAACATGAAAAAAAAAAAAGAAAAAAGAAAATTAGAACAAGCCGACTAGAGTCAAAGTAGGACCCTGAGTATATTCCACCCAAATTTTACAGACCATCTCAAGAACACATTTGACGCATTAAACACTAATGACTGAAGACCAGACAAGCTGTGGAACGACATCAAGGACATCATACATGCAGGAAGCAAGAGGTCATTTAGAAGACAGGAAAGAAAGAAAAGAACAAAATGGATGTCAGAAGAGACCCAGAAACTTGCTCTTGAACATCGAGTAGCTAAAGTGAATAGAGGAAATGATGAAGTAAAAGAGCTGAACAGAAGATTTCAAATGGAGGCTCGAGAAGACAAAGTAAAGCATTATAATGACATATGCAAATACCTGGAGTTAGAAAACCGAAAGGGAAGAACCTGCTCAGCATTTCTTAAGCTGAAAGAACTGAAGAAAACATTCAAGCCTCGAGTTGTATTATTGAAGGATTCTTTGGGGAAAATATTACACAATGCAGGAAGCAGCAAAAGAAGATGGAAGGAATACACAGAGTCACTATACCGAAAAGAATTGGTCGACGTTCAATCATTTCAGGAAGTAGTATATGATCAGGAACCAATAGTACTGAAGGAAGAAGTCCAAGGTGCACTGAATGCATTGGTGAAAAACAAGGCTCTAGGAATTGATGAAATACCAGTTGAGATGTTTCAACAAATAGATGCACCACTGGAAGTACTCACTAATCTATGCTAAGAAATCTGGAAGACAGCTACCTGGCCAAACTACTGGAAGAGATCCATATTTATGCCTATTCCAAAGAAAGGTGACCCAACCAAATGCGGAAATTATCAAACAATATCATTAATATTACATGCAAGTAAAATTTTGCTGAAGATCCTTCAAAAACGGCTTCAGCAGTACATCAACAGAAAACTGCCAGAAATTCAAGCTGGATTCTGAAGAGGACATGGGAGGAAGGATATCATTACTGATGTTAGATGGAGTCTGGCTGAAAGTAGCGAATACCATAAAGATGTTTACCTGTGTTTGATTGACTATGCAAAGACATTAGACTGTATGGATTGTAACAAATTATGGATAACATTATGAAGAATGAGAATCCCAGAAAACTTAATCGTGTCCATAAGGAACTTGTACATAGATCAAGAGGTGGTTGTTCGAACAGAACAGGGGAATCTGAGTGGTTTAAACTCAGAAAAGGTGTGCGTCAGGGTTGTATCCTTTCTCCATACTTATTGAATCTGTATGTTGAGCAAATAATCCGAGAAGCTGGACTATATGAAGAATCAGGCATCAGGATTGGAGGAAGACTCATTAACAACCTGAGATATGCAGATAACACAACCTTGCTTGCTGAAAGTGAAGAGGACTTGAAGCACTGACTGATGGAGGTTAGAGACTACAGCCGTCAGTACGGATTACACTTCAACATAAAGAAAACAAAAGTCCTCACAACTGGACCAATAAACAACATCATGATAAATGGAGAAGATTGAAGTTGTCAAGGATTTCATTTTACTTTGATTCACAGTCAACATCCATGAAAGCAGCGGTCAAGAAATCAAACGACACATTGCACTGGGCAAATCTACTGCAAAAGATCTCTTGAAAGTGTCAAAAAGCAAAGATGTCACCTTGAAGACTAAGGTGTTCCTGACATACCGTGGTGTTTTCAATCACCTCATATGCATGCGAAAACTGGACAGTGAATAAGGAAGACAGAAGAATTGACGTCTTTGGATTGTGGTGTTGGTGAAGAATATTGAATATACCATGGACTGCCAAAAGAATGAACAAATCTGTCTCAGAAGAAGTACAACTAGAATGCTCCTTAGAAGCAAGGATAGCAAGACTACATCTCATATACTTTGGACACATTATCAGGAGGAATCAGTACCTGGAGAAGGACATCATGCTTGACAAAGTGAGGGTCAGCGAAAAAGAGGAAGATCCTGAAAGAGATGGATTGACAGAGTTGCTGCAACAATGGGCTCAAACATAGCAACAATTGTGAGAATGGCGCAGGACAGGGCAGTGTTTGTTCTGTTGTACATATGGTAGCTATGAGTCAGAACCGCCTCAATGGCACCTAACAAAAACAACAGCATAAAATAAAATGAGACTAAACGGGCACAACAGCCCAGAGGCAAGGATGAGTAGGCAAGAGGGGATAGGAAAGCTGGTAATGAGGAACCCAAGGTCAAGGAGAGAGTGTTGACATGTTATAGGGTTTGCAAACAATATCACAATCAATATGTGTGTTAATTGTTTAATGAGAAACTAATTTGCTCTGTAAACCTTCATCTAAAGCACAATAAAAAAAAAGTAATGCCAGTTTTGGGAATTTTCAGTGATAACAAATGAAAACAAAACAAAAGGATGAGCTCAGTGCTTCAAAGTATCAGCTCAAATGCAGCATAAAAGACCTGAAAGTTGCTATTTGTGCCTTGAAAGAAAGTCTTATTTCTTGTAGTAACAGAGCTGATTGCTGAAAACCAAGCCCAGAGTCTTATCTTAAAAGTGGCTGAATTACAATGCCAATTGAATTTCCAACCTCAAATTGCTGTCTGACGTTAAAGTGAAGGCATTGATAAAGAAGAAATGGGACCCTGAAACTTTGGATGGGGATATATAGGCAGATAATATTGAAGCTGGGGACATTGAGCCCCTAAACTCTGTTGAATCAGCCCTCTCACTCCCTTTTGAAGAGATTACTTACTCCAGCTTTGTCTGCTAAACCACCTTCTCCAGTAAAATCACTCCTTCCATTCCTATATGCTAAGATTAAGCCAGATGTGTTTGAAGAGTGCCTAGTGCCTTTCCTGGGGCATCGTATGAGGCAGATGCCATGCAAGACATTGCTTAATGTCCCTAGGACCCATCTCTATTATCCATTTTTGTTCCTAGACTATAGCTAGATGTAAGTCCCTGTGAGCCCCAAGAGGTGAAGTAGTGTGACCCATAAGAAGTAAGCTACACTCCAAAAGAACTGCTTGATTTTTCTAATATATACAAACAGAACCCTTGGGAATATGTGTGGGAATAGATATTAAGGATGTAGGATAATAGTAAAAGGAACATAAAGTTGAATCTGTCTGAGTTTATTGATATGATTCCACTTAGCAAAGATTCTTCGTTCAATGTTTAAACTCAAGAGATTAGAAAACGATCTAATAGTTTATTTGGTTAATTGACTAAAACATGGAGGTGGCCTACACTAAATGAAGTTGAAATGCCAGAACTGCATTGTTATACCATAGAAGAAGTATCCAAAGGCTTAGGGAAACTGGAATATTAGAGTGACTTTATCATGTTGGACCCACAGAGCCACCCAGGGAGTGCCCATAGGACACATCTTTCACCACAACTGTGAAGAACAAATTTGTGAAGGGAGTCCCAGCATCCTTTAAGACTGCTGTGATTGTTCTTCTATGTGTGAACTGCCCTAACCGAATTAAGACACCTAACTACCTTGGTAGTGATTGGATCCCAGGATGGCAGGGGCCACGTGGCGGCACTTAATCACCAAAGACAAGATGGGCATGGTTAGCATAATGAACAGCAGAGTCAAAGCAGTAATCAGAATAGTCTGACTCATATGGACTTATGGTATTGGCTAGTTAGTCATGGTGTCCTTAGGAGAGAAATAGATGGGGAATGTACTAAATATTTACTTGATCTGTACAAGCAGAAGAATTATAGCTCAAGTGAATGGCAGTCTAACTTGAATCGCCAAAATAGTCACTGACCCTCAATCAACTCCCCGACTACAGACACTTTACAAACTGCCTTGATTATCTAGTGCTGCTATAACAGACATACCACAAGTGAATGGTTTCAATAAACTGAACTTTATTCTCTCACGGTCTAGGAGGCTAGAAGTCCAAATTTAGGGCATCGGCTCCAGGGAAAGTCTTTCTCTCCCTGTAGGCTCTGGAGTAAGGTCCTTGTCATCAACCTTCCATTGGTCTAGGAGCTTCTCCACGCAGGAACCCTGGGCCCAAAGGACGTGCTTTGCTCCCAGCACTGCTTTCTTGGTGGTATGAGGTCCCCCGTCTCTCTTCTTGCTTCTCTTTTTTATATCTCAAAAGAGATTGGATTAAGACACAATCTAATCTTGTAGATCTCATCGATATAATTGCCGCTAGTTCATCTCATTAAGATCATAGTGATAGGGTTTACAACACATAGGAAAATCACGTCGGATGACAAAACTGTGGACAATCACACAATACTGGGAAACATGGCCTAGCCAAACTGATACATATATTTTTTGGGGACACAATTTAATCCATGACACATACCCACAACCTCTTGAATGAAGGAGGGGCCGGGTCCCCTTGAGGAAGGACTCCACTATACTTCCAAAAATTTATACTATTAATCTTTCTCCTAGCTTTCCCCTAAAAGGATCTAAGGCCTTTTACAAGAGTAACTGTTCATAGGGAAAAGGAAATAATCACACATTTGGGGAATTATTAGCCACTGGCTCTGAACTAACACTGATTTCAGGAGACACAAAATATCACCATGGTCCACCAGTCAGAGTAGGGTCATATGGAAGTCGAGTTATTAATGAAGTCTTAGCTCAGGTCTATCTCACAGTGGGTCCAGTTAGTCCCTGAACCCCATCCTGTAGTGATTTCCCCACTTCCAAAATGCATAATTGGCATAGACATAATCAGCGACTCGCAGAACCCCTAATTGGATCCCTGACATGTGGAGTAAGGGCTTCTATGGTAGGAAAGGCCAATGTAAGCCATCATAACTGACTCTACCTAAGAAAATAAACCAAAAGCAATACAGAAATCCTAGAGGGATTTCATAGGTTAGCACCACCATCAAGGATTTGAAGGATGCAGGTGTGGTGATTTCCACCATAGCCCATTTAACTCGCCTATTTGGCCTGTCCAGGAAACAGATGGATCTTGGAGAATGACAGTAGATTATCATAAACTTAACCAGGTGGTGATTCCAATTGCAGCTGCTGTTCCAGATGTGGTTTCATTGCTTCAGCAAATTAATACATCTCCTGGAACCTGGTAAGCAGCTATTGATCTTGCCAATGCCTTTTTCTCCATTCTTGTTTTTAAAGACCCTCAGAAGCAGTTTACCTTCAGCTGGCAAGGCCAGTAATACACCTTCACTGTCTTACCTCAGGGATATATCAACTCTCTAGCCCTCTGTCATAATTTAGTTGGCAGGAAACTTGATTGCCTTTCCCTTCCACAAGATGTAACGCTGGTCCATTACACTGATGATATTCTGCTGATTGGACATAGCAAGGAAGATGTATCAATTACTCTAGCCTTACTGGTAAGACATTTGAGTGGTAGAGGGTGGGAAATTAATCCAACAAAAATTCAGGCACCTTTCACCTCAGTGAAATTTCTAGGGGTCCAGTAATGTGATATAATGATGAAATGGAGTTTCAAAGACACAATTATAGAATTGTTTAGGTAAGAATACCTTGCAGGGCTGGGGTAATATTCTCCAGGAGGCTGTATATGTTCTAAACTAGTGTTCGATATATGGTGCTGTTTCTCCCACAGCCAGGACTCATAAGTCAAGGAATCAAGAGGTGGAAATGGGTGTGACATCACTCACTAGTACCCTTAGTGACCCACTCACAAAATTTCTGCTTCCTGTCCCCATGACTGTATGCTCTGCAGGTCTAGAAATCTTTGTCCAAAGGGAGCAATGCCCCCACGAGGAAACACAACACTGATTCCATTGAACTGGAAGTTAAAAATGCCTCTTACAACAAAGACTCATAAAAACAAGTGAATAAAATATATGTGATAATCTAGGAACGCTAATCATCAAAGACAAAGCTCAAGACTTGGGCTGAGTGGCCTTTGGAAGGAAAAACAATTCAAAAGCAGCAGAAATGAGGAATTACGGATTGCAAGGTAGCCAGTGCCCTGTTAGCCGAGTGTGCATATCACAGACAGGCTGAGGCAAGCACCAACATCCCAAGTCAAGGCCCACAACGTCTGGTGCAGCCAAGCATTAGTGAATCTACATGCACCTCCAGAACCAAACAGGAGCTACACCAGATCTACAGAAGTTAAGTGCAAGCTATCAACCTACCGCACATGCTGGTGAAATAACCTTTCCCTCTCCCCCCACAGCTTCACAGCAGAGAAGCTCTCCCTTCTCACCCACCACCCACCCTGCTCTGATACCAGTCCTGTGGCATTCAACAATGCCATACCCCTTAAACCTGGAACTCAGGCCTGGTTGGGAGGCCTTGACCCTTTGCCTAGCCAGTGGTGCATTGGGTCCATGGCTTGCAGCACCCTTCAGCCCTACCCAGTGCGATATGGGTTGATTGAACACCACATGCCCTCATTAGCATAAAACAGCAGGGTATATATCTGAAGCCCATTTTCACTTGCAGCAGTCAAGAAGGAGCTACAGATTTGTGACATTCGACACCTCTCTGCCTCCTAAGAAGGAGCCTCATCCACCCACACCAGGGGCCTGTGGCCTGGTGGTAACCCACTCCATCTAGCAACCCACAACAGTGGTCTGAGAATTAGTGGTGCCTCCCAATCCCTCCAGCCAATGGCACCAGACGCCCAAGGGCTGGCAGCACTACCACCAACCCCCACTGTGCACTCTAGGGAACAGGGACACGCCCTTCATCCAGGCACTGTGGGCAACATTAGCCCCTGCCTTGCAGATTGCCCCCCACTGCAACCAGAGATGTGTGCCTGCCTTGTACACCCCCATGCAGTCCTGCCTGCCTAGGACTGTAGGTGAGAGTCTGCACCACACACTCCGTGACTGACAACCCGGAATCCTGTGCCCTGAATAACCACATCCCTGCAAGAACAGTGAACAGACTCCTGGGCTCATACAACTAGTAGTTGCTATGACCACCTAGAGACAGGACGTGAGAGCTTCACTGATGCCAACAACAAAAGTAGCTTACATACTCAGCCTTTCTGGGCATATCAAAACAAAACAAAACAAAAATATAGGATGCGACTTCCAACCAACATGGCATTATAGACAGAAGCACCACACCGTCCCTCACAGCAAGGATCTGAAACACTAAATCAAACAGAGATAAATGTCAATCCTGAAACCCTAAGCATCAAATGAAGAGATAAAGAACTCAGCCAAGCACTGAATGGAATAAGAAACTGACAGAAAACAGAAAGCGAGGAGAGGTACGTGCAGAGGTCTCCTGTCAGCTAACACAGAACGGATCCGCCATCGTGGACTTCTGTTGGAGATCGTTGAACAGGGAGTACAGGAAAGCAGCTTCATGGAGCTCCCAGCAGGAGACAGAACAACCAGTAACTAGTGATATACGCTTTCCCACCCCCCCACCATTCTTCACCCCCATTCTGCCTCCTCTGCTTCCTGTGGCTGCAGTCTCCTGGCCGGGAAGCACTGGCTTCACCCCTGTGCCACTTAGACTCCACCCACCCAAACTGGCTGGTTCCCTGAGTGCCATTAGTTGGTTGCGGGTGTTGCATTTTTTCCACTTCTTTTGGTTTCTTCCATACCTCTCACCACCTCCCCCTCCTTTCTGTCAAATACTTGGCTCCGTTTGCCATCTTTGCTACTTCCTGAAAGGCTGGGAAACGCCGCTTGACTGTGGAACTGCTTCCCGGCCTGTGCTGCCACGCTGGTGGGATTCCCGGGGCTTTTCTTTGTTTTCATTTGTTCTGTTTTGATTTGTTTGTTTGCTTATTTTATATTTCTTTTCTCAGCTTGGGTGCCCCTTCTAGCCAGGCAGTACTACGTGGCTTGGGAGCTACTCCCTCAGTATGCTCAGCCATGCAGTGGGATCCCTGAGAGCATTTCTTTTTTCTTGTTTTTTGTTTTGTTTTGGTTTCTCTCTTTTTCTCATTTTTGTCTCTCTTCATTTCTCAGTTTCTCCTCTCTATACTTACCTTCTCTTCCTGTCTCCCGAATACCTGGCACTGTGCAACACCTCTACAACTTCTAGCCAGGCTGTACTTCATGGCCTGGGAGCAACTTCCCTTGTCCTCAAAGCTGCACCAGTGGGATCCCTGGGGTCTTTTCTTTTATTTCTAATTTTGATTTATTCATTTTTTCCTTTTACCCTTTTCTTTTTGTTTTTCTCCATTTCTCAGTCTCTCATCTCTCTACTTCAATGGCAAGCTCCCTCAGCACTCTTTTTTGTTTGTTTGTTTGTTTCTATGTTTCTGGTTCCTGTTCTTCTCTCCTATCTTTCCTCTTTGCCATACTAATCTTAGCTGTACATGTCACAATATCCCCCCTCCTTCCTGCTTACCTGCACCATGTGCTGAACATCATACCCCTGAGCAGCAAAGGAACGGCCTACTGGAACCTACCCTGCACTGATTCCTGGCCTGCCTTGTTGGCTGTAGGACATGCCACAAACAACCATCCCAGAAACTCCCTTTCAGGTGGACTTGCCATGATACAATATAGCTGAGTGACTGACCCTGCTCATTGGAGAAGGAAGCGAAAAAAAGGATCGTGCCCACAGACAAGGAAGCAACAAACAATGCACAGCAAGCATGCTCAGACATAACCAAATAAACAAAAAAAAGCAGGACAAAACAAACAAATCTACAATCAATAAATGAGTAAAATAACCACTGAATGTCCTGAAGACAACAGATAATATCAAAGCATATTTAAAAAAGGACAAGACGGTTCCTTAGGTGTCCAAAAAAGAACACCAGATGACTTTCCAGGAGAAGAAAAGGCAGTAAAACTACCTGACAAGGAATTCTAATCTCTAATATTCAGAGCTATCCAAGAGATGAAGCAAAAAGCAGACAAAAATGAGGAAAACATAGAAAATTCATGGAAAAGGTAGACAAATTCATGGAAAATACAGACAAAAATGGCAGAATTCAGGAAAATAATGCAGGAACAAAATGTCAAAATAAATTCACAACTAAAAATCATACAAAAACAACAATTAGAAATCCAAAAGATAAACAACAAGCTCTCAGAAATGGACAGTGTCATAGAGGTCTGAAGAGCAAGTTTGAAATGATGAAAGACAGGATCAGTGAAATTGAAGACAAACACTTGGATATAACTCTGTTTGAAGAAAAATCAGAAGAAAGAAAGAAGAAAAATGAAGAGACCCTGAGAATTATGTGGGATACAATCAAAAGGAAATATTTGCATGTGATTGGAACTCCAAAGCGGGGGGAGAAAACAGAAGAGACAGAGAGGATCATTGACCAACTGCTGACAGAAAACTTCCCCAATATCAGGAAAGATGAAAAGCTGACCATCCAAGAAGCTCAATGAACCCCATATAAGATAGACCTCAAAAGAAAATCACCAAGGCATATCATAATCACACTCGTTAAAACCAATGACAAACAAAGTATCCTGAGAGCAGCTTGAGAAGAACAAAAAGTCACATACAGATGAGAAACAATAAGACTAAGCTTGGATTATTCAGCAGAAACCATGCAGGCAAGAAGGCAATGGAATGACATATATAAAACCTTGAAAGAAAAAAATTGTCAGCCAAGAATAATATATCCACAAAACTCTCATTCAGATATGACAGTGACATTAGGACATTTCCAGATAAACAGAAACTAAGGGAATATGTAAAAACCAAACCAAACTTACAAGAATTACTAAAGGTAATCCTTCCATCTGAGAACAAACAACATCAGACCACAGGTTAGATCTAAGATGCAGGATCATGCCAGCCAGATACTAACCTAGGAAATGAACTCTCAAGTACTGTCCAAAACCAAAATAATTACAACAGGGAACCAGAAAGGTTAATCTGTAAATGACAACAACATCAGAACAATACAAGAGGGAATAAATGGTGTAGGTATAGAACCTTCTAATGGAGAGGAAGGCAAGGCGATACCAAGTAATAATAGATTGTTATAAACCAAGAAAGATAAGGCTAAATTTCAAGGTAACCGCAAAGGAAGTTAACAAACCTACTTATCAAAATAAAGAAGAATTAGAAACAAAGATGTGAATTTATGAAAAGTCAAAGGTTGGAAAAAAATATATCAAGCTAACAACTACCAAAAAAGAGGAAGAGTGGCCATTCTAATCTCAGATAAAATAGACTTTCAAACAAAATCCACCATAAAAGAAAAAGAAGGACACTATATAATGATTAAGGGGACGATCCATCATGAAGACATAACCATAATAAACATCTACACACCCAATGACAGGGCTCCAAACTACA
>NW_004444232.1:1548227-1549969 GCF_000243295.1 Trichechus manatus latirostris | reverse complement strand
TGAATGTTGGCCATTTATATATCTTCTTTTACCAAGTGTCTGCTGAGATATTTTGCCCATTTATTTTAAGGAAATGTTATCTTCTTATCATTGTGTTGTGAGAATTCTTTATGTATTCTGGACAGCAATACTTTGTTAGATGCATATACTATGTATTGTGAATTTCTTCTGCAGTTGGGCTTTGCCTTTTTGTTGACCCTTAGAAAAAAGTTTACTTTTCATAAAGTCTAATTTATCACTGTGTCCATGTATTAGGGAGACGAAAGTTTCCTGAAATGAAGAGATAGGTATCATTTACTAGAAAAATTTGTATGTATGGAATGATCAAATTTTGGTAAAAAAAAATCTTTAGGTATAGATATACAGAGATAAAAGATCTGAACGGCCATACCCTAAGGGGTTTTAGCAGTGAGGAAAATTTGATGGTTTTATTCTTTTAGTTTTGCTTGTTAGCACTTTCTTATTTTCTGCAATAATAAAAGCTTTTTTTAAGGAATTATGTAAATTACATGTTAAATTATCTTTCTTGTTCCCCTCCAGTCCCACATTTAGTGATAAGCTCTCTTAACATTTTAGCACAGTTTTCTGACTATGTGTGTGTATATATATAAATATAAATATTAAAAATATACATGTATATACTTAACATAAGTACTAAAAATATACATTTACTATATATATATATAATTATACATATAATGTGTATATTCCTAAACCCCATTGCCGTTAAGTTGATTCCAACGCACAGTGACCATGTAGGGACAGAGTGGAACTGCCTCATAGGGTTTCCAAGGAGTGGCTGGTGGATTTGAGCTGCGGACTTTTTGGTTAGCAGCTGTAGCTTTTAACCAGTGCACTACCAGGTCGGCTCGCTCTCTCTCTGTGTCTCTGTCTCTCTCTCTCTCAAGTGTATATATATATACAAAAATCCATTGCCATCAATTCGATTCCAACTCATAGTGACCCTATATGTATATATATGTGTGTGTGTGTATGTATAATTTCAACAAAAATATGAATATACTATAAAACTTTTCTGTGATGACTCACTTTTTTTTTACTTAAATTATAGGTATCTTGTAGATGTGGATACATAATAATGTATTTATTATTTCTCCTTTGAAGGCTACATAGGTTGTTTCTTTTTACTGTTGTTATCATAAGAAATTTATTCTCTGACAATTCCAGAAGCTAGATGTCCAAATCAGGTAACTGACTATGTTAATTCTTACTGAGGGCTCTGGTAAAGGAACTTCTCCATGCTTCTCTCCTAGCTTCTGGTGGCTCCCAGTGTTTCTTGGAGTTCCTTGACTTGCAGCTGCATCTGCCTCCATTGTCCCATGACTGTTCTTGCTCTATCTGTGTCTCTGTGTCCTCTTCTTTTATAAGACACCACTCCAATGGGATTAGGACCCACCCTGCTCTGATATGACCTCATGTTAACCGATAACATCTTCAAAGACCCTATTTCCAAACAAAGTCACATTCACAGTTACCAGGGGTTAGGACTTCAACATATCTTTTTGGGGGACACAATTCAATCCATAACACTCCTCAAATTGATTGGGGCCCAGGGACAGAATTGCCTCTGCCTCTGTAGGCTGGGTAATTCTAAGAAGTGATGTTGTAGATGTGGAACAGAAGGAATTAACCAGGATAAGAGGAAAAGGAAAGGGAATGGATGGCATTCTGGGAAAAGGGAAGACAATGTGTAGAAACAGAAGTGGCAGACCTGGAAGAAC
>NW_004444232.1:1544896-1546702 GCF_000243295.1 Trichechus manatus latirostris | reverse complement strand
CATAGAAGATGAATTACAGGATGAGGTGCTATTTTTGGAGAATATAAAAAGCAAGTGTGTGAAGAGGTTGGGGGAAGCAGGGTGACTTGTTGAAATATAGTGCTCTGTGAGGGCGCATTGATAAATGATCTAGAGAAAAAACAGACAATGTCAGGAAGGAACTGCGATTTACAGAGATGGTCCCTTCACAGACCAGATATTAAGTACACATGATATTTCTGTGACATCTCTTCATTATGGTTTTGTACTAAACCTGTCAACCCTCTTAGCCAGGGACAACTCTTCAGCCATTTATTGTAGGATCCATTATGGTTGAATCACTAGCATAATAGTCAGGATGGACTACAGGCTTTTATAGCTTGCATGTGTCTCTGTGAAACCCAAGGCTAAATTAGATGACTTCACTTTGAATAAAGCACCAGTTACTAAAGTATGCATTAAAAATAACTGAACTTCCTGAGTACAGGACAGCCATAAAGTGATGAATGATTGGGGGAGGGTTTAATATTGGACTCTAGGTGCAGTACAAAATAATTTGTCAATCACGGGTAGAATGAAGTTTGGGCATCTG
Organism: Trichechus manatus latirostris; assembly: GCF_000243295.1. Taxonomy (NCBI): domain Eukaryota; kingdom Metazoa; phylum Chordata; class Mammalia; order Sirenia; family Trichechidae; genus Trichechus; species Trichechus manatus. Next base: position 1,546,131 of record NW_004444232.1, on the reverse strand, counting down.
TCTTATCTTCTCGTTTGTTATTAAAATGAATCAAGAGAGTTACACTTCCTTCTCATCATATTTTGTGAGCAGGCTGCTTGTTATATTATTAAATCTTTCCTTACTGATATTTTGAGTAAAATACTATGCAAGGAATGCATTAAGTGTAATGCAGTTTTGCTCAGACCCATTTTATCAGTATTTAATATCTATCCCTCTGTATTTCTCAGTCCCTTATAAGAATATATATTATTATTCTGTACACACACACACACCCCTCTCCCACTTCACTATATTAGATGACTTCCTTTTATAGATCGTAAAACCAGGACATGAAAAAGGGAAAGAATTACCTAAGGCCAGATACTGTTTTAACAACATAACAAAACCAAGAATGCCAAATTTACAACTTGTAACCCACTATTAATCTGCCTGGTTGTTTAGTTAGCTCTCACTGGTGTCTATATTTTCTTCATTACTTGTTTATTTTGTCAAAGTTTACAATATTTAGATTTTACTTACCATCCCCTTTCCATATAATAGAAGACCCAGTGTGAAGTAGAACAGTAAAATATTAAATGATATGCTATGTGGGCTGCATAACATATTTCGTTATGCATGTTTCCTTGGTCAAAGCACATATTAATCTTATCCTTCAGCATTCCTTATGTCTATTCTGGAACTCCTCTGGCTCAGCAATCACCAGTTTTGCCCTGATGTCTACTGTTACTGCTTTGTAGATTAGTGCCTGCCATTCCAGAGAAAACAAAGCATACAACAAGCATGTGTGGTGTGCACTGCTTAGGGACGTTGTCAATGTATAGTGGATAGTTAAGGAAGAACAGAAGTATGAAAGGTATTCACAAATTATTTCCTCCTGTTCCCCTCCTTACCATCTTTTTGATCTTTCCTCTTATTGTTACTTAACTATTCTCTTCCTTTCTATTTCTGTGCTCACTATCTTAGTCCAAGCATTCATCCATTCACACTGATTATTGAAATGATACCCTGTGGATTCGCGCATCAGCTTACGGTTTTCCTCTCCCCCAAATATTTTGCATGTATAGTCATAGTTGTTTTCATTACACTCTTCTTTCACACACCTTCCACCTGACATCTCTTTGTAAGCCTTTGACCTTTGTCCAGTTACCCTTAATGGCTCCCTAAAATTAAATTAAAAAAATCTTAAACTTGGATTTAAAGGTTCTTCAATCATAACCCTACTTATTTCTCCAACATTCTTGCTTTCAGTACAC
>NW_004444232.1:1541930-1543136 GCF_000243295.1 Trichechus manatus latirostris | reverse complement strand
TTAAGGCCAAACTTCTGATGAATAGGCAGTTATCTGACTGTGAAGGAAAATTAGATTTTTTTGATAAACAGACACAAAATACAAGCTGGAAGGGAATTAGGGTAAGGGAATATAGATGATAGGATGAGAAGGAAATTAGAGTCCTTCAGAGCTGTCACCATGAGCCAAGCTGGTCTGCAATGCATGGGAGCAGTAAGGAGTGCACAAAAATACAGATGACTTAGGGATGAGAATTTATGCAGTATTCTTTGTTCTAAAGATTTTCCTTTTTATTTGTTAGAGGAATAGAGGATCTCTGGCTGAGGTTTTTCACTAAAATATCTTAAAAATAAGTCATGTGTAATAACATCTTAAGAATGAGCATGCATTTGAAATGAATACACTCTGTCACTCTGGGAGAATACGTTCCGTATGTCCCATCTGTCTCCCTTCTTCATGTGGTGTTGTCGTGGCTCTGAGAGCAAACTGATGTAATTACCGTCCAATATTCATTAGCAGGCACCTCCAGATTTCCTGTGACTTAGATGTAGAAATGGCTTGATGGTGTTTGCTGGTTTCCCTTGGAGAATATTTTTCTGGTTAGCTTTCTTGTTGGGATGTTCTTCAGAAGAATGCAAGTTTATTTCTTTGCAATATTTTTCTGCTTCATTTTATGACTAACAAGCTTCCTTAGGTGATTCTTGATTTTATGAGTTAATTGTTCTTATGGCCAAATTAGTTCTAAGATTTTAAGAGTCAGCAGATGAGGTGAAATCATTTCTTCACTTTTACTAAATTACAAACTATGATTTGGGAACATATTATATTTTTTTTTTTGTTTTTCAGAATAGATTGTGTGATTTATTTAGAAGTAAGCCTGGACTATTGAAATCTAGATGTATACAACATAGGAGGGATTATTCATTTCAATTAAAGATGATTTATATTCAAAAAACTTGCATTTGCATTCTTTTGTAGAAGGCATCTGTAATACATTCAAAGTATGATTATTGAAATTTAAAGTTAGCTTAAATCTTCCCTTATTAATTTTATTTATCTATGACATATATCCTACGTGTTCCTAAAGAATTTTAGAAAGTTTACATTGGAAAACAATGAAAACAGAAAAATCAGTTACAATGAGAAGATAAAAGGGAATAGAAAAAGCTGGAAACATCATTTTGCAAAGTATGCTTAATGTTTTCTGAGCATAATAATATCTTGCAT
>NW_004444232.1:1538728-1539909 GCF_000243295.1 Trichechus manatus latirostris | reverse complement strand
ACATAATAGAGAGTGGAAAAGATAATCCCGCCCCAGAGGTCATGAAAATGCACAGCCTGGAATGGGAAAGAAAATTGTGATTAAAATTCAGATGCATAGGATGAGTTTTTTTTTTTTTTAATGTCATAATTTTGTTTTAATCTTGCAAGCCTTGTATTTGGAAAACCTAAGCTGCAGGGTGTCCTGACAATGGGGGGGGAAAAAACAACGAACATCTGGGGAGATTGTAAAACTGGGGTATTAAGGGGTAAGGAAAGACAGTTAAGTTATAGGGAAGGATGTGAGCCATGCAAAACTAAAATAGCACTTACATTATTTTTAAGAAATATTTTAAGAAAAATAATTTTAAAAATCTAAAGAAAATATTAAAAAAAAAATCAACCATGCACCTATGTCCAGATTTTGGTTTCTAATACTATTTTTTAATGAAAAGAAACAGGGGTCCTTGGAGAAATGACTGATTCTAGGACTAAGACAGGAAATATACAAGATGAGCCTGGGGATTTTACAGTGCAGGAAAGTAAGGAAATTCTATTAAAAAGAAACAAAAAACAAAGCCACAAAAATGGGGATATGTCAAAGGGAAAAATGAGGCAACTGAAGGAGTGCCCAATAGACAAAGCTGAAATAATTCCAGCAACGAAATAGATAAAGTAGCATTGGGTTATAATCCAAAGTATGGGATAGATATCCGTGGGTTCATACTAATATAAATAAATGGAGAAGAAAAGATAAATCTTCTGTGCAGAAGATTCCAAATAATTTATGTAAATAATTTTCCCTCAAGGAGATGCAACATATAACTTCCCATTTCTTTAGTGTGGGCTCTGAAAAGTGAATTCCTTCCAAAGAGTACACTCTTTGTAAAGGGGAAGAAAAGAATAAGTTTAGAGGGGAGAAATCTGACAAACATTACCTCAATCAGGCGATCAAGATTAACATCAACAGTGTTAGCTCATGTTGATAGTATGTGCCCTTGATATAGTATCGTGAGAATGGCACTTTACCTCTGTGGTCTTCCTCCCGAATACCCATAACCCCAAACTAATCATGACACAAACATTAGACAAATCCTCACTGAGGGGCATTCTACAAAATATATGACGAATATGCCTCAAAACTCTCAAGGCCATCAAAAACAAGATCTGAGAAACTATCATAGCTAAGAAGCAAAGGAGACA
>NW_004444232.1:1535461-1536646 GCF_000243295.1 Trichechus manatus latirostris | reverse complement strand
CATTATGGGAGCACTTTTTTTACACTGACTTGGAAAAAAGGAAAACCTTTTATTTCCCCATGAATTTTCATCATCATTTCGTTTTTCTTTTATAAATTAACAGAAGCATCTTGTTCAGGAGCAGATTATAATGGCTTTGTGGAAACTTAACTCTGAAGTCAAAGCATATATCAGAGAAGCAGGAAAGTTTTATTAAGACTTCAGAGCAGAATATTTGAAATTAGACTTCGAGACAGGCCTAGAGGCCAGCTCATATATATATGGCATAAACGTTAATCCATAGCTTGGGCTGTGGATTCCCACTGCCTGGATTTGAATCCCTGCTCTACAGATACTGGCTATGTGTGTTTGACCAGTGTCTTAACGTTTCTGTGCCTTAATTCCATCAGTTGTAAAATGGGGATTAACTGAGTTAATAATGCATGTAGAGCTCTTATGAAAGTGTCTGACATGTAGAAAGCACAGAATAAATACTAGCTATCATGATTATCATTAAAAGTAACATCAGTATTACAGGAGAGCAGTTAAAGTGCCCTCACTACTTATGTGATCATACACTACTGTCAATATAGTTTTTCTTTTTCCCTAATCTTAACTGTTGCCAATTAATTAATGGTGTCTTGAAATACAAAACCACTTCCTCCCTATATTGTTAATGCTTTTATATGTGTATGTGTGTTTTTTTCTTTCAAATATGGAAGTTAAGCAGAAGAACTTATCCATTAGGTGTGGATGTAAAGGGGATTGACCTCAGCTGTTGATTTTGCTTTCCGGGAAGAAATGTGAGCGCAGCCTGCTTTGCTGACCTTCCATCACTTATCTGTGAAAGCTCTGATTTGTGTGTCCGACTGTGAATGGCAGCTTATTGTCTGTATTGCCTCAACATTTAGAGGTTAACTTTTTCGGAATTAAATTCCACTAATGGATACTTTTTTCCTATGAACTCACCTATTTAAGGGTGATATAAACATAAAAGTGCTTGGAGATCATAGATGTTTTGTATATTGGGGCAGATGTTCACCTGCCTTACCTAGTACTCTGAGTACATTTAAAACCCTCTTACACTGTATAATAATGTTTAATTATTTAATGAACTTTTAAAGTACCTTTCATTTGATATTAGGAGTGTACAGAGGAAATATTTTTCAGACATATCAATAAGGGGAGGAAGGGGGGGAGGTGAGA
>NW_004444232.1:1531832-1532918 GCF_000243295.1 Trichechus manatus latirostris | reverse complement strand
GTAGAATTAGGAAGAGGACATTCAAAACCTAGAGCAAATTGAAAATAGAGCATTAATGAGAACAATAACAATTTTAATACAAATACTAGCACAGTTCAATGTCTATGGACATTGGTACCTAACATCATAGTCCCTCAGTCCTTGGCAACCTTCAATGCCTGAGGCTCCTACTTCCTCCTTTGAGATGCAGGTCCTGAAGAGTACTTGCTTCTAAGAGTGACTATTTTCACCAGAATTAGAGATCTTGTGCCAGGTGTAGATGTCTTCATTAATCCATTGTTTTAAGTGAGGGGCATGTCTTTGTGGTGTCTGCGCCTGCAACTTAACCGATCGGAAAGCACAGTTCTTAAAATTCCTCAACAAGCTGCTATTGGAGGAAAGTGTTTCTGTAGACTTTCAGCTTTGATCCTAAGATTTCCAAATATTACTAAGTCTTTATCTGTGATTGTGAGAAAGCTTGTCCCTGACTGCTTCAAAACATTAAAATTCTGGGGAAAAGTCATGTATGAACCAAAACAACTGCCTCATCATGTCTGTGTATGTAGCTTTCCCCTATTTAACAATCTTATGTGAGGTAGTTTTCATTACAAACAAATATGTAGCTGAAGAGATTGAAATATAAACGTCATAATTTTATATAAGAATAATATAAAAATGCTTAATTTTTTTTTATTTTTTCCCATACAAAAATTTATGCATACATTGTTATGTGACTCTAATTGCTCTCCCCATACTGTGACAGCACACTCCTCCTTTCCACCGCTGATTCCCCATGTCCATTCAACCAGCTCCTAACCCTCTCTGCCTTCCCATCTCACCTCTGGACAGAACCTGCCAGTTTAGTCTCTTGTATCTACTTGAGCTAAGAGGCACACTCCTCACAAGTATCAGTTTACGTCCCACCGTCCAGTTCAATCCCTGTCTGAAGAGTTGGCCTTGAAATTGTTTTAGTTCTGGGCTAATAGAGAATCCAGGGGTCATGCTTTCCAGGGTACCTCCAGTCTCAGTCAGACCATTAAGTCTGGTCTTCTTACTAGAAATTGAGTTCTGCACCCCACCTTTCTCCTGCTCCATCCGGGACTCTCT
>NW_004444232.1:1525806-1530389 GCF_000243295.1 Trichechus manatus latirostris | reverse complement strand
GGTATGGGTCTTGTTTCAGTTTTTTGCAGATGGATATCCAGTTATGCCAGCACCATTTGTTAAAGAGACCGTCTTTTCCCCAGTTAATGGACTTTGGGCCTTTGTCAAATATCAGCTCCTCATAGGTGGATGAATTTATGTCTGGATTCTCAATTCTGTTCCATCGGTCTATGTATCTGTTGTTGTACCAGTACCAGCCTGTTTTGACTACCGTGGCAGTACAATAGGTTCTAAAATCAGGTAGTGTGAGGCCTCCCACTTTGTTCTTCTCCTTGAGTAATGATTTACTTATTCGGGGCCTCTTCCCTTTCCATATGAAGTTGGTGATTTGTTTTTCCATCTCATTAAAAAATGCCAGTGGAATTTGGATTGGGATTGCATTGTATCTGTAAATTGCTTTGGGTAGAACTGACGAAATGCTTAATAATTTAAATGAAAGCAATATATTTAATTCATAGCATTATTTTTCAAAATCTTTAACACTGTGAAAATGATTATTTTGTCGATCATCATAATTGAGATAAGTTATTTCACAAAAGCACAATATACGTGGCTACATCCACATACACTCATGGCAAGGTCTATCAACAAAAATAGTGGGTATTCATATATGTTTGAAATAATCTTGATATCTTTTCAGTTTTTGCCCTACTTATTGTCCTACCTGATTAGATGATTTTATCTTGTAATTAACTGATGGAATTGGCTTGTGCTTGAATTATCAGCATTGACTTTAATCCTTCGTTACTTGGTAGGAATCTGTCCATTTTGTAAGGGCTAGTAATGCTCATGAAGATGGCACAGAACCACAATGTTTTGTTCTGCCATACATAAGGTCCTCGTGAATTGGAGCTGTCTTGAAGGCAACTAACAACAACAGTTTGTTGAAAGTAAATGTTATAATCCATTAATTCATGAACCAGGTGCCAGCAAACTGCAATATATTCAATAAGCTAAAAGCTCAAACACAAGAGTAAGAGCTCTACTCTTAATTTCTTTGCCTGTGAAACTCCACCTCTCCCCTCAGGATTCTCCATCCTCAGTAAGCGAAACTGACCATCTGACATATGCAGTAGGTGAAGGTGCCCATATCAATCTCATTTCAAACATTATTAATGTTGGATCTATTTATTTTCTTCTATAAAATAATATAAAATCAAGTTATTAATACCTTCTTCCAATACCCAATGGATTATCTTGCTTGATCTCTATGGTGTGTACATCCCATTCTAGAGACCACCCTGTAATGGAGCACATATAACTTCAGTGGTCCTTGACCATCATGAATGCCTCCCAATTAGTGCCCTTGTTTTACTACTTCATAATAAGCAGAGTTTGTAGTTCTTCTTGTGCTACTTAAGAAAATAGCTGTGTGTTTCCAGTTGGTCTGAGTTGACCATTGTTCATTGGATTTTTCCTTTTATCTATAGAAAGATAACAGACTGAAGCTGATCTCTTTTTGAGGTTGACCTACTTCATCAATTACTGTATCATTATTTGATCTAATTTTCAGGTAAATGTTTGGTTATAGATATAATTTATTCTAGCTCTCTATATATCTATTGTTTATCTTTTGTTTTCTTATAACTGTATTTCAAAATGGGATAGTTCTTAAAAAATTGTTTTTAATATTTATAGTGTGCCCACCTGAGGTAGTTATTTTTGTTGTTTTGTTTGTTTTAGAAATAGTATCAGTTTTCATTGCCATTGTATATTTGTTATTAACTGCAAACCCTGTTGCTGTTGAGTCAATTCCGACTCATAGCTACCCTATAGGACACAGTAAAACTGCCTTATGGGGTTTCAAAGGAGCAGCTAGTGGATTTGAACTGCCCACCTTTTGGTTGGCACCGTAGCTCTTAACCACTGCACCACCAGGGCTCCATTAAGTGCAGGGTAGTATAAAAAAACACAGACAAGCACTCAAAATTGGGTATAAATATTCATTTTGAAAATTAAATTGAAATCAAAATTTAAAAACATAATGGCATATTTCAATATATCTAAAATATAATGAAATTAAATAGGGGCCAACTATTCAAAATTTTTGTGTCTAATAAAGAACCTATATCAGGTGTTCTATAAACTGTTTAAGAAAACTTATTAAACTTACCCAATCAATATAGAGTTCCATGCAGTTACATTTACTCCTAAAAGAAAAGTTTGGGTCAATGATTGTGAAAACAAAATAAAATAAATATAATTCCAGAAATTGATAATTACTTTATTAAATATCAATTTTGTGCAAACCTAGGGGTATTAGCATAATTTAATCTAATCTAACCTATACCTAAATCATTAGAATGGTTTAGCTATTTTTGTAGCTAATTTACATGGAATGTGGCATACTTTCATAATGAAAGATAAAATATCTTCATGATATCTAGAAAATCTTCTGTTATTTCAAGTGATTGCAAATATTTTTTTTAAAATACTTACTTGTATTCCTTCTAATTTGCATTCATGCATGTATGTAGACATATACGTGTGGTTTCGATGTTGTATGATTTTTCAAAGGACCAGCTTACACCTTTTTTAGTCTATAGTGGGGTACAGTGTGCAATAGAACAAGGTGAATACTCCTTAGTTAAGCTTTCAGGAGGACTGTGAGTAACATGGAGCCCTGATGACACAGTGGTTAAAAGCTCGGTTGCTAACCAAAATGTCAGTAGTTCGAATCCACCAGCTGCTCCTTGGAAACCCTATGGGGCAGTTCTACTCTGTCCTACAGGGTCACGATGAGTTGGAATTGACTTGATGACTATGGGTATGAGTCACATTGGAGCCCTGGTGTTGCAGTGGTTAAGCTCTAGGCTGCTGACAGAAAGGTCAGCAGTTCAAACCCACCAGCTACTCCGTGGGAAGAAGATGTGGCAGTTTGCTTCCATAAAGATTTACAGCCTTGGAAACCCTATGGGGCAGTTTTACTCTGTCCTATAGGGTCGCTATGAGTCGGAATCTACTCGGTGGTAATGGGATGAGTTACATGGGATCACTACGAGTAGAAATCGACTTGACAGCACCTAAAAACAGCAGCAACAACATGAGAGCAATTATTTTTAAAAATGTAGTAGCCAGGCAATTGTACGGCCCACATTTGTGTACAATATAAGGATATAGCTGATCAGCCAATTTTTTAAAGTTACAATTAATATCAATTGCTATCAATTCCATCATCTTTTAAGATGAAAAGAAACATACTGTGTTAAGATCCCCATTAACAAACACCAGCAATTATTGTTCATTAATAGTAAAGTCTAGCCAGACTCAGATAATATTTTCCACCAATCTTGATGTGGTACTAAACTACACACTTAAAAAACTCTATATTCATGTTTTTATTGCTCATCTTGGAATAAAATATGCACACGTTGTCATTTCTGGATCTTACACAGTCCATTTATTTCATTTTATAAGTCTAAACTATTTTTTATCACAGGACATCTTACTATTCTTGGAGCTTCTCCAATTATGTCCCTTAAGAGGTTAATAAAACAGCATTTTTAAGATTGTTCCATCTCCAGTGTAACATCGCTCATATTATGGCAATTTTCTCCACAACTTTGAATTTTTTTTCCTTTGACCAAGCTTTATAATACAAGGTATTACCTTTTTGAAAGCATTGAAGGAACTCTGTCATAACGTGGAATGAAAAATTGACATGACATTCCTTCTCTGCTAAGCAATTCAACCAAGTACTGTATCAAACTTTTCCATGCCTGTTGAAATATTACAGAGAATGGCTGCTGAATGAGGGAGTTGAAATTTTATTTTGAGAAAGAACATTAAGATATAAAGCACTAGAGTAAATTCCGTTATAGTTAGTTCCCAATTTTTCTCCTTATGTGTAATTCAGGAAGGTTAATTTCTGGAAGTTTAGATTTAGATCAAAGTGAAGCAATTACACAGTTTTTTTAAAATATATATATATAAAATATTTTAAGCTCGTCAAGATATACTGCATCTTCGAACAACTCGGAATTGTGTGTGAAAATCTACTTTGCTAATTTTCTAAAACTATAAAAAAAAAAAGATGAAACCTTAAAATGTTGATTCCCAGTCCACACGTTCTAAAACTAAGCCTAAATGCCCCTAGAGGATTTCTTTGGGTCTGGAAGTCATCATAAGGTATTGTGAATAAGAAGGAGTATGGGTTTGAACTAAGTCGAAATGAGGACTACAGGAGAAGGAAAAAAACAATGACTCAAAGTCAAGGACTTATGTTGACAAAAGTGAAGGACAGGCATTTTAAGAAGATAATGAAAGGCAGACATTGCAGACAATTTAAGTATTGAAGAAGGCATTACCAAAAATGTAATCATGTGCCAAAATTATTTGAAAAAGATATAGAGCATACCTTTTCAGAAGTACTGCATTATATCATTGTTGCAATTAATAAATTAATTTATTCACTTTATAAATATATACTAAGCATCTACTATGATTTCTGGGATTATGGTCATGAGCAAGACAAACTTGGTCTATGCACTTGTGAATTTTACTTTCTAGTGAGGGAAACAGAAAATACATACATATATACATATATTCATGCACACATACAAACATACTTAAATAACTACTTA
>NW_004444232.1:1516140-1523557 GCF_000243295.1 Trichechus manatus latirostris | reverse complement strand
ATCACTAGAAATATACAAGAAGAGGAGCTTTAAAAATGGAAGCAGCACATCTCACTTAAAGGGTTTTTAATAAACAAGGTTGGAAGAGACTGTGAGAATTTTGATCACTCACTGTGGTTTTCAACCCTGGCTGAACATTAGAAACACCTGGATCACCTTGGTTGCTTGTAAAATATGGTATGGTTCCTCTTCATCATTGGTGATCGTAATATGCAATGAAGGCTGAAGAAACACTGTGATAGATTGTTCCAACTAGTAGAATGGCAGGCAGGGACAGATTACCCAATAAGCAAGGTACACACGGGCTTAATTGTGTTCACTTACCAATCTGTGGAGCTCTGGTGGTACAGTGGTTAAGCGCTTGCCATCAACTCAATGGCAATGGGTTTACTAATCTGTAGTGCACAGTTTCACCTGGTTTTCAGCACATCAACACAATTAATGCTCTGTGTACTTTGCTTACTGGAAACTGGTGCATATGTTGCTTACTGGTTAATCCACCCCTGGGACAAGAACAAAGCACAGCGTTTTTTCAAGGGTCAGAAAGTTATCCAGTTTTGCAGGTGCAGAGTACATGTGCTGGGATGTTACATTGCTGTTGTTGTGTGCCCTTGAGTTGATTCTGACTCATAGTGACCCTATAGGACAGAGTAGAACTGCCCCCATGATTATCTAAACCCCAGCCATTGGTTTCCTAGGCTGTAATCTTTACAGAAGCAGATTGCCAGGTCTTTTCTCCCACAGAGCCACTGGGTGGATTCTAACTGCTGACCTTTCGATTAGCAACTGAGTGCTTAAGCACTGTGCCACCAGAGCTCCTTGGGATGTTACGTTACCAAAAACCAAATCAAACTCATTGCTGTCAAGCCAATTCTAACCCATAGTGACTCTACAGGACAGAGTAGAACTGCCCCATTGGGTTTCCAAGGCTGTAATCTTTATGGAAGCAGACTGCCACATCTTTCTCCCAGTGAGCAACTTGTGCATTCAAACTGCCAACCTTTTGGTTAGCAGTTGAGCACTTAATCACTGTGCCACAGGAGCTTCTCAGTATTATACATTACCCATTGCTGTCCAGTTGATTCTGATTCACAGCGACCCTATAGGACAGAGTAGAACTGCCCTATGTTGTTTCCAAGGAGCATCTGGTGGATTAGAACTGCCGACCTTTTGGTTAGCAGACAAACTCTTAACCTCTGTGCCCACAGGGCTCCAATGTTATGCATTAGGGGAGGGAAAATAGTACATGATTACACAAACAGGGCCAATAACAAAGCCTTGAGAAACTAAAGTGGGAGAAGTGAAGAAACTAAGATAAGACAAGGTCTGTGAGCCAAGGGAAATGACAGTTTCTGGAGAAATGATATGGTCACATAGTGAAAATTTCAAACACACAACGAAAAGTCAGGAAAATGTAACACAAACTGAGAAACCATGCAAACCTTTGTCTTTTCCTGCATTTTAAGTTTATAGGGTTATTAAAATACTAAGGCTGACTGTTCTAGTTTTATTGCATATTGACCTGTATTTTTTCCATGCATATTTAGTGAAGGACACCTCATGCCTTAATTTCTTTATTTACAGAGACTTTAAAAAAAAAAATCCTTGTCCACTTAAAACTCCTATAATTTCTTTTTTTCTTTTTTTTTTTTGAGGGGGGCAAGTATGTGAAAACTCTATTTATTACATCTGTCCTTACAAAAAGTAAAAGGTCTTTAAATCTTGTATAAGAATGTATAAGTTAAATCATAATTGATAATAACACAAATCTTAGTACTCACTGTGTTAACATTCTCATCTTCCCTAATCATAATTTAGGGAATTGGCAATTCAAATTTATTTTATGTAACCTATTTTCTGAAGAAGTTTTGGTCAAACTTTCTCAAACAAATCCCTTTTAGGCAATATCTGATCTTAGGAGATTCCAGTCCACTCAAACAAGAAGATGCTGAAAAGTTAATGAGGAAAAAAGTTTTTATCTACTTTGACTTTAAAGACCGCTGGGACAGTAAACCACTTCAAAGCCTGTCTTTTAATCTCCTCACTGTTGAGTCCTTTGTTGTAAAGGGACTAGTGGTTGTGATTTTTATCCCTGTAATCAGTTTCTGTCAAGACTAGCTTTCTAAACATTTGTTAAGGGGGAGTTACAGGAGTATTATGTGTGGTCAGTGGTCTCTCACCCTCAGCTGATAAAAGGAGAGATGGGTGTGAAGGCAGCAAACCTCCAGTCTGAGTCAGCTTTCCTCTTAAGGTCTATAAACTAACCTCCACACATCCCCTTTTCTTATTCTCCACAAACACACCTCTAATGAAGGAAAATCTCATTCGAAACTATCAAGCTGTGGAATGTTTGACTTTCTTCTAGAAAATATGGAAGGTAAAATCATTGTCTTTTTTTAATTATAAAAATATTTGGAAACTGATAAATCTAGGGGCCAGAGTTGGGAGTTTTGAGTGTGGTGAGAAACGGCTGTGCAAACTAAAATTTTGATTTTAAAGTTTTATCATTTTAATTTATTATCTCCTGCCTCCACAAATAAATTCTGTGTATAAATATTACCTCTAGAATTTTCCACATTCTACACAGTTATATATGGTGAAAATAGGTTTGGAAGTTTTTTAATTGTGTATTTGCTTTAAGTTTTTCAAAGAAATTCCAAGTGTGGTCTGAAGTCAACTTGTTTGGAGAAAAAGTTGTTTGAGAATACTTTTCTCATTTAAGGCAAATCGCCTTTTTTTTTTTTTTTGGTGTCCAGATTTATTCATTACCAGCCAACACATTTTAGGAAGAAATTTTGGGGATTTAGTTTCTTTGTGGCACATATAAGATTCATCGTGTCTCCTTTTTGTAGAGATTATTGTTTGTGTATGTGGTCTTGATAATAGTGTTGTAAGTCAGGTGCTATATAACTCTCCTAGCCTTTTAGTTTTGTAATGCACACAGACAGCCTAATTTAGGCTTATATTTCCTTCTGGAAAGTTGGTGTTTACAGATTTTTAAAGCTATGTTTTTATTTGTACTACTTTTTAATTGTGCTCTTCAGGTATGGATGATTTTTACAAATTCTAACTCATAATACATTTTCTACTGAAATCTATAAGTAACTATCACCTGGTTTGTGGATTTTATTAAGTTTCTCAGAGAACACAATAATGCATTTTTAGAATTTTCAAGATCATCCTTTTTAAGAACTTGAAATAAACAAAAATTTTGTTTGACCGTACGTGATATGGCTTAGTTTGTATAATAAACAATGCTTTAAATCTTTATACCTATTTATATATTTTTGAGCTATCTCTAGTAAATTAAGGAAACATGGTTCTTGGGTCTTCCATATGCTTACAGATATTTGATAATCTCTTATATGTGAAACTTATGGAAAACTAAAAGCGTGCATTGCTATGCCTACTAGAGTGGTCATTTGTCTTAACATTCAGCCTTTTTAATTTAATTATTTAAAGCTAGAATTATAAAATGTAAATTTTGTTGTTTGATATCTTGTCATTTCTCTTTTATTGCTAAGAGAAAAAATTTCTGGAAAACCAATGCACTACCTAGAGTAAGAATCTTATACTTTAGAAAAATTTGAAATGTAAGTCATCAAGTTTATTCTCAAACTTGTCCAATAAATTGAAGATAAATATTCATCACAGCCACAACATCATTGCAACTATTCTGGTGTTGTAGAGAATTCTGAGTCATCTCATGCTCTTACAAAACACATTTAGGGTATAATGTTCAGATTGTCTTTAATTTCGCAGTGACTGAACTCAGAAGTAACCTACTGTTTAAGGGTCCAAGATATCTTTAGCAAACCATGTGTTTAGCAAAAGTTTAATATTGGTCAATGTCCATTATCTGACAATATAATTTATTTACTGTAATCTGGTAAATGTCATATGATAATTGTAAAACATTTTGGTTATGTAAAATATAAATTATAGCTTGAGTTGCTTACCTGATTCATGAATATCACTGAACTGCCCCATAAGTAGAGTATCCTTTTCATTTTCAGTTGTAATCCTGACTCCAGGTTAACATTCTCATGACATGTAAAGGTGAGAGCTTTATCAGTGAGTCATCAGTGCACCAAAGATAGTCCCAAAAGTACTAAGTCTTATCATCATAGCCCAAGAATGTGTGTCTCTTCTGGAATCCCTGTTAAAATAGAGACTTGAGTTTATGTTTCCCAAAATGATTGAGAGGGAGAGAACGGAAAACAGTCATTTGATGCTTATTTTCTGTACGGTACTTTAAGAACTGATACATATTCCTGGAGCTTTAAAAGCATTAATCTAATGACATCTTCACTTCTAAATAAGTGAATACATTATTAATTAAAATCATATCATAAAAGCCAATATTGAGGCTAGACTAAATCCATTTACAAATAAAACGGTATAAACTACCCCAGCACTCACCCAGATATGAAGACAATAGTTCACATATGGTTTGATGTAAGATAATGTTTAAAACAGAAGTGACTCAAATGTACAGTATATTTATGCTATGCATAGGGTTTATTTTTGGTCATTACAGAGACAGAACAGGTTTCAACATATATGTTGCTGGCCTTTTCTCTTGCCTTGATTTTGCTATAGATCAGATAATTTTTTAACTGATTAGCTTTGGTATCATTGTTTTTAGTAAGATTTACCTAAATAATGACACATGATAAGGCAAACTGCAATTTTTGAAGTAACAAGAACAAATTTTGCAGCCAATATTCAAGATATCTTTTGTACTGTCTATGTATATATGAACGACTGGAAGAGAAGCCAACTTAGTGAAGACTCACGTATTTGCTATGGTGATGAGATCTGGATAATTAATTTTTTTATTAATATTATCAAATATTTATGAAACACATCGTAATTTTAAAAAGAAGCCCTTAATATTTAGTTAAGGAATTCTTTGCTGATTAGAGCACTGCTGAGGCTGCTTTTAATCCAAAAATCACAAAAATTCTGCCTGAAACAGGGCTTAGTAATTAAATTTATAATGTATCTGTTAAGAATGATTAAAGGGCAGGTATGTTGAATTTCAATGGCATCAAACGAAAATTCATCCTTTAAACACTTGGGAAAAGAGTGAGAGACTGAGAAAGTAGTGCAATACATATCTCAATAGTATACACACTGGGGAACATCTCCATAAATACCAGGATATAATAATATAACCTATAGCTATACGCTTACACCTGTAAAAATGCAACATTAATTTATTAGCTTATGGAAATAGATATTACATTGCCACAACATGAAAATATTGAAGTTACTATCTTTTTCTGCACCATACGCTACTTCAAGTTCCCAGAGCTGGTGTTTAGCTGAATTTTTCATCCGAAATATTAAAGAAGGCGTATGAAAAAGGCCTGTCCTTTCAAAAGTGAGGTCATATATAAGATACTTCTTTTAAAAAAATGTTTACCTGTTTTTTTTTTTTTTCAAATTGGCTCCGTTTTACCAAAAAAAGGTAGAGAATGAACTATATCTTTACCATTTAAGGCACTGACAAATAGCAAAGCTGACCTTTTGCAAATAGGGACTATCCGGGGTCATATATGCATCATCATTTTCCTTCGATCACATATGTAGATAAATCTGAATGGTGCTTTATTTATAGAGATGTCTTTGGCTACATTTGCTTAGAATGCAATTTTATCTGGAGCCCCGAGGAAGCACCCTCCTCCCAAACTTTCTTCAAGTAAATCAACTATCTCTCTCTTTATTCTCTGCCTTCTTTCCCCTTATTTTTACCTCATAAGTTGTGTTTTACAATTTCATGTATTTATTAAAAAATTATTCATCCCATTCTTACTTTTAGCATTGATATAGTGTTTTTTTTTAATTATTCTCTCTAAATATAATAAAATAAATCTTACTTTTTTGTTGCCTTTTCCTTCTGAGGCTCTCATTTGGATTTTTTCGTGCAGTTTCAGTGGCTCCTGATTTAACAAAGTTCTATTTTTCCAGTTTACAAGAGTGATACTGATAGTTTCATGAACCTCCTCCATCACCCAGATGTAGTTTGCTTGTTAATTGCTTTGAGCAGCAATTATTACACCAGTCAAAAAAAGTGAAAGCTGAGTCTTTTAAATGTCTTATTAGGGAATTGTTTCAAGAGGATGGATATCCCATACCATTCATCCAGAAAAACGCCAGAGCTTTTAATTAAACAAAGTCTAAGTTCTGTCTGGACATAGAGTAATACTATAAAAGGAGCTTATCTTCCCATTCCTACCGAGAAAATGTTTACATTAGTGGTAACTTGCGGGCTAGAAACAAAGGCAGAATTCTTGTATTTATTGAATATGTGACCCATTTATGTTGAATGAAGATAAACTATAACTTTATTTGTTGTCGTTGTTGTTAGTTGCTGTTGTCGACTCTCACTCGTGCCTTCCTAATTAGCAAAAGCGTAACAAACTTTAGTATTTCTCGATGAAGTGATGTGCTTAGGGAGATGCTTCAATAAAAACCAGGTGTCATTATTTCTTTTTTAATATAAGCTCTCATGAAATTAAAAAACAAAAACACCTTTCCTTTGGTAGTCCGCAAGGCTTACCTGCGTGTAATCGGATACGAGGTGGATCTGTGGTTGAAATGTCAGAAAGCTTTGATAGCCACACATCTTCTTTCAGTGGCTATTTAGCTGCTTGTCTACTGGTGTTTACAAAGCAAAACGGATGGAATGCCAAGAGAAAACTAAAAGTATCTTATAGGTTAAAGTACTGCACATTAATTCTCCTGAAGTTTACGCGGCAATTGAAATGGTCTCGTCTATAAATAATGCCACGCTTCCTGGTAGTTGTATCATTCACAGCATATAGTAACAAGAGCAGCCCCAGCATAGTATTTCTTAACCCCCCCCCCCCCCCCGCAAATGCCTTATACCTACATAAATCATCTGAATCCTGGCAGAATCACGAGTTGACCCTCCAAGACTTTTGTTGCCATTTTGCTTTTTTTATTGCCTCTTCTTTCTTCTTTTTTATTTTCTAAATCCATGAGCTGAAAAAGGGGCTACAACTTTCATTTTGTTTTGAATGATGTATATGTAGTTCCTTCCCAATCAGGCTGTCGGAGTTGTAAGAAAGCAGAGCCTTTCTTGGTGTGAAAAGCCAACCTAAGCAAATGAATCAATCACTGGACAGATGAAAAGTCTGTTGAGGGTGATTAGTGTCTTTCCTTTTAGCTGTCAGTTACAATGGCACCTAACCCTTTGCATTTAATGAGTGTGAAATGTTATTGTTGGGTACGGTGGAGTCGATTCTGACTCATAGTGACCCCAGGTGACAGAGGAAAACTGCCCCCTTAGGATTTTCTTGGCAGTAACTTTTACGGAAACAGATAGCCAGGTCTTTCTCTAGTGGAGTAGCTGGGTGGGTTTGAACTGCAAACCCTTTTTTTTTTT
>NW_004444232.1:1512707-1515544 GCF_000243295.1 Trichechus manatus latirostris | reverse complement strand
AAGTTTGATCTTTTATTTTGTATGAATTTGAATTTTGTTCAACACTTTTCTCCCACTCTGTCCGGGACACTCTATTGCGATCCTGATCAGAGCAGTCGGTAGTTGTAGTCAGGCATCATCTAGTTCTTCTGGTCTCAGGCTAGAGAAGGCTGTGGTTCATGTGATTCATTAGTCCTTTGGACTAATTGTTTCCTTAAGGCTTTGGTTTTCTTCACTCTTCTTTGCTCTGGACTGAGAGAGACCAATAGTTGTATCTTAGATGGCTGCTCACTAGCTTTTAAGGCCCCAGTGTCTATTCACCAAAGTTGGATGTAGAACACTGTCTTTATGGATTATGTTATGCCAATTGTCCTAGATGACCTGGAGACTATGGCCCCTAGCCCTCAAGCCCAGTCCTGTGAGGTGTTTGCTTATGGCTAAGAAGTTTTCATGACTATGCCCCCTGTGTGCTCTATTATATACATGGATATATTTGCAACATATACAAATATGTATGTAGAAATATCCACTGCCAAACCTGTATATGTACTTGGATGTACTCCCATATGCCATCCCCCATCTGTTCAGCTTACATACCTACCTATGTATCCACTCGTAAATTATTCCTTGTTTTTACTGTTGTTGCAGGATTGTATATGTAATATTATTTACCGTTGTTGTCTTTTACTTTTGCATACTTCTTAGTGTCTTCCTTTGCCTTGGTTAGGTTGTGCTGACTTCCCCCATATTGTGTGTTGTCTTTCCCTTCATTAAAATTAACATGTGTCTACTGTTTAGCTAGTGATTTTTCCACCCTCCTCCTCCCATTCCTAGTAACCATCAAAGAATGTTTCTTTCTATGTGTAAACCTTTTCTGGACGTTTTATAATAGTGGTCTCATAACAATATTTGTCCTTTAGTGATTGCCTTATTTCACTCAGCATAATGCCCTCCAGATTCATCCATGTTTTGAGATATTTCGTGGACTCATCGTTGTTCTTTAACATTGCATCATATTCCATTGTGTGTATATACTATAGTTTGTTAATGGATTCCATTAATCTATTTATGGGCACTTAGGTTCTTTCCATCTTTTTGCTATCGTGAATAGTGCCGCTGTGAACACGGGTGTGCCTATGTCTCTTCTTGTCACAGCTCTTTTTTCTGTAGGATGTATAACTAGGAATGGGATTGCTGGATCATATGATATTTCTATTTCTAGTTTTTCAAGGATGTGCCATACCATTTTCCACAGTGTTTGTACCATTTTACATTCCTGCAAGCAGTGTATGAGAGTTCCAGTCTCCTCACAGCCTTGCCAGCATTTATTGTTTTTTGGTATTTTTGATCAGTGCCATTGTTGTTGGGGTAGATGATATCTTATTGTAGTTTTGATTTGCATCTCTCTAATGGCTAAAGATTGTGGCTAACAAAGATTTCTTCATGTATTTGTTAGCCACCTTGACGTCTTCTTTGGTAAACTGTCTATTCATGTCCTTTGCCCATTTTTTAATTGGGTTGTCTTTTTGTTGTTGAGGTCTTGAAGTTTTCTACAAATTTTAGAGATTAGTCTTTTGTCAGATATGTCATTGCCAAAAATTTTTTCCCAGTCTGTAGGTTCCCTTTTTACTCTTCTGGAGAAGTCTTTTGATGAGCATAAGTGTTTAATATTTAGGAGGTCCCAGTTGTCTAGTTTATCTCTTGCTGTTTGTGCATTATTAGTTATGTTTGATCATCTATTCATGCCATAAATTAGGGTTCCTAGGTTTTCCCCTATTTTTCTTCCATTATCTTTATAATTTTAGGTTTTAACATTTAGGTCTTTGATTCATCTTGATTTAGTGTTTATGTATGGTGTGAGATATGGATCCTGTTTCATTCTTTGCATTTCAAACCTTTTGATTAGCAGCTGAGCTCTTAACCGTTGCACCACCTGGGCTTGTTGAGTGTAGAATAAGGGTAGTTAATTATTTCATTACTGATATTTTCATTACTGAATAGTTCCCCTGTCTCTGACTCTTCTCTTCCTTTTCCCTCTTCGTCCTTTTTGTTGGTCATTAAACAAACCCTTATTGAGTTCCTATCGTGACAGAATTAGCTAGAGACTGAGGATATGACTATGTCACTTTCCCTGCAATTAAGGAGCTGACAGCTTGCTAGAGGAGACAGCTATATAAGCAAATAATTATAATGTACTGTGAATATGGGTTATAATAGAGACATGCCCACACATAGTCCTAGATGAAGAATCCATTACTCTGGCTAGGATAGTTAGGGGTGCAGGGAGGGACACTGGTGGTTCAATGGTAGAATTCTCTCCTTCTGCTTGGGAAACCAGAGTTCGATTTCCAGTCAGTGCACCTCATGCACAGCCACCAACTCTCTGTCAGTGGAAGCTATCATGTTGCTATGATGCTGAACATGTTTCAACAGAGCTTCTAGACTAAGGGGGACTAGGAAGAAATACCTGGCAATCTACTTCCCAAAATCAGCCAGTGAAAACCCTATGGATCACAACAGCCCAATCTGCAACCAATCATGAGGATGGTGCAGGACTGTGCGGTGTTTCGCTCTGTTGTGCGTGGGGTCACCATGAGTCAGGAGCTGACTCGACAGCAACGAACAACAACAGGATAGTAAGGAAAACTTCAGGGAAAGTGAAAAGTTCAAGCTAGGTCTTAAAGACATAAAAATTTCACAAGTTAATAGAGAGTTACACGAGTGAGGAAACATGAAGTAAAATCATCCTCGGGCAATGGCAGCTAGAATTACAGGTGTAGAAAAGCAGGTGAGAGCAGAGCTTTGTGGGCCTGTATAACTGGGGATCTTATTCTCTGGTGATGGGTTGCTATCAAAGG
>NW_004444232.1:1510450-1512101 GCF_000243295.1 Trichechus manatus latirostris | reverse complement strand
AATGGGACTAGAGATACTTTCAAACAAGATAAGAAAGGCAAAAGGAAATATGGGTTTGGAGGTAAAAATGTTGATCTTTATTTGGGGATATTCTATGTTTGAAGTTAATATAGTACATCTTGATGGTGAGAAAGGAGTCGCTGGGTGCTGCAAACAGTTAACCACCAGGCTGCTAAATGAGAGCTTGAGGGTTTGAATCCACCCAGAGGTGTCTATGAAGAAAGCCCTGGTGATCTATTTTGAAAAATTCAGCCATTGAAAACCATATAGAGCACGGCTCTACTATGACACACATGGGATTTCCATGAATTAGAATCAATTCAATGGTAACCTGTTTTTATTATGAGAGGGATGCAAGATGGAGATACGACATTAGGAACCATCACCCTAGGGTCAATAGCCAAGCTACAGGAGAAAATGAGATTCTTAAGAAAGAAGCTCACACTAGAAGAAGGTCAACATTTATTGGGAAGGTAGAGGAAGATGTACCAAAGAAAAGAATTGGGGGTGGGGGGAATAGCCAGAGAAGGGGAGATCCAGGAAAAGGGTATATAGTCCATTCTCTTTTTCTATGACTAACAATCATCTGTTTGTCCTTGAAGACACAACAGGCTTATCCAAAATGAGACAATCTGACACTGAACACACCATTTACTTTCTTATGTCAACTCTAGCAAAAGTTGAATCGCTTAAAAACTAATGACAGCTGGTGACCTGACCCCATTATTTATTTAATTAAATAATTAATTATTCATTAAAGTATTTTATTATTCATTAAATTTTTCACTAAAATATTCAATTCAGACAAAATGGAGAATTGGTAAAGGAATCAAAATGATAGACATTACTTATTTATTGCCACCAGCTCCTATAACTCTCCATGAGGAATTGGCTAAAGTAGTATTTTAAATGGAAGAGTTTAGAGCCAGAACTGCCACAGCCTGTGGAAATTTATCTATGCTCATGTTAAACACATTTAGCCAGATTCTGTCCTGGGCTCCAGCCAGCAGGGTACTCATGAAAGACACACATGCAAATAACCGTGGAATTCATCCCATGCACTGAACAGCCGGGTTTTCCATCGTTTGTGTTTGTTTTGCTAAATAGAGTTCTTTTGGAGAAGGAGGGCTCTGTTTTTAATGTAACGATTGACGTGGGATATTTCTACATCAATAATATTTAACAGCAGAATTCATATTTCTAATTCCTAGTATCTTGATGTATATCCGGCCTGACTTCTATCTGTGCCTTTTTTTTTTTTTTTATTTAATCAGAGGAACTTCTACACAATGTACAGGAAGGTACAATGTAAGGAAGAAGAGTAAGTTAATGAGAATTTTGCTGGCATATGGAAGACTAATGATCGGTACACGGACTTCGAAAAGCTTAGTGTTAGACCATTTAGATGTTATTTCTTAGCGCTGCATTTTTATCTTTCTCCCTTCTTCAGAACCCTGAATTTGATATTATTTCTAGGCTGCCTTCCTGATAATATGGAAATTTAACACCAGTTCCCAAAACCTGTCTGCAGGATTTATAGGTCACTTCTCTCTTCCAGAGGTTGTTTATAGATCTCACTGTTCGTAGTGATCAGTTATGTCAATTCCATGGTGCAGAGTACTTGAATGTAAAGTTAATGGCTCTGTGACTA
>NW_004444232.1:1506748-1508567 GCF_000243295.1 Trichechus manatus latirostris | reverse complement strand
CAACACATGAGGAGATCACATATAATCTCATCATAGTGGTAGAGTTTACAACACATAAGGACATCACGTCAGATAACACAGTCATACAATACTGGGAATCATGACCTAGCCAAGTTGCTACCTACATTTTTTGGGGGACACAATTCAATCCATGACACCAGTATTCAAATATCTAAGGAAATTGAGACAAAAATTGCACAGAAAACCCAAAGGGCTATTAATCCATATCATCACTGAAGGCAGCAGTTTTCTACTTCTCTCTCCCCGGACTCTTATCTTACTGCTTCTCTTACTCTTTTATTTCTTCCTCTCACCCCCGTTATTATATTTGTTCTTCATTGTTTATCTTTCTCGCTCTTTATCATACTTTCCTATCACTTTTTACTTCTTTGAAAGTATTTCCTATTTTCCTCCTTTATTTTATTTTTCCCAATTTTATAAACAGTCAGATTGAGAGGCAGGGAGAGACGTGACAGAGCACAAAAAAGTGCTGAGGAGGAGAACGTAGAATTGTGTATCTGTGTGTGTGTGTCCATTGTAGGTTGAGTAGGGGGTAAGGGTGGAGCAGTTATACATGTTTCCTGTACAGCAATTAACCTTCTGACTTTGTTTTATTTTTGTTAGTTGTTCAATTTGATTTTAGGAAAAGAGTCGAAATGAAATTGCGTCCCAAAACATTAAATTTCTACCATGACTTTTCAAATGCCTTCTCATTGACTATTATTACTTTATTCATTATAATTACTATTATTGTTGTTGTTCATGATGATTGTACTCTTCTTTGAAGAACAGCCAATAGAAAAAAGAACCATCTTCATCTCACACATGGATAAGATAGGATCAAGGGAGTTTCAAAAACTTCCCAGTGGTATAGGACTCCTGGAAACAGGACTATGTGATAAAACTTCAATAGAATTTGCTTGAACGGACACCAGTATTTTCTGCCTCTGCCCTTTGCATGGGTCACTAGCAGCTCCATGCCTTAACATGGGTGCACACACTGACCCCCTTTTAGATATGTGTTTGAATTCACATGGTCGCACATTCTTAATTGATTAAAGAACGAGATGACTGCCTCAGGCTGGAGCTGAACAGTATAAGATGCCTATTCTAAAAAGAGTTAGTCAAGATTATATTCCTTTCAAGATTAAAAAAAACATTTGTTAAATCATTTAAGAAGGAGAATGTCAGGATGTAAATACAAAGACAGACACACTTTCAATAGCATTGAGCCAGGATAACTGAACAGCTGGCTTAGCTGGAATCTTGTAGGTGAACCGTTTCTCTTAAGAAAATGCAAATATCCAGAAATAAAGAGTTATCTAGAGATTAAAGAGTTGTAGGGATTTAATATGTGTGTAAATTTTTTAATGACTAAAGATATAACCATGTTGAATCCTGCATTTTTTATTTTTATTAATCAGATAACTTTTCAGGGAATTATTAAAGCACAAGCTTATCAGTAAATGTGTTTAAGGTCAAAACTTTGCTTAAAAAGATTTGCTTATGGGAAATCCTTATTTTGTGAAGAAAAAAATCTGTGCGGGAAATAAGAGGTTCTATGCTAGATAGACAGCTTGAAATGCCTTTATAGAATGCAAATAAAAAGAACATATTGGGAATCAAAGTAGAAGTTTACCTCCCTGGCATGTGGGACAAGGTCAGTTAATCATTAAATGACTTTGGCTGTGCTGCAAACGGTGTTCAGTGGTGCCATTTAGTTTCTGTCTGTGCTTCATCCACACACTTCCAGAGGTCAATATTTTTTCTTTACGTTTTTATGCCAGTATTTCCATTATGTAGAAACAGAGTCTACAAG
>NW_004444232.1:1502398-1503844 GCF_000243295.1 Trichechus manatus latirostris | reverse complement strand
ATTGCTCCTTCATATGAAGAGAAATAATAAGAAAGTTATGGCAATTTGTTTCTGATTAAGATCCATTCTGGAAGCAAAGGAACACAAAATAACTGATAAGAATCTTGAAAACTGAAGAAATCTGCTTCCTCACATTCCAATTACTAACACATAGTAGACTTGTAGAACATTTAATAGGTGACCAGATTTTTAAAGGGTTTTAGAATCCTCAGCATAACATATTGAAAACTTGAGTAGTCAATAACATTTGTTAGCCTGTAGTTTGCATTCTTGGGAGGTGAATTTTACTTACTTAGCAAGGATCTTGAGGTAGTATATGGGAAAGTAATTAAGCCAAGTAACTCACCAATTGCTTTTGCCACTTTAACGACTTTATTGTACTGCTGCTTCTCCAAGATTGTTCAGCTTGCAGCCAAGGAGTAATGTATTTGCAAACAGAAAGTAAATATTTATTGTAGCTTTACTGACCAGAAGATATCGGTCATTCTGTTTGCAATCTGTTTACCAGATTGTAAATAGCATTTGGGTTATAGCGACTGAACCCTATTCCTCAAGGCCTATTTAGTATATAATACTTCCACTGTGATAGAGACCTCCAGAGATGTTTAAAATCTCTGAAAGCTCAGAGAGTGCAAAGGATTAGCAACTATAGCCTCCTGGCCTTTTCCATTTAGAGATCATGATATTTTCTTTCCCAGGAAGTTTTGTGTCTAAGTGGTCACGTTCAGTGGATCAAGTGCCTTCACACTTTTACATTCCAATGGAAATCGATGCAACAATGTAGTTCCCTGTCTCAAGTAACTTTTCAGCTTGTAACTGTTCACTCGTTTTTAAGACTGGCTGAGAGAAGAAAAGAAAACCTCCATGATCTGATAATTATGGTCTAGTAACCATGGGTTGTCCTTATTCATAACATGTTCCCCTTGGGCTGGGTCACAAATCTGTTTTTAAAGACCCTCTCTACTCTGGGAAAGAGTGTGAAGAAAGCCAGTCAGATATGACCAGAGTTTTTGTAATTTGATGAAAACTTAAAACTTTCTACTTGAAACTGATCTGGGATTGGATGAAGGGTTTAATTGTTTCGCCTCATAGCCTAGTTTTTTTTGTTTTTTGTTTTTTTAATATGTTTGTCTAACAAACAGTTTTCATGTATTCTTTAAGACTAATCAGCTAAAGATATAACTGGGGCTAGGAAAATATTTCTCTTTCTGACTTATTTTGATGTCTATTGAGAACATCAAAAACACTGTTATTTTTCTATTAAACAGGAAACTTTATATACTTCTGTATTCCATGTTAGAGAAGGGAGCAAGGTCAAGTGATTTTTCTAATTAATTGTACACTTTGATCTTTGACCCAAAGCATCTAAAACCTAAAAGGTTTCTGATATTTGCTGAACCTGTAGCAATGCTAAGAGTGTTGCTTTGTATTAGATTTGATTGTACT
>NW_004444232.1:1472940-1501556 GCF_000243295.1 Trichechus manatus latirostris | reverse complement strand
TTTCTCAGATAAATAAATAGGTAAACCACTTTTTATCACAAGCATCTGTTACTAGACCATGAAATAAATTCTCTCCAGAATGTCCCTTAAGAAATGCTACTAAAAGAAGTTTGACAAGATTCAAATTTTTACATCAGTACTGCTTTTTAATATAATGCCTTTGAGAATATCCAAATTTCAAAGCTACTGAGAATTCTTTTTCGTTTGTTTAGACCTATGAATGGAATATGTCTATGGCCTAACATAACATCTAAACATTAAATACAAAAGATTCACACTACTTCCATATAGTTTATTTTCTCATTGTATGAAATAATTAGGAAGAAAGTAAAAATATTAAAAATAAGTAGTTTGTTTCAGTGGTTTAGGCGGCAATTCCCTGAAAGGCTCTGTGAAGCTATGCTACTGAAAGTATTCTTTTCACAGTTTTATGAAATATGCGTTAAACTGAAGTTTTTAAGTCAATGAATTTTGTTGGTGAATGATCATTTTCCACATTACTAGAATTTGAAAACAGACTGGTAGAAAAACAAATTGTCAATGGCCAGGCAGTGTTTTGTTCAGTTGTGCTCGGGGTCACCATGGATTTGGGGCAGACTCGATGACCGCTAACACCGGCAACAATAGAACCAGTACCAGTACCAGTTGCCATTGAGCTGACTCATGGTGACTCATGTGTATCAGAGTAGAACTGTGGTCCATAGGATTTTCAGTGGCTGATTTTTCAGAAGTAGATCACCAGGCCTTTCTTTTGAGGTGGCTCTGAGTGGGCTTAAACCTCCAACCTTTTGATTAGCAGCCAACTGTGTTAACCATTTGCACCACCCATGGGCTCCATATAATGAATAAAGCCCATTGCCTTGGAGTCAGTTTTGACTCATAGCAACCCAATAGAACAGAAGTAGAACTACCCCATAGGGTTTCCAAGGAGCAGCTGGTGGATTCGATCTGCCGACCTTTTGGTTAGCAGTCGAGCTCTTAACCAGAGCACCACCAGGGTTCTAAATAACTAATAGCTATCTTTAATTGTAGAACTAAACCTAAACTTATACTCAGCGACAGAGGAATTTACAAAATTAGTTACTTCATTTTTTTATTTAACATCTTCAAAGAAGTTTGAATTATATTTACTTTGCTTTTTTTCTTCCATTAGGAAATACATTAGAGATCTGTGCACGGAAGTAGAGATACAGTCACAATTGTAAGAAAGGATGCATTTCCATAGCACCGGAAAGTTACCTATAAGGAAGGCAAAGAACTGTTAGATATACCTCCCTAAAATATGGTTTTAGAGAAAAGACAAAAGAAATATTTTTGATCATTTAAAATTTCAGAAGTTTATCTATGGGATAATTCTAATATGTGGAAGTGATTTAATATATTAACTCCAGGTACCACCAATACGGTAAATACAGAAATACTATAAAAACTCCATTATTATAGCTTACATAAATATAAAGAGGAAAAAGGAGAGTGAGGGGTGGTTTGATAAGCAGCATCTTTGCAGATCATATGGGCCAATCACTAAGCTAGGCACATTTTTGCATATTATCTCATTTAAGTAGGAGAAATTTTTTTCAAATCTCTTTATACCTACAGAAAAGATTATCTGTTGTTTGGAATGAGAAAAAAAATAAGTTGTGGTAGGGAACTTTGTGTACCATATCTATATTCACACTGTATATTCCCTTTTCACGTTCTTCTTTCCTCATCTGTTCCTTTCTGTTTAGTTTCTATTCTTTCTTCCCTTTTAGAAAAGATCGCGTGCTCTGCACTCAGTAATTTTCATTGAAAATATTCATAAGTAAATGAAGAGCATGCTTCCGTGTGTTTTGTGAGGAGAGAGAAAGATTACCTTGGATTCGGTTTCCTTTGAACTTCAGTGTTCTTCTTAAGCTTGTGTTGCACATTAGCCTGGTATTGCACCTTACGTCTAAATATATACAAAGAACATTTTACTTTAAGCTATAATAAATTATAATGAATACTGCCCTGTCAGAAACTGTCCATTCCCCCTCTCCACCATATTTGGTGAAGCAAAACAAAAGAAATCTTCACACACCTGGTCTCAAGTATGTAGATGATCTGAAATTGTGTACATGCCTTGCTTTTCACATTTGACTCACCTTGGTTGGTTTCATGGGGCTGTCACCTGGGTGCCAATTAGTACACTGGATATCTGCCAAGAAGGAGGTGAAGTAAGGCCATCAGCTCATTTCATCTTGGCACTAAAGTCACTGCTAGGCTGTATTTAACCTGGTGCTGGAGGCCAAAGACATTGGTTAGCCACGGAGCTATACTATATGCAGGAGCCTTGTAATAAAGAGAATATGCAGGCATCATTTTATCTTTTTCAATCTTCTTCTCCCCTTGCCCACCCCCCAAAAAAACAGAGAAAACCTATCACAAACATTTCAGAATTATGGCAAGCACCACTAGCATACAAATTGTATGTTACAGATGTTTTCTAGCATGATAATAATATCCATTATTTATATAAAGAAGCAGTTTATATCACTCTGCTGTTTCTTTTAGTCAAATAAATGGTGGCAACCATGTCATCTGGAAGGTGAGAGGTACACTCACTTGGCAGAAAGGAGGATTTAGAAAAAAGAAGGTTACTAGTTGGGGTTGATAAAATTCAAATGAACAGAGTCAGAATCAGTAACGGTCCTGGAACAGCCACATTGGAGCCTACAGAAAAAGGAAAAATCAGTCATAGTTAACCTGTCTGTATTTCCAGTGTGTTATTTTATTATGAATTTTTGTGTTAATTTTTTCTTTAAAATATTTTATTAAAGTATCATTTCTCTTGACTACTATTTGGCGCTCCTTAAATTTTGTCCACCCTAATCTTGACCCTACAAATCAAAGTAAGCTGAAAACCCATAAGAGCTGAGGAAAATTATAGTGAAATAAAAGTGACCATACTGTCACCCCATTTTGGGCAAGAAAATAATAGATCTCTAAGTTTCATCATTACATACTAGCTTTTGAGATTTTTCTAGTGCATTATATTGGGCATTGGGGCTCAGTAAATAGACTGACACACAGCCAAAAAAAAAAAATCATGAAAGGAGGGATAAGGTAGATGGGGTTGAGCTCTATGAGTTTTAATCTTCTATATTTAAGTAGGAGCTCATATCCGAGGCAATTCTCCTCACCTGCTAATTTATTCTTCATGAATCGTATAGACATTTTTATTATTTCTATTTTTAAAAAGGGAGAAGTTTAAAGTTCTGGAAGGAGGGCAACTGTTGGTAAAAATGGAGACTGAATCTGCAAGGAATGGACTGATTCTTTTCATTTTCATTGTAGAAGCAAAATGAATACAAAATTAAATCGAATTTTCATGAAATCTTGCTTACTCAGACATCTAGCTATGAAATAAGGACTCAGCCATGGGTGAACTCTGAGCTTCTGTACCAGATTTTCAAATTGCTCTTTTCCCTTTTGTGATTGTCATTATGTTCCGAATGTTAATATGTTTCCAGGTTCACTAAAAAGGAAAGCCCTTCTTTGGCCAGCTTATCATTTGGTATTCCTGTAGCTGCCAACTTAAAAATGAAAAGCCAAGCAAATCTTTTTTATTTTATTTAAATTGTTGTGTGTATTCAAATTTATAATATATTTTTCTCACCTGGATCACTTTATGAAGGCTAAGTAGACATACCCAGATTTTGATTAAAAGACACATTATCCCGATATTTCTCAAGGACTATGTACTTTTTTCTCTTTTTGAAATTGATTTCCTGAATGACCTCAACATTATACATTTTTTGCTTCTCTTTTCTCTGAGCTTATCTGCATATTAGTTCCTGTCTGACCCATGACTACTGGGAAACATGAATGTGTGTGTACGTGTGTGTGTTTATGTGTGAGTTTGTATATGTATATGTGTGTTTGTAAGTGTGTTTGTGTGTCGAGGGGTTATATTTATACAAAACACCCCTGTTCTTACTGGGATTAGCAATTGGAGATTTATATGCTTGTTTACCCCCTCCTCACCCCCTGGGACCCCTCCCCCCACCCCACTAAACTGCACACTGCTAATGGACAAGAATTGTGCCTTAATCATCTTTTATCCATGACTCTTAAGTAATTTAGTACCTGCCATGTAGTATTGCTCAAGATGAACTTACCCAAAAAGTGATACGTTGTTGCTACTCTACCTTAGGCATGCTTTAATAATTGATCAGTTATTTGCAAACAGTGAGCCTGGGAAAAAGATGGTAATGTACTGCAAGAGCTAAGGAAGACACAGGAAAATAGGACAAAAGAGAACCCTCTTGAGGGAAACCTCTCAGAGCCTGAACATTGCCTGGAGGAGGACGTCCAGAGCAAGCGACTCAGCTTGAGACATAGAAGATATACCTGGGCCAGGTCTTCCAGCAGGTCTTCACACTGAGCCAACACATAAACTAATATTCCTCTCCACATCTACACTACCACCTTGACTTTGGAATATTCATCAAACTCATTTCAAGTCACTTTTCTTCCAAACATCCTCTCTGATAACATAAGTCAAAATTTATTTCTTCTGTTCATGATAAGTGATAGCTCTTACTCTCTGTATCATAAATATTTGTACCTGACTTTATTTTTACTTCATGCTTTTTTAAAATTTTTTTCCCTCATTTCATGCATAGTCTCCTTAATAAGATCAAAAAGCCCTAGGAGATAGACAATATCATAGGTTCTTTTTTGTATTTATCACAGTACCTTGGCAGTCCTGAAAGTATATAAATTTAAGTAGATGTAGAGCCAAACTAATTGTGAATTTACTTATTCATCCTTTGCATTGAAGTTGTGAGGTATATGGACTTTTAGGAATAAGGAGAATGTTGTGATTTAAAGGGTGCCAAATGTATCACTTATACAAACTTAACTATCAATCAGAGTCCCAGCTGGAAACAGATGACACTACTCAAATTAGAATAACTTAAGGAGGGTTTCTGTACAAAGGCATTACTTACAAAGGTATGGGTAGAGTGTAGGGGATTCATGAGGAATAGTTCAGTAATCTGGGTCTAAACAATAGTGAAGGAATTGTTTTCAGTGTTAGGTCTAAAGGACCACAGTAGGAAGCTATTACTAGAACTATGAAGAGAGTGTCATTTAGAAAAGTTTTTGGAGAGGAGCAAAAACCTTTTTTGGTCAAAATACACAGCAAACCCAAGGCAAACCCTAGCTAGGGAGCCAAGGAAATAAAAACCCTGATCTCATGCTTCTTCCTCCTTCCTATCTCCTGCCATGGCTCCCTGTTGGCCAAACCGAAGAGGAGGAAGCTAGAAGGATGGGAACCAACTGATATCAGTTATGTGAGGAGAGATGGGTGGAGAAGGGCAGAGAGCATATTTTGAAGGGGCACATGGAAGATATCTGGCATATTCTCTCTCAAAGTATTCACTGTCAAATAGAGATCCGTTAGCAAATATAAACCTATCCTGATATTAGAAAATTTGCACCAATAGGGGCACTGTTTTCTTTTAAATAATTAATAGTAATGATGATGATGACTACTATTTATTAATAATCATTTTTTGTGGGTCATGCACTGTACTAAGAACTTTAAATGCTTGTTTTACATAATTCTTGAGATAATCTAGGCACTGTCATCCAAATTGAGGCTCACATAGGCTAAGCAATATACCTTAAGCCACACAGCTAGTAAATAGCAAAGCTAGAATTCAAAGATTCATTTGGAGCTCTTGGCCACTATCCAAGACTGCTTTCAGTTTCTAGTATTGAGACTTCAGAAGGTGCTTGCTATAAAAGTCAAAGTATCACATCAGCAATTGATGTCACAATAACAATTAATATCACAAACAACTAAGTCAGAAGCATCCTATTAATGATTAATATTAATATTTTATATTATGTATATAGATTTATTTAACTACCTGGGAATGGGATACAGAGCAGTGATCCTGGGTGGTGCAAATGGTTACGTGCTTGACTACTAGCTAACAGGTAGGCAGTTCAAATGCACTCAAAGGTGCCTTGAAAGACAGGCCTGGCAATCTGCTTCCAAAAGGTCACAGCCTTGGAAACGCTATGGAGCAGTCCTCCTCTGCACATATGGGGTCTCTATGAGTTGGAATAGACTCAACGGCAATTAACAACAACAAGGAAAAAGAAAGACTGGAACCCAGGACCAACTTGACCAGGAATGGTGGTCCTAGTGCAGCATAAGTGCACTGGATCCTAGAGAGAATAGTGCAGGATACAAGGTATGATGAGGTGGTGCTGGCTGCTTTATAATTCACTAACTCATTAAAAAAAACAACATTGTTACTGACCACTTGCCAGGCACTGTGCTAGATAGTACAGACATAAGTAAGAACAGTTCCAGCTCTTAAAGTATTCACTATCAAACAGATAGAGCTACGTTAGCAAATATAAAGGAGCTGCTTCTCATATTGTAACAAAATCAGCATCTATTGAAATATTGAAAAGTTACGGAAAATCACAATTGCCCTGAAATTTCCTTAGGAAAATGGTAAGTTTGAAACCAATATACCATCTTTCAATACAGCCAGTTTTGCCTCCACTGTTGGGATGAATTTCTGTTTTTTTAGGTAGGTATCCGATGAAATGGCTTAGGAACTGTGAGGTATGAAAAATGCCTGTTTATGATCTCAGCGTCATGAGATGCTCACTCTGGGGATGGCACATAGCAACCAAGACTGATAGCAGATTTGCAGCTTTGATCCTATGCTGTGGAAGAGAAATGGTAGACAAAAGGACTGAACTCTTGGTATTATTTCCTTATTCTTTGGAATTTGATGTTGCTGTTGCTGTGGTCTTTGTATGTTTTGCTTAAACTTTGCTGAGCATGCACATTAGAATCCAGTAAGTTAAATGCCTATATGATGTCCTTGTACTCTAATTACAAAATAATGTGAGGATGTCCTATACCGGATATATGTACAAAGTGATATGCGAGTCAGGAGGGGAGGGGCCAACTTTACTTGGGTAAGATCTTTAAAGATCATGTGAAGAAAGAAATAAGAGAAAGCTGTGCAGCAAGAACTGCAACCAAGTGGTTGTAAAAAAGCATAGCATGACTCTAAAGGAACTAAGAATAATGGAAAAAGAAAACTGGGCTCTAGGGTCAAAGAGGAACCTGTTCAAACCTCAACTCTGCCATTTATTAGCTATGTGATGGTGGGGAATGAAAGAAACCCCTCGGTTTTATAATCTTTAAAATGAATAGAGTGATTCTTACCTCATCACTTACATGTGCGGATTAAATGAGACAGTGTATATAAAGCAGGGAATATTATGGCTGGTTATTAGGGGCACTCTCTTTAGGCTCAGAGACTGTTGTTTCCAAATTCTCATTGTAGAATTACTGAGTAATAACTTGTTATTAGCCTGAAAAACTACAGATTTAAAAAAACAGGCAAAGAAACAAATGATCAAAAGTATCAACAAAATAACTTTTCCAACCTGGAGACATGTAATAACTAAGCTCTTGGGTGGTGGATCATTTATAATATTTGTTAAACAATCCCACTATTAATTTAGGGTTTTTCTCTGCCAACAACTAATTTTGGTATTAAGTCACTCCCCCTGTCTTTGCTCACTTTTAGCTTTTTTATGTGTTGTAAACCATCGAGAGGTCTTTCCTACATGGGTTTCAAAAAAATTGGGTTTAGCTTGTGTGGATATTGGAGCCCTGGTGGCACAGTGGTTAAGAGCTACTGCAAGCTATGGCTGCTAATCAAAAGGTCAGCAGTTCAAATCCACCGGCCACTCCTTGGAAACGCTATGGGGAAGTTCTGTTCTGTCCTGTAAGGTCGCTATGAATCAGAATCAGCTCCATGGCAATGGCTTTGGTTTTTTTGGTTTTTGTGTGGATATTAAAGAGCAATAAGTAAAGACTTAATGAATGGAACCATGTAATTATTCACTTCTCTATTCATTTATTCAACAAATATCTTTCAACAGCTATTATAGCTATGCAACATAATTGATTCTTCTTCTAGGTCTGGTGTTAAAGGTTTCAGTCTTGCTTCCTTCAAATCTTCTGAATAGAGTCAGGTTTTTCTGTTATCTAAAGTATTAAGTTCACTAACTCTGAGGTGTTTATGGACTCTACTGAAGAGAAATCCTGCAACCTTGATTTAATCTTGCTTTCAGTTACAAGCCATTCCTTTTCAGTAAATAATTGGCTTTATATAAAAACCTGTTGCCATTCTCTCGATGTATGTGTGTGTGTGTGTTTGTTTATTTTGCACCCTTTCTCTCTCTTTCTCATAGATAAGATCAGGAAAGACAGCAAATGTCTATTACTTCTTTGGTGGCTTTCTAATATAATATCTAAAAAAAATACTACTTTTCTTTGGGTGCTATTTAGGAATCTGGTCTTTAATAATATGCTCATCAATCTGCCAATCAGTATTCAGAGTTTTCTGGATTTGGGTTGGTAATTATACATGTATCAGACAAGATGCCCCCAAACGGTGACTGGTTTACTGACTTCTAACACAACTGCGTACTCCCGTGGGTGTTCATTAAATGTTAATTAATGACCGTATACTGGACTGAATTGACCCATGGATTCTGGCTAATTACTCTTCGAGTTTAAAATTATGAGATGCACAGCATCAGTCTATCAGTGGGCAGGATCAGATTTTAATTTATTGCAAGTGCCTAGAAAATTGGAGAGCTTTAGGATTCAAAGAAGTAGATATTTGTACTTGATATGAAACATCATACATATCAAGGAACTAATACAACGTAAA
Source organism: Trichechus manatus latirostris (assembly GCF_000243295.1). NCBI lineage: Eukaryota > Metazoa > Chordata > Mammalia > Sirenia > Trichechidae > Trichechus > Trichechus manatus. The sequence continues at coordinate 1,492,803 of NW_004444232.1, read as the reverse complement.
AGGTCTGGCATCTTTTTTCTAGGAGCTTTTCCTTGCCTATTTTTCCTCTGTAATTTTAATCAGTTCTCATTTGGATTCAGTTATCCAAATGAGAAGCTGGGTGACTTTCTTTTAGTATATTTGTTGATAAGTGGGAGATTGTGAGAATTTTGAACACCTTGTGGTCCTCAGTGAATTTTCTATGTCAATTTGCTAGGTACTATCACCGTTTTTTAAGGTTTTCAAAGTTGTTGCAGGCTATTTGAGGGATGGGAATGAATTCCTGAAATCCTTTAAGCTTTCTCAGCATTATGAATCCTTTAGATGGTTCTCATTTGTTATGAATGGCTTTTTAAGGTAAGGCTCTTTTCATATGTTTCCAGTTGGCCTGCAAATAGTTACTGAGAATCAGAGTTTTAAGGAGGAATTTCAGATTTTCATTCGTTTACTTACTTAATCTTATCTAAAATTATAATTTTTTTTATTATTATACTTTAGATGAAGGTTTACAGAACAAACTAGCTTCTCATTAAACAATTAGTGCATGTATTGTTTTGTGACATTGGTTACCAACCCCACGACATGTCAACACTCCCCCTTCTCAACCTTGGGTTCCCAATCACCAGCTTTCCTGTCCCTTCCTGCCTTCTAGTGCTTGTCCCTGGGCTGGAGTGCCCCTTTAGTCTCAAAAAAATTATAAAATTAATTTTTTAAAAACTCATGAATATCCCTTTATAATAATTCTGATCTCATTGACCAGACTAACTCTAAACTGAAGTAAAACAAATTTGATATATTTCTGGACAGAAAAACTATTTGTAAAAATGGATGGTTTGTTCTCTTTTAAAAAATTTTCTGAGTGGGGCTTTGTTTTAGGCAAACACTCCTCAATACTACCTGTATTTAAACTGATATTCCATTAATTAAAGATATAGAATACTAAAGTTTTCTGAGCCTTCAATTTCAATCATAATTTTTTATTGTATTTAAAGTCTAGTAAATCATAATTAAAACATAACTTTTGTTTTTGAGTGAAGCTCAGTTAATTTATGAATTTGACAAATTAGATTTCCTAAATAGTTAAATACTGTTTATACATTAATTGAAATCCCTGTGTTATTTTAAGCCATAATAATATTTTTAATTCTCCTAAGCACTTGTATCACCTACCAAGGCAAGCTTAGAGAGCTAACAAAACCTTCCCAAGTATGTAATGAATACTTACAAACTTTTAACATCCAAACATTTAGATTTAAAATATTTTTCTCTTAGACATTCAAAAATTAATTTGTATTTGCACTGAAGTGATTCTATACTCTCTTCTTAATAATTTTCCCTATTTTATGCATAAACCCGAGGAGTCCTGGTACACAGTGGTTAAAGTTTGGCTGCTAACCAAAAGGTCAATGGTTCAAACACTAAATTTATAAATGTTATAGTAACAGTGTGGAAAATTGATGAACTGACCTATCAGAAGTAGTGAAAATTTGAAAGAAAACTCAGGTTTAAATTCTTTTTAAGATACATAAAGACCTAAATGAAGAAGTTTTATGTATAATGAGTCAAGTTTTAAGGACTAGATCAAACAAATGATCTATACTAGTCTCAATGAGTTATGTTTGTATATTCAAATATGTTTATTCCAAAAAATATTGTCTTTAAATGTGTTTATGTCACCAATATGATGATTAAAAGGAGAAAGTTCTACTCAGCCCTTCTGACGGTGATAAAAATAAATAAATAAATGTTGCCCTTAAATTGATTTCAACTCGTATGGAGAGTTTTCAAGGTTATGACCTTTTAGAAGTAAATCACCAGGCCTTTCTTCCCAGGCATCTCTGGGTGGATTCGAACTGCCAACCTTTTAGTTAGTAGCCGAGCACTCAACCAATCACACCACCCAAGGACTCCTCTGACAGTGGTAACCATTCTAAATTAGTATACAATGGCTTGAATTAAGAAGCAGATAAAAAGTTATATTCTTTATAGGAACTTACATCTATATCTATAGCCTATATGGGAACATCCTGTGACCTTCTGGCTCTACTTCTTTTGTAGAGTCTGGAATTATTTTTAATTAGAATGGAGTGATTAGGTGAGAACCCCTAACTCTAGACATAGGTTGAGGTCTGAACAGGGTGAACTCTTCATCATCCTTTGAGAAAACAACTTATGATTGATGAAAATCTAATCATAGAGTTCATGTTATATCAGGTGAGTCAGGAAAATATTCCCAAGTAACCTTAGTAGTGAAAGTGGTAACAGCAGTGTTTCTGTCAGTGTTAGATTTTTGATTCATTATACAAATGTTGGAGCCCTGGTGGTGCAGTGGCTAAGAGCTTGGCTGCCAACCTAAAGGTCGGCCGTTCAAATCCACCAGCTGCTCCTTGGAAATCCTATAGGGCAGTTCTACTCTGCCCTATAGAGTTGCTATGAGTCGGAGTCGACTCAGTGGCAACGGGTTTGGTTTTTATTTTTTTATACGAATGTTGTGTGCTCTGTGAAGCAATGTGCCTTTAAGTCTGAGTTCAATTTTCAGACCCCTAAGACAAATTTTACATCCTGTCCTTCCAAACATACACACTTGAGCTGAGAAAACCCAGGAATGCCAGGTACAAACTGTGGGCAACCAAGTACAATGAATAGTTAAGCTATTCTGATTGCAAAGTTAGTCACTTAGGAAAACAGTATTCAAACTGAAATTCAAAAGTTTTTCCTAATTTTGCACTATTATAATAATCAGTAGTTGTCATTTGTTGACTGGAATAATTTAACTTTGCGCTATCTATGTTAATATATATTTTACTTTAAAGTGCCAGTTTTTTTAATATATATCCAAATACATCCCATAAAACTGCTGCTCTGAAAATTGAGTAATTAGTATCTGTGGCAATTAAGACTCATTGTACAAAGAAAAATTTCCAAATTAAATTGTCACAAATAGCCTATTGAGTGAACAATAAAAATCACGTTCAAATAAAAATAGTAAAATTTAACTTTAAAAAATGATTTATGAGTTGAATCCATTTCCTTTCTTATTTTGCCCCTAAGGCAGAACTGTGAAGAAACAACTGTTCATTTATTTTCTTTCAGTGATTCTCTTCTAGATGTTTTACGTATTTTTAAAGTAACAAACTTTGAGTAAAAATCAATTAGTAATTGTCAGATCTTATTAAAGATTAAGAAGAGAGTGAGAACTTTTGAGCCTAGCTTTAGAGAAATATGCATGAGTCTTTAAAACTCCTCTCTTATACATCATTTTTTTGCCTCTCCAGTGAATAACTCCCATAAACATATAAACATTTGTAATTGTTCTCATCTTGTTGTTGTTGCTGGTAGCTGCCATCAAGTTAGCCCCCATGCACAAGAGAACAAAATGTCGTTCTGTCCTGCGCCATTCCGTGATAGTTTGTGGATTAGACTGTTGTGATCCACAGGGATTTCGTCAGCTGGTTTTTTCATGTAGATCACCAGGCATTTCTTCCTAGTTCCTCTTAGTCTGGAAAGTCTGCTGAAACCTGTTCAGCATCACAGCAACAGGCGAGCATCCACTGACAGGTGGTGGCTGCACGTGAGGTGCATTGGCTGAGAGTCTAACCCAGGTCTCTGGCATGGAAGGTGAAAATTCTACTACTAAACTCCCACTGCCCCTGGTTCTCATCTTAAATGAGATGTTGTCATCACAACTTCCCCAACCACCCACTACTACCCTATTTCTCTGCTTCTCTATACAGTACAATGCCAAGAAGAATTTATACTGGATACCTATTTTCTCTCCTCCATGAACTTGTGAACTCACTCCAGTCAGTGTTTTCTTTATGCTGGTCTGGTCAATTGAAATAGCTCTTTCAAGGTCACCAATAAACCCCATCCAATAAACCCCATGTTGCCTAATCCAATGACCTCCATGTTGCCTGATCCAGTGACCTCCATTTTTCCTAATCCAGTGTTCTAACCTCAGTTCTCACATTATTTGACTCTCAACAACATTGGACTCAGCTGATCACTTTCTTTACTTAGCATCTGAGACACAAATCTCTTGTTTCTCTTCTTACCTACCTTCTCAGTCTATTTTCGCTGATTCCTCTTCCTTTTCCCAATCACTAAATGTTGGAGTATTCCCCAAGCTCAGTTCTTGAACTTTTTTCTTCTAACCTGACTATAGCAGTCTCTGGGGAACTTTACCTTCACACTGATGACTTCCAAATCTACATCTTAAGTCCAGACCTTGCCCCTGAAATGCAGATTTTGTTTTCTTTACTGCCCTATCCTTACAAACTAGATTAGTGACTGGCTCCTAACAAGTGAGTAATATATATGTTGAATAAAGGAATAAATGCTCTATTTTATAGCACAGGGTTATTGTAAAAACTAAGTGTCAGGGAACATAAACCTAATTTGTAAACAGAAAATCACCCTGCAATAGTGTGATTTTAATATTATTAGTCTTGCAGATTTGTAGTAATCAAAAACAATAAAAAGAGTGGAGTAAAAGGGAATTTTAAAAATAGATTTCAACATTTTAATTGACATCTTCAAAAGTGGTGTGCCTCCCCAAATTCAGTGTTCTATTTAACTCATGAAACTTCTGGGCATTAAGGAAAAAAATATTCATATTCAATGAATCTGTTTTCAAACGCTACAAGAAAAGTCCTACTGTTTGCTCTAATAACGTACGGTATCTTTAATGCATGAGGCCCACAAATTTGCTCCACTCAGTAATCTCAACTTGAATGACATGTCCTTGCAAAACTAGTTGCAGAGTGTTAATCATTTACAATGCAAATAAGCAATTAGATAAGTTATATGATCCATAGCTTTAGAGCTTAGTACTTTCTGGCTGAATGGCTGTCACTATAAGTATAAGATGTGGATACAAGCTAATAAGATAAGTGTGGTTGAAATACATGAATTTAAAATTTATAGTATCTGGCTGCTATAGCAAATTCTATACAAGAATTGTTATTGGTAGCTGCCCTTAAGTGGACAAACTTCACCATACATAGCAGGCTTCTTGAAACACAGACTATTGGCCCCCACCCCTAGAGTTTCTGATTTAGTTGATCTGGGTTGAGGCCTAAGAATTTGCATATCTAATAAGCTCCAGGGTGGTGCTGATGCTGCGTCCTATTCTCCTGGCATATACACTGGAGTTCTATCACTCTTTGAGAAACACTACACTAGAAGGTTTATCAGCATGTTTATGGCGAGTAAAAAGTTCGATGTAACTCTGAAACGTTTCTCCACTATGTAAGGGGCCATTTGTCCATTTGTTAAGTTCTTCAGGGATTCCTATTTTTACTTTTGAGCCCATTAGTTGTTGTTGTTAGGTTCTGTACAATCAGTTCGGACTCATGACGACCCTATGTAAAACAGAACAAAACACTGTCAAGTCCTGTGCCATCCTCACTATCATTGCTATGTTTGAGCCCATTGTTGCAGCCACTGTGTCAGTCCATCTCACTGAGGGTCTTCCTCTTTCTCACTGACCCTCTACTTTACCAAGCATGATGTCCTTCTCCAGGAACTGGTCCTCACTGATCACATGTCCAAAGTAAGTGAGATGAAGTCTTGCCATCCTGGCTTCTAAGGAGCATTCTGGCTGTACCTTTTCTTGTACTTCTTCCAAGATTGTTAATCTGTCTGGCAGTCCATGAAAGATTACAAGTCTGACACACACCCTTCCTGATTTTAAACCATGAATTGCCCCTTTCTTCTGTTCGAATGACTGCTTCTTGGTCTACGTACAGGTTCCGCATCAGCACAATTAATTCAGTGTTCTGGAATTCCTATTCTTCACAATGTTATCCATAATTTGTTATGATCCACCCAGTTGAATGCCTTTGCATAATCAATAAAACACAGGTGAACATCTTTCTGGTGTTCTCTGCTTTCATCAACAATGATATCCCTCGTTCCATGTCTTCTTCTGAATCTGGCTTGAATTTCTGGCAGTTCCCTGTCAATGCACTTCTGCAACTGCTTTGGAATGATCTTCAGCAGAATTTTACTTGTGTGTGATATTAATGACATTGTTCAATAATTTCCATATTTCGTTGGATCACCTTTCTTCGGAATGGGCACAAATATGGATGTCTTCCAATCAGTTGACCAGGTAGCTGTCTTCCAAATTTCTTGGCATAAAATGAGTGAGCATTTCCAGTGTTGCATCCATTTGTTTAAGTATCTTAATTGGTGTTCTGTCAATTCCTAGAACCTTGTTTTTCACCACTGCCTTCAGTGCAGGTTAGACTTCTTCCTTCAGTATCATCAGTTCTTGATCATGTACTACCTCCTGAAATGGTTGAACATCGAGAAATTCTTACTGGTACAGCGACTCTGTGTATTCCTTCCATCTTCTTATGATGCTTCATTTGACGTTCAATTTTTTGCCCAAGAATCCTATTGAAACTGGAGGCTTGAATTTGTTCTTCAGTTCTTTCAGCTTGATAAATGTCAAGCATGTTCTTCCCTTTTGGTTTTCTAACTCCAGGTCTTTGTATATATAATTATAACATTTTACTTTGTCTTCTCGAGCTTCCATCTGAAATCTGTTCAGCTCTTTCCCTTCATCGTTTCTTCCTTTCACTTTAGCTACTGTATGTTCAAGAGCAAGTTTCAAAGTCTTTTCTGACATCCATTTTGGCCTTTTTTTTTTTTTTTTCTTTTCTTTTCTATCTTTTTAATGACCTTTTGCTTTCTAAATATACGACGTCCTTGATGTCATCCCACAACTCATCTGGCCTTCGGTCATTAGTGTTCAATGACTCAAATCTATTCTTGAGATGGTCTCTAAACTGAGGTGAGATATACTCAAGGTCGTACTTTGGCTCACATGGACTTGTTCTAATTTTCTTCAGCTTCAGCTTGAACTTGTATATGAGAAATTGATGGTCTGTTCCGCAGTCAGCCCCTGGCCATGTTCTGACTAATGATATTGAGCTTCTCCATTGTTTATTTCCACAGATGTAGTCGATTCGATTCCTGTGTATTCCATCCTGTGAGGTCCACATGTATAGTCATCATTTATGTTGTTGAAAAAAGGTATTTCCAATGAACAAGTCATTGGACTTGCAAAATTCTATCATGCGATCTCCAGTGTCATTTCTATCACTAAAACCATATTTTCCATCTACGGATCCTTCTTCTTTTTTCCCAACTTTTGCAGTCCAATCACCAGCAATTATCAATGCATCTCAATTGCATGTTTCATCAATGTCAGACTGAAGAAGTTGGGAAAAATCTTAAATTTCTTCATCTTTGCCATTAGTGGTTGGTGCTGTCAAACCCATTAGGCCATTACAAAAAAAACCATTGTCGTAGAGTCGATGTGTACTCATAGCAACTCTATAGGACAGAGAAGAACTGCCCCATAGGGTTTCCAAGGAGCAGCTGGTAGATTCAAACTGCTGACCTTTCGATTAGCAGCCAAGCTCTTAACCACTGTGCCACCAAGGCTCCATTAGACCATAACCGAAAAACCAAACCAAACTCGGTGCTGTCGAGTCGATTCTGACTCATAGCCACCCTTTAGGACAGAGTATAACTGCCCCTAGGGTTTCCAAGTATTTCCTGGTGAATTCAAACTGCCAACGTTTTAGTTAACAGACGAGCTCTTAATCACTACGCCACCAGGGCTCCATTAGGTCGTTCAAAAAACCAGAAAAACAAATTTGCTGCCGTCGAGTCGATTCCAACTGATAGCGACCCTATAGGACAGAGTAGAACCGGCCCATAGTCTTTCCAAGGAGCAGCTGGTGGATTCGAACTGCCGACCTTTTGGTTAGCAGCTGAATGCTTAACCACTGCACCACCAGAGCTCCATTAAGCCATTAGGAGTTCCCATATCCCTCACTAATTTTCCTGAATATTAAAGTCACTGTTTATGTCTTTAAAAGACATCCTGACAGAAAAGAAAAATTGTTTTAATTTTAGATTCATGTGAGACAATAAACTTCTTGTCTCGTTTCTTTGCCTATGAATAGTATCTCATGTACTACAAGTTGTACGTTACTGCGTAAAGACTTGCTTTCCCTTGTGGCTCTAGTCTATAATTTTCACTGTGCCCATCACTGTTGAAGGAACATTGATCTCAGTATAAATTTATCTATTCTATTTGCCTTCCTCCTATATTAATCAGATGATATTTTCAGTTCATTGTTCTCCCAACCTAAACTAAGCTAAATTAGAAGACATAAATTCTACATACTTTGACATTGCCAAGAATATGTTCCACCTTTATTTCTTGGAAAATTAGGTCATTTAATTAGATGCTGAGAAGGAAGTGACTAGATTCTCAGCCTCTGACATAATCAAAAGTCAAAGTATATCGTTGGACTTAAATTGAGATCCTAATGTCTGCCTGGTGTAATCTGGAAAACAAAAATCTAAAGCACAATAAATAACATTCTTATAGTTAGCATGCTAAGCACAACCAATACATCTTTTGGAACAGTAAGTCTAAGAAATATGAAAATTATTAGAATTTAAAAATTAGCTAATTTGAGGTTTTAAAAATTTCATTAATCATTTAAAAGTAAATGTATTGCAATTGTACTTTTTAAAAGCATGACCAATATATGAAAATCTAGATATACTTGAAAAATAAATTAACAGTTGCTTTCTATATAAAAGGACATTTATTTACAAATATATTCAGAATAGTATTTTTCAAAAGTAATCTACCTTCCTGCATTTTAATGGCTTCAATTTAGAAGTATTTAATTTACAGGGGAAAAAATGAGGATCTAAATTGCTATACATAGAAACAATAACAACAGCAACACATATTATGTCCTAAACGCCATTTGAAGTACTCAATGGTATTATTCATTTAAAAAAAAAACAAACAAACCATTATTGTTGAGTTGGTTCCAATTTATAGCAACTCCATGTGTTACAGAGTAGAACTGCTCCATAAGGTTTTATTGGCTGTAATCTTTATGGAAGCAGATCACCGGGCCTTTCTTCCATGATGTCAGTGGGTGAGTTCAAACCAATAACCTTTAGGTTAATAGGTGAGGGAAAACTGTTTGTGCCACCCAGGAACCTTCAGGTAATTCACGTTAATACTACTCAGAAGGTGTTATTATTATCGTCTTAAAAGATGAGGGAACTCACAGCTAGTAAATGACTAATCAGAACCCAGGGAATCAAGTTTCCCTGTCCTCACTCTTAACCATATTGCAATACCTGTTTTAAGCACATTTTTTGTATTTGACATTTGATCCAGGCATTGCTTTTGCTCTAACGTTCACATTTTTGTTTGTTTTTATAGCGAAGTTTAAGGATAGCTAAGTCAGACCTAACTTGTACAATATAAAATTTTTAGGCCAATGCTTCATATATCTGTAGCTAGGGAGACTCCCAGCAAACAATTTCTAAATTTAATTCTTAGAAACCTATCATAATAAGTAGGTACCAATCAAGCCATCATTGGTTTATGAGTGTTAACTTACAGCTTACTTTGTGATTGGGCATAAGCTAGCTATGGTTGTGTACAGATTCCTTCTTACAAAGAGATTATAATCTAACTGAGGGTATTGGAGATGTAGGAAATATGTAAAACACTATTATAAAATACTCATGAAGTTTCAATGTAGCATTATTTTATTAGAATGCCAGGCAACATTTAGTAATGTTATTGTTGTCTGGTACTCTCTATAAACAATAGTTACAGTCCCTGGGCACTTAATTAATTCTCATTTTCTGGTTTAGAGATTTTAAAATAGTCAGAATTTCATTGTAAAATAATGCAACTTTTGCTGTTGACTAACTCATGCATTAAAATGTTGCCTTTTCAGTACTTAGAAATTAACCTTTGGGAAAGAAATACTTGAAAAAATGGATTAAAAAAAGTACCAAAACTCTTAAATCTCCACAATGCACAAAACTTAATATTAAAAAGAAATTATGGATGATTTTGAATGTGCTACCAATTTGCTGTCTTGCCCTTTTGGTAAATTATGTGCTGTTTTATTATTTTCAATATTATTTGTTAAGTAGCAATCGTATGCATAGAAGCTTATAACTTGTTGCTTGTATTTCACATAACGCTGGTTGTTTTCCAAATGCCATTCTCCATAAAACAGAAGAAACGTTTTTTTCCATCTCAGTGATTTTCCACTGATGGGTTTCAGGACTTACTTTAAATCTTGCAATTTATCATTAGAGTCCCATTACCAACAAAGAGCTAACTAAGTTTTGAGGAAAGTAATGCTTAAGAAAAATAAAAGCTTGCAGTTTTATGAATGAAAACTAATAAAACTATTTAGAACATTAAAATATGGTTCTGTTAAGCTGTAATAAAGTGGATAGTACAGTAGGTCTAGTTTGGCCTGATTTGGATTTGGGAATGAGGAAACATTTCACCCTTGCAATCATTAACAGCATTGGAAGTGCTCACTAAAATGTCCTCAGATCACGAACCAGATTTCAGCTCTGCATGGAAACTAATCAAATGTGTGTGACCTCAGTTTCCCTTGGGTGACTTGTATTACCATTTAAATACAGCCTAATAATTCACTATGTAGCTTTAAATTGTGTTTGCTCACAATGACTGACACAAATACAACACTTCTGAGAAGTTATTTTACTTTGTAATTCATAATTTTATCAACAATTTACAATTATTTTTCCCCAAGGTAAAAATAACAGAAGTTTACTTGGGTGACTATTTTTGCAGCTTTTCACGCAGCAGATCCAGTAAAACATTTCTTTAGATATATATTTTTGGAAAAATAATGCACATAATAGTAGCAATCCCTTTTCCCACTGTAAAAATCCTAGTTACATGGTATAGTCTACACTCTGAGCAATGCTGGTCTCCTGTCACAAATCTTCAACTGAGGATACCCTCAGTGATCAGTATCTGGAGAAAGAGGGAGAAGGTTTTATAGATGCATTAAGGAGAATTCAAAGTAAACAACTTTAAGCAGTACTGAGTGAGTTTAGTGATAATTACTTTTCAGCTTACCTTGACTTTTTATTGTTTAGTGCTTTCATGACCATACAGTTCTTATCATTTATTCTTTTCAGTAATTTTTTTCTGCTTATAAAATTATAGTCTGATTTGTCTGATTAATTTTTTTTTATTATTTTCTGATGTTTCTGGCAGAACATCCAGAATAACACTTGTAGAAATAACACACACTTGAACATCTGAAAGATACAAAAGAGTACAAAAGAGAACCAATGAAACAATTCCCAGTCCTATCACTTAAAGATACCTACTGTTAAAATTATCGTGTATTTCTATCTAGCATCTTATTTATCTGGCTTTGCATCTATATGAAAATTGAGATATTGTATATAAAATCTATATTTGCTTTTGTATAATAAAAATGCGTATTATAAATAGTCTTCACAATAATATTTTACTAGCTGCATAATATTCCATCGTAAAGAATATTACCCATACTCCTCTAAGTACCATTTCCAACATTTAAAATTTTAAAAAGTCTTTGCAAATTTGTTCATCAAAAATGTTATTTTTCAGATTATAGTTTTGCAATTACTAGAGGAGTTGAACTTTTCATATGGTTACTGGATATTTGTATTTCTTTATTGAATTAACTGTGCGTTTCTTTAACCTACTTTTTAATTTTAGATTCAGGATTTTCTTATAGTGTATTAAATTCACTAGACTTTTCTTTATCTGCCTTTTGGTTTTTTAAAAGTTAATCATGTCAAGTAATTATTTCAGAGAATCTTTTTTGGGAAAGAAAAATGTATGTCAAATGTAAAAATAAAGACGATTCCAAGAAAGTACACATTCTTTCAATTATATATAAATGAGTATAATTGAATTACATGACCTACTTAGTTAACTTAAAATCATAAATACTTGAAATGTTAACACTAGCACCAAAGCATTGCTGCCAACATACAACATGGTTAACATCTAAAAACTATACGTAATTTATTGATACACAGTGTCCTTTAAAATATGTGCAAAGCCACCAACATCTAAAGCAGCATTAAAAAAAAAAAAACCATGAGTATTTATGTTCAGGCAGAATTTAAGAATGTGTGTGTGAATAAATATTTTGAAGGTGACTACTTACTACATTCTAATTTCTGTAATAATTGGATCTTAAGGCTACTTTTTAATATTTTACCTTAGATTGTTGCTTTTGAAATAATTTTAGCCTCACAAATGGTTAAATGAGAACATAAAGTCCCATAAAGGGTTAACAAAGAGAGTAAAACTTTATCTGAGTGAAACAGACTAAAAACCAAAGTTCTGAGCTTTTCCGTTTATTGAGTTACCCGTTTAATAAAGTTGTTTGAGCTTCTTCAATTTCAAGGCACAGTACCAGGCTCTTAGTACTGAGGGCTTTATGCACGTGAGTGGATGACCTCTCCAGTCAGCAATCACAAATTTTTAATACAGAGTATCAAGTTCTTATTTCTGTAAACGTCTCCATTTGTTTTAACCACATTCTTAGCAATGTGCCTCTTTCCATTAGGACCCACAGAAGTTGTTCCACACTGTTTTCCCTTCTCGTACTAATAAATACACTGAGGAATCAAGACCTATGTCCATGGGTGTAATCCACAGATGAGATTTCACATCTGCGATTGGCAGTCTAAATGAGATTCAAGGTCAGACATGCGGCACTGTTGGCAGAGATAAAGAATCAAATGAAAAGTCTTAAGATAATGGCTAGTTGCGCTTATCATTCCCTTTTCCCCACTCCCAGGCAGAAACACGCTCTAGCAGTTGTCATTCTCGCTCTCATTACTAAGGCTGTCCCTGCTGGGCTGGGGATGACACAGAAGAATATCGCTGTCTGAATTGCTAAACATCCTTCAGGAGAAACCCATAATTAAAATATTCTAATGTCGAAGTGGTGTTTTTTTTGGCCCAGTACGTGTATCAGAATAAATTTTTTTGTACTGTGCCATGCCAAATGAATAGTTTTTTCTTTTGTCATTTAGTCACCTCTGCCATGCATGTGTCATACAACCATGCATATGCATGTCAGTTTGTGTATATTTGCATACATGTGCAGTACATAATTTTAATATGCATTATTATGTGTATATGTATCAATGCAGGATAACATTTTAAAGCTCCTGTATATGTATATGGTTGACTAATTCTCAAGTGCCTAATAGATATAATATTTATGAGGTCCATTTAATTTCATATGTCTTTTTTGCATTGGGAGGTGTGGGAGTCAGTTTAATGAGAGGTAATTAATATTTACACAGTTTCTATTTTAACCTATCACAATGTCTGTATTTTTACACACATTACTTCATTTAACTCACAAAATGTGTACTATGTAAGTATTATTATTTCTGAAGTATGATTAAGGATACAGAGGTTCCAGAGCTATCTAATTTTCCCGAAGTCAAATAGCAAATACAAGATAGAATTGCGATTCCAGCTAAATTTTCTCTGACTCCTGAACCTATGCTTTTTCAGATACAAATTGCTGAAAGTAATGATTGACCTAGGAGAGACTTGGAGGCATAAAAGAGTCACTGTTTCCCTAGTAGTAAGATGGTCTCTAAGTGTGAGCAGGCTAGTCCTGTTTATAAAAGAGGTTTCTACACATTAGGAGACCTATAGGGAGCCTTGGTGGCACAGTGGTTAAAATGCTCGACTGCCAACTGAAAGGTCGGCGATTTGAACCCAACAGCAGCTCCACAGGAGAAAGATGTGGCAGTTTGCTTCTGTCAAGATACAGCCTCAGAAACCCTGTGGGGCATTTCTACTCTGTCCTGTAGAGTCACTATGAGTCAGAATCCAGGGGAAGGCAATGGGTTGGGTTTGGTTTTGGTTTTTTTATTTGATGTGCTTTCTTGGCCCCTCCTCTTCCCCTCCGCCAGTCAGTTGTATTAAAATTTAAAACCTACTTTCAAGTTGCTCAACTGGTTGATTTAAAGTTATTTCACTACTCTGTCTGTTCTATAGCTTTGTCAATGCTAGGATAGTTGTATTCCTCAACCTAGGGTATTTGAATCGAATTCAGAAGTCATAAATGCAATTGCCTAAAGCTTTCAGAACTGTGTGTGAATTAGGTTGGGTGTGAAAGAATGGGGGAGTGGTGGGGTCTGTTTTTAGAGCCTGGAAGCTCCTCATAAAGGTATTCAGATTCACATAACAGCAATATATTAACCAAACAAAACACTTCTAGAAGGATTAATTCAATCCAAGGCTGCAAGTTTACAACACTTAGTGAAAATTAAATGCTGATAGGTCATTTGAGCACCTTAAAAGACAGTATAAGATAAACATATTGTCAGAATTTAGTTGTATACTTACTGGTCCATTTTCTTGATTATTCATCTGTGAACAACATTCTATTTTCAAAGCTGCAATCACTGAGGCTTGTCTTCACAAATACTCCTTTAAGAATACAATAAGATATAAGGAAAACGATGACTCAATATCTGTTTCAAGGTCATAAATGATTATTCATGTTTTATAAATGAAAAAAGTTATTAAGGAAACTTCAATGTTCTATGAGAAATCCTAAGAAATTAAATCACCTACTCCAGAAGTTTAGCATTTCAAAGTTGGTATTAGAGGTTATAAAAAGCTTTAAAGGTAATTGATTTTTTTTGTTTTGTTTTGTTTTGTGTGGGGAGAGTAATAGCAACCATCAACCATTTGCATGGAGGCCCCATGGAGATTTCCTAAAGATCACCCTTAGATGTGAGGGCCATCTGGGGTTGTTGATTTGGCCATCTTAGATGGCCGGATATGTGTCTTCTTCTTCCCTCCTTGCTCTTTGCCCTCCTGAAAGTGTAATCTGAGGGAAAGAGGTCTCACTTCCAGGACAGGCGATAGAGGAGGGTCTCAGTTTTGTATGCGGAGTGCTGGTGGTGCAGTGGTTAAGAGCTTGGCTGCTAACCAAAAGGTCGGCAGTTTGAATCCACCAGCCACTCCTTGGAAACCCTATGGGGCAGTTCTACTCTGTCCCATAGGGTCACTATGAGTTGGAATCAATTTGACGGCAACAGGTTTGGTTTTTGGTTTGTACTCAGCCATGATGTCCCAGTGGCCTCACTGTGAGTGCACAGATTGTTCAGCACTTGTTTTAAATTAAAACCCAAGATTCGCGGACCACTTTTCCAACTTCTCCATCTTTCATTTTGCTTTTGCTCTTTGTTCTCAATTCAGCAGCTTGGTGTAAATAGATTGGATTATGAGTTAATGCAGGGATATGGGTTGTTGCTATGACAAAAAGCCAGGCTTTGTTTGGGGAATAACATTTGTTCTCCAGCTTTCTCCTGGAAACATGAGTCGTCTTTTAAAGCAGATTTTTTTCCCCTCTATTCTGAAACCGTGGTAAACATTTCCAGCTCATGGGGTGGAACCCTGTGCTGGTGGTGTCTCTGCATTAGGCACACTCCTAGGGAGTCCCTGGGAGGCTGATGATCAGAGCCTCTGGCTGAATGCACACTCATGTGTCACCGTCTTTCACAGGAGGTGATCGAGATCGGATGACAGCAAATCATGAGAGCTACCTCCTCATGGCGAGCACCCAGAATGATATGGAAGACTGGGTGAAGTCCATCCGCCGAGTTATATGGGGACCTTTTGGAGGTGGTGAGTACATTATAAAATTACGGAAAAACAGAAAGGTAGCTAAACCTGTTCTTTCCTTGCCCACAGCTGATGTTATTATTAGCTCCTATTTTCAAATGGACAGATGTTATAATAAATAGTAAGCAATTCAACATTATTGTTAGATACATGACTCCTAGAGGCTTAATTTAGATCAAATATTATTACTAACCAGGCTGCCTTCCATGAATATGTCGAATTATAAAAATGGATGATTATTGATTGATTGATTGATTTTAGTTCTAGATTTTGGCATTTCCACTAACAATGAACAGTTATGGGGAGGATATTCTAATGTAGATTAGCTAAGAACATCTAGATATGGGACAAAAAAATGTTGGCTTCTAGATTTGGAAGGGATCCCAACTTGCAGACCTCAGTGGTACCAAAGGAATGATAAAGCTTTCAGTCAGAAACTGATGATTATTAGAGTGAAAAAAAATTCTTTGGATTATGCAAATGTTTGTGATTTGATACTAATTGTAAAAGAATGTTAATTATATGCAGTATTGAGAATGCACTATATAAAGCATAAACTAAAAGGTGCTATGAGAATAAAAGGACGAAGAAAAGGTAAAAGATGTGATCTTGGTCTATCAAGGAATATAAAATATGATACGATCATAAAAATATTTACGACAAAAATTCAGTAATTAGAATCAGAAAAGTAAGGCCCCCAAAATATTTATCTATGACCGACATCTATTTCCAAGTATATAAGGCCTAATTCTTTTATGTTGATATACTTAAAAATAAATTGTGTTAATGCCAAATTCATATTTAGTAAACCAGTTACCATTCCTAGATTTATTGTACTTTCTCGTTAATTTATTGTCAGCACCCTGAATTCAGAGAGTGAATTTTATTTTTTCTTACCATAGCAAATGCTTTGTAGGCTAGGAGACCATTTCAGCACCACATTTTAGAATAACTTCGAAAGCTAGTAAAAAAATGTTGAAGAGTTAAGTTAAAGTTAAAATAGTAAAGATTCTTTGAAGCCATGTTGATATTTTACCACATTGATGACACATGGCTGCAAATTGTCTATTTTTTAGCAATATCTTCTGTTGGGGAAGGAGGAGGTTCATGAAAACCAGGTGATCATCCTGGTGCATGCTGGCCCTCCAGAAACAAAAACTTGTGGAGGCCTTAAGGAAGTGATTTTTCTTTCTTTCTTTTTTTTAAATTGTTGTGCTTTAAGTGAAAGTTTACAATTCAGGTTATTCTCTCAAACAAAATTACACGTACATTGTTTTGTGACCCTAGATGCTCTCCCTATACTGTGACAGCACACTCTTCTTTCCATCCCGGATTTCCTGTGTCCATTCAACTAGCTCCTGACCCTCTGTGCCTTCTCATCTTGCCTCTGTGCCTTCTCATCTTGCCTCTGTGCCTTCTCATCTTGCCTCTGGACAGGAGCTGCCCATTTAGTCTCATGTATCTACTTGAGCTAAGAAGCATACTCTTCACGAGTATCATTTCATGTCCCATAGTCCAGTCTAATCTTTGTCTGAAGAGTTGGTCTCAGGAATGGTTTTAGTTTTGGGCTAACAAAGAGTCTGGGGGCTATGTCTTCCAGGGTCCCTCCAGTCTCGATCAAACCATTAAGTCTGGTCTTTTTACTAGAATTTGAGTTCTGTACACTAGTTTTCTTCTGCTCTGTCAAGGACTGTCTGTTGTGTTCCCTGTCAGGGTGGTCATTGTGGTAGCCAGGCACCATCTAGTTCTTCTGGTCTCAGGCTGATGAAGTCTCTGGTTTATGTGGTCCTTTCTGTCTCTTGGGCTCATACTTTCCTTGTGTCTATGGTGTTCTTCATTCTCCTTTACTCCAGGTGGCTTGGAACCAATTGATGCATCTTAGATGGCCACTCACTAGCTTTAAGACCCCAGACGCCACTCAAGGAAGTGATTTTTCTAAGTTCCTGTTGCTTCTAAAGATCCCTTTCCCCCGCTCTGTCATCAGATTCCCGGGGCTCCTGAGTTCAGGAGGATCCTTAATATCTGCTGAAGGAGGTATCTTTGTTGAGGGGTTATTTCAATTGTGTGTGTGATTTTCTTCCTTTCCTCCCATTTCACCTGTCCTTTTCTAAAGAAAAGAGATTGAGATCCAATTAATTCCTCTGTCAGTGGCCACAAAAGGTTGTACCAGCTCAAGAATCTTAGAAATGATCACAGTGGGACTGAGAAAAAGCTATGTATGAATCTTCACATTTCTGAACCTGGAAGGGATACTCTAGTAGTTTATTGGCTTTCTCACTTTACCCTGGGGGATGTAGTTCAGGGATTCTGCAAATACTTGATTCAGATTTACTTTTAAAACAGTATATTTTGGCTTTGCGTGCTCACAGTAAAAACAATGATCATCTTTGTTTAACTGAAGAGTGTTATGAAATTGTTAGGTAAGCTTTTTCAAACAAACAAACAAACCAGTTGCCATGGAGTCAACTCAACTCATGGTGACCCCATGTGTGTCATAGCAAAACTGTATCCCACAGTTTTCAATGTTATTTTTTCAGAAGCAGATCACTAGGCCTTTCTTCCTAGGTGCTTCTGGGTGGTTTCAAACTGCCAACATTTCAGTTAGTAGCTGAGCACTTAACCATCTGCTCCACCCAGAGACTCTGAGCTTTTAAAGTACTCACTTGATTTTTTAAGAAATCCTTTGTGATGTGTCTTTGCATCACGATTTTCCAAAGTTAATACAGAATACAGACCAAATTGAATGCTGACACTGATAAGTTGCTGATACTGCAACTATCATTCATAATCGTGGATTTCAAATGTTTGTATCACTATAGCCCTCTCTTCTTATTGATTGAATTTGTAAGTTAATGTTATAAACTTGACTTTTAAAGAATATGTTTTATGACTTAAATGCCCTTTATTTATCTTATATATTAGGATTCCACTTAACATTTTATTTGAAATAACTTTTCCATTGATTAAGGATATTTTACAACCACTGTCCTGGTTCAACTCCACATTTATGGATTAGATCATTAAGATCCAGGGAGGATGAATAATTTTCCAGCAGGTACATTGTAAGTAACAAAACTAGGAAGAAAACCCATGCCTCCTGACTTTCTGAGCTTCCTCTTGCTTTAAAGCTATATTAGTCAAGGTTCTCTAGAGAAACAGAACCAACAGGATAAATAAGTATAAAGAGAAATACTTTAAGGATTTGGCTCGCTCGGTTGTCAGGGCTGGCAACTGGGAAATCCATTGGGCAGGCAGGCTAGAAACTGCACAGGATATCTATTTTACAGACTTGCAACAGAATCCTTTTGCCCTTTGGAAACCTCAGTTTTTGCTCTTAAGGTCTTCAACTGATTGGATGAGGCCCACCCGCAGATTTGAGGATAATCTGCTTTACTTAACATCAACTGATAGTAAATGTTGTTGTTGTTGTCAGGTACTGTCAAGTTGGTTCTGATTCATAGCAACCCTATAGGACAGAGTAGAACTGCCCCATAGGGTTTCCAAGAGTGGCTGGTGGATTTGAACTGCCAACCTTTTGGTTAGCAGCCAAGCTCTTAACCATTACGCCACCAGGGTTCTGGTAGTAAAGGTTAGTCATATCTAAATACCTTCATAGAAGCATCCAGTGTTTTATTAAACAACTGGGCACCATAGCCTAGCCAAGTTGACACATAAAATTAATTATCACAGTAGCATTGTAGTGTAATCTGTAACTTCTACTATGGGAGTAAAAAAACCACAGTTGCAAGTATATGCCTTATATTCTTCAGAATATGAAAAACAAAAGTTTTAAAGAGTATGATGAATCGTTATAATATTTCAAGTATTTCAGAAGTACCTGAATTGCCAGTACTGTCATTTTATAAGAGAACACATTTCATCTTCTTCACTTAGTTATGGAACCCAACACCCTGTTAATCCAAAATAAAGACCTCTTGGTTTCCCACCTCCTTCACACTGCTTAAAAATTATTATGGTCATTTATTAGATGGCATCTGGAAAGACATTTGGAAAAGAAGGTGACATATTACCCTAATTTATCAATTACAGTATACAACCTTCAGATACATCTTTTTTTATTTTTTATTTTTTTATTGTGGTTTAAATGAAGTTTACATTTCAAGTTAGTCTCCCATACAAAAATTTATACATACATTGTTATATGACCTTAATTGCTCTCCCCTTACTGTGACAGCACACTCCTCCTTTCCACCCCTGATACCCTATGTCCATTCAACCAGCTCCTAACCCTCTCTGCCTTCCCATCTCACCTCCAGACAGAAGCTGCCCATTTAGTCTCTTGTATCTACTTGAGCTAA
>NW_004444232.1:1471288-1472567 GCF_000243295.1 Trichechus manatus latirostris | reverse complement strand
CAGTTGACCTAGATGTCCCCTGAAAGCATGGTCCCTAGATCCCTACCCCTGCTGCTCTGTCCCTCAAAGTGTTTGACTGCATTCAGGAAACTTCCTAGCTTTGGTTTAGTCCAGTCGTGCAGACTTCTCCTGTAGAGTATGCTGTCCTTCCCTTCACGTAAGATAATACTTATCTATTATCTAGTTAGTGAATAACCCTCACCCTCCCTCCCCACCCTCATAACCAGCAAAGAATGTTGTCTCCTGTGTTTAAACCTTTTCTTGAATTCTTATAATAAGGGTCTTATACAATATTTGTCCTTCTGTGAGTGACTAAATTCACTCAGCATAGTGCCCTCCAGATTCTTCCATGCTGTAAGATGTTTCACGGCTTCATCATTGTTCTTTATCATTGTGTAGTATTCCATTGTGTTGATATACCATAATTTGTTTATCCATTCATCGGTTGATGGGCACCTAGCTTGTTTCTATCTTTTTGCTATTGTGAAGAGTGCTGCAATGAACATAGATGTGCATATATCTATTCATGTGACAGCTCTTGTTTCTCTAGGATATATTCCAAGGAGTGGGATAGCTGGATAGTATGGTACTTCTATTTCTAGCTTTTTAAGGAACTGCCAAATTGATTTCCAAAGTGGTTGTACCATTTACATTCCCACGAACAGTGTATAAGTGTTCCAGTCTCTCCACAACCTCTCCAGAATTTATTTTGTATTTTTTGGATTAATGCTAGCCTTGTTGGGGTGAGATGGTATCTCATTGTAGTTTTGATCTGCATTTCTCTAATGGCTAATGTTCGTGAGCATTTCTTCATGTGTCTGTTAGCCACCTGAAAATCTTCTTTGGCGAAGTGCCTGTTTATATCCTTTGCCCATTTTTTATTTGTCTTTTTGTTGTTGAGGTTTTTCAGTATCTTGTAGATTTTAGAGATTAGATGCTGATCAGATTTGTCATAGCCAAAAATTTTTTCCCAGTCTGTAGGTTGTCTTGATTTTTAGGGAGCTCCCAGTTATCTAGTCTCTCTTCTGGTCCTTGTGCATTGTTACTTATGGTTCGTATTCTGTTTATGCCACGTATTAGGGATCCTAGCGTTGTCCTTATTTTTTCTTCTATGATCTTTATCGTTTTTGATTTTATATTTAAGTCTTTGAGCCATTTTGAGTTAGTTTTTGTGCATGGTGTGAGGTATGGGTCTTGTTTCAGTTTTTTGCAGATGGATATCCAGTTATACCAGCACCATTTGTTAAAGAGACTGTCTTTTCCCCAATTAATGGACTTT
>NW_004444232.1:1462517-1471188 GCF_000243295.1 Trichechus manatus latirostris | reverse complement strand
GTATCTGTTGTTGTACCAGTACCAGGCTGTTTTGACTACCGTGGCAATATAATAGGTTCTAAAATCAGGTAGTGTGAGGCCTCCCACTTTGTTCTTCTCCTTGAGTAATGCTTTACTTATTCGGGGCCTCTTCCCTTTCCATATGAAGTTGGTGATTTGTTTCTCCATCTCATTAAAAAGTGCTGTTGGAATTTAGATCAGGATTGCGTTGTATCTGTAGATCACATTGGGTAGAATTGACGTTTTCAAAATGTTGAGTCTTTCTATTCATGAGCAAGGTATGTTTTTCCACTCATGCAGGTCTCTTTTGGTTTCTTGCAGCAGTGTCTCATAGTTTTCATTGTATAGGTCTTTTAAGTCTCTGGTTAGATTTATTCCTAAGTACTTTATCTTCTTGGGGGCTATTGTAAATGGTACTGATATAGTGATTTCCTCTTCAAGGTTCTTTTTGTTGGTGTAGAGAAATCCGACTGATTTTTGTATGTTTATCTTGTATCCTGAAACTTTGCTGAAATCTTCTATTAGTTCCAGTAGTTTTCTTGTGGGTTCTTTAGGGCCTTCTGTCATCTGCAAATAGAGATACTTTGACTTCTTCCTTACCAGTTTGGATGCCCCTTATTTCTTTTTCTAGCCTAATTGCTCTGGCCAGTACCTCCAGCAGAATGTTGAATAAGAGTGGTAATAAAGGGCATCCTTATCTGGTTCCCGTTCTCAAGGAGAATGCCTTCAAACTGTCTCCATTTAGGAAGATGTTGGCTATTGGCTTTGTATAAATGCCCTTAATTATATTGAGGAATTTCCCTTCTATTCGTATTTTGCTAAGAGTTTTTATCATGAATGGGTGTTGGACTTTGTCAAATGCCTTTTCTGCATCGATTGATAAGATCATGTGGTTCTTGTCTTTTGTTTTATTTATGTGATGGATTATATTGATTGTTTTTCTACTGGTGAACCATCCCTGCATACCTGGTATAAATCCCACCTGATCATGATGAATTTTTTTTTTTTTTTTTTTTGATATGTTGCTGAATTCTATTAGCTAGAATTTAGGGTTATGCTGGCTTCATAGAATGAGTTTGGGAGTATTCCATATTTTTCTATGCTCTGAAATACCTTCGTTTGGATACATCTTGAACGTGTCTATTATAGAAACTGCCATGCAGAGCACTTCATTGTCTGCTGGGCAGTTTGCAACCGGTGTTTTCAAACTTTTTTTTTTTAATGAGAAATTTAAGATTTTCTTTGTTTAAGTTGCATATACATGAAAGTACTTCCTCTTTGCCATTATAGTAATGATCATTTCATTAAAATATAAGAGGCAACTGAGAAGCTTACCTAGCTCTTCAATGTACTAGAAACAAAAACTGTTAAGTGAAACTCATAAAATGTGGGACTTTGGAATTATAAGCCTTGTACTTTTTAGTAAATAAAGCAAACTTAAAACAAATATTCAATTGGGGGAAAGGGACCAACGAAATGCAAAAAGTATACCTTCCCTCTTAACCTTTTGGCCTCATGACAAAGTTCAGTACTGAATCTAGATACCTCACCTTTGTGCTTTTGGCTTTAAACCATCAGTAGGCAATTGATTTCCTATTTACTATGCTAATAGAGAGGCATATGGTTGCTTTTTGGAAGTCAAATCCAAAAGTTGGGATATCACATTATTTAGCTTTAGAAAAATTGTATATATATATATGTATATATATATTCTGTACACTAGCCCAGGATCTGTGGATCTGGGGTGAGTGAGAATCCGTTAATTTTTCATTAAGTTTGCGTGCCTAGCCCAATTTTAGCTAATAGCAAAATCAGGTTCTTCCTACGTATTTCTGCCTTCTGATGAAGAGTTGAGTTAGAGACGCATCGACGTAGAAGAAAGTATCATATGTGAAAAATCCTTATGATAAATAATTGGCATGTGGGCAGAGGAGTTGATTAAGAATCACAGTGGTCTTGTGGAAGAAGTACCTACTTCTTGCCTCTGACACAAATGAGATGTGCGATCTCAAATAAGTAGCTCATGTCTTCGCCTTCAGTTTCTGCATTTATGAAATAAGAAAATTGGACAAAATTGTTTTAACTGAAATTCTTCCTAGTCCCCAAATCTTGTGATTACATGTGTTCCCTCCATACCAATGCTCAGGTCAGTGAATTTTTCAGTTGGCTACAGTTCCTCTTTGGCCCTGGTGGCATAGCGGTTAAGAGCTTGGCTGCTAACCAAAAAGTCAGCAGTTCGAATCCACTAGCCTCTCCTTGGAAACCCTGTGGGGAGGTTCTCCTCTGTCCTATAGAATTGCTGTGAGTCAGAATGGACTCGAAGGCAACATGTTTGGTTTTTTAGTTTTATAGTTCCTTTGATGCCAATACTGCTTCTATTTTGGTAGTACTGAGATAAATTTTGTGGTTCTTTATTTTCCTAGCAGTATGCTCTGACACAGAAGGTAAAAACAACGTTTGAACCAGAAAGTAGAAATAACTAATAATGAACCTTTTGGTGACAATATATTAACTGTCTGGATATACTAGTCAGAGTAATGATAATTCTAATGGAGCACCTTTTTAATACTCCTCACAATTTTATAAAGTTCCTGCTGAGTGGCTAGGAAGAAGCGCGGAGGCCTTGGGGTCAGTTGGGTTAAAGCAGTAGCATTCCAAATCTGTTCCTGAAATAGCCAGGTGAATGAATGATTAACCAAATGAGTAAATTGTTCATTAAGTGGGGTTGCGAGAGTTAGGAAGATGTGGTGGCTGGGGTGGAAAGTCAGCATACAAAAGAATGGTAGAATATTGAAAACAGTGTTGGTTTTTAAACCAGAGAAATATATATGTACGTATGGTTAACAGCTCGGCCGCTAACTAAAAGGTCGGCAGTTTGAATCCACCAGCTGTTCCTCAGAAACCCTATGGAGCAGTTGTACTCTGTCCTATAGGGTCGCTAAGAGTTGGGATCAACTGGACAGCAATAAGTTTGGGATACACACACACACACACACACACACACACTGATTGTTTTGTAATTATACCTGCACTCTTTGTTACTAGATTTAAACCATATTTCAGTTTTACAGACACACCCATGTGTACATTTGCATATAAAAATACTGTACACACACGTATGTGTTTTAATGGTATGCACATTTAAATTAGCACACACAAATAAATTCAGTAACAAAGGATCTGAGAAAAGTAAATCTTGTATCACAGCCAAAACCAAACCCCTTGCCATGGATCATAGTGTTTCCAAGACTGTGATCTTTATGGAAGCAGACTGCCAGTGCTACATCTTTCTCCCCTGGAGCGGCTGGTAGGTTCGAACCACTGGCCTTTCGGTTAGCAGGCCAGCGCTTTAACCACTGCACCATCAGGGCTTCTTAAATCTTGTATAGGAGGAGAATAAAGGCAGGATGAGGGTAAAAAGTTTACCCCTTGGGAATGGTTTGGGGCTGTTGATTTCTGGAGGAGCTGAGCCAGTCAGCTGTAGAAGTGCTGCACAGGAGACAACAGCTGGGAAGTCAACGCAAAGTCTAAACAAGAAGAACGGAGTCTACACAGCAGCCGTGGCATTCTCCCTCCTACCCTTGTATTGTGGTGGCTGCACCTGCTGCATGTGACCGGCGGGCACTGAATGCAGCCGCAGTCACAGCCGTGGTGACGAGGCAGCAGCAGCCCTGCCAACTCCCGCCTGGCTCTCATTGAGAAAAGGGGAGCGGAGCCAGAGGAGGGGGAGGAGACGCTCCCTGCAGAGCAGCCTCCCCTGGCAGATCCAAGGAGTCTCCTGGAATGGGCACTCGGCTGTTCTGACGTGGTTATTCCCTCAGGATCCCTGGGAGTTTGAAGACAGAAGGGAAAAGGGAGAAGCCCGCAGAGAGCATCAAAGGTTGAGGGTTGCTATAAAAGGAACAGGGGAGTCCTTTGAAAAGAATTTACCATGCACTGAAATGCGTTCTGGAGAAGGTGCCATTATTTTCCTCCCCTTTTACTCAGATGAAAGGAGCCAGCAAGGACAGTCCTGAAGTATTCCTCAGGGGCCTTTTTGTCATTGTTCCTCTTTCCCCTGCACACGGCTGTTTGCTGACCTTTCCAGAGGAATCTCAGTCCCCCCAGTTCCAGCTGAGAAGACAGTTCTTAATAATAATAATAACAATCCTGCTGTTTGAATGGGAGGTGTAGTTTGCTTGCTGCGATCCTTTTTGCTGTGACTTTCCGAGATGTCTGCAGAAACTTAAAAAATACCTTAGAAACTCCCTGGATTAGGCAAGAGAAGAGGAAGTTATTGCCAAAAAAGAGTAAATGAGAGGTGATGATCTTTCCCTAACTCAGGACCTGGACGATCAAACCTTTGAGTTCTAGGAATCAGCGCTTCAGCCTAACAAATAAACAAATATGAGAAGGAGTGGCTGTGGGGTATTGCATGGAGCCAGGTTGTAAAGAAAGCCTGAAACTGGTTCACAACTTTGGGTCTGTATGATGCCTGAAGACCGAAATACTGGGGGACGCCCCCCAGGTGCCTTAGCATCAAGTCCTTTCATCCCCAAAACTACATACAGAAGAATCAAACGGTGTTTTAGTTTTCGAAAAGGTAGGTAGATGGTATGTTAATATGTTTTTAAAAATACAGATATATCTCTGATGCTTTATGGCCAGTTTAGGCTTAGATAAAAAGGGAGTTTGGAAACCATGAGCTCAAAACTGTGCGAGAGTGATTTGTATGTGTCCTTGCTTGTCTATACTTCTTTTTTTTTTTTTTTTAAGGTTCATATTGATCTGTTTATTACCGTCAGTGAATGGGCTCAGTAGGTGGGGCTTAAGGAGTGGAGGTCCTATAGGGATCACCTTGACTGATGGGGAACTAAACAAGCGGGGTTGACCATCCTGAGAGGAGGGGCCAAGGTGGCTTTCGGCTGTGCCCAGACCCAAATCAAGCGGCCATGTTGTGACCCCTTGAAATGAGTCCCTTGCAGATGCCTGTTCTGTGCTTCTGTTACATCGGTTTTGGTTTTGGCTGCCTGTGCTTGCTTGCCCGTCTCCCCTGCTGAGAAAATTGTGATAATCAGGTTATCTACAGTAAATCGTTTTTAGGAGGCTTCCAACCATATTGATTAACAC
The DNA here is from genome assembly GCF_000243295.1 of Trichechus manatus latirostris. Taxonomy (NCBI): domain Eukaryota; kingdom Metazoa; phylum Chordata; class Mammalia; order Sirenia; family Trichechidae; genus Trichechus; species Trichechus manatus. The sequence continues at coordinate 1,466,079 of NW_004444232.1, read as the reverse complement.
TGGCTAGAAATAGGAGTCACCTTCACTTTCTAAATATATCATAAGGTGGCATAGGGAAAAGCCAAAGATATTAACAATCTGTGACAGATGGTGGGAAAATACAATTTATGTTCAAGAAAAGAAAGCAAACCGTTTCTGAATTGTTTTGTTGTGGGGGAGTTAAAGTATACAACACAGGTAAAATGAAATGTCTTTAGAAAATGCTTATGTATCAAAATATTTAAAAATTTACCTTTACTTTAAAATAGAAGTAGTTAAATGGAATGTCTTTCTAAATAGGAACTAGATTATTATAATTTTAATGTCGTGTATAGTAAGCACATTTAATCAGCAGCTGATGCGAGTAACATCTAGCACCTTTCCTTCTCTCTTTTTTATTCTATCTGCTACTTATTAATTAACCCTCTCTGTACTTAGTAACCAACAAGGAAATGAGAAGAAAAAATAAGAAAAATCAAATAAGCAAATAATAGTGGGAACATTTTTGTTTTTAAACTAAACCTTTCTTCCTTCTGAGTCTTTCCCTGTAGCAGTTAAGATCTGGCTCTATATTGATCATTCTATATATATTATTAGCAAGGAAATCAGTTGTTTACTTATTCTCATATATTATCCCTAAAGATAAAAAATGAGAGATACATGTCACATATTTTATGCATCTATAGGGGTTTTATTGTTACTGTAAAACTGCATCATTGATAGAGAAACTGACTATAGAAATTGGAAAAGGCTAAGGACTAATCGTTTAAAGGACATTTCCCCCACTTTCTAGTCCCTGTTCCTAAGCAACCAAAGTGGATCTACCCCAATATGTAGAGAAGGTCTGCTTTGGAGGGTTATTGCCATTGATTTGTAACATGGGCTGTTTTGGGAATAATTAATATATCTTTGTAGCACAGAACAAGGCAGATGTTACCTTTTCCACCTTCCCTCCTCCAACTGTGGAGTACAGTAGTAGAGTATAACTATCTGCAAGAATTCTGGATAACACTGCTGTTGGTCACCCCCTCTTCCCTTCCTCCTTAAAAGGGGGGGTAGGCAGTGCCGGCTAAGAAAATTTCCATGGGCTGGCAAATGGCAACCACAGGGTTGGGAATAGCTTCCATCTTTCATCTCCTGTATGCTATTTTTAAAGTGTTGTCCTTTCCTCTGCAAAGCCTTAGTTATTTGGGGAATGTTCAGCATTTGAGTAAAGGATTAACAGATTTTTTAATTGACAAAGCTGTATTCTGGTTTCTGTCGGAAGCATACAGGAGAGGAGGTGCAGGAGGCAGTCAGCTGTTCTAAGTTTCTTCTCCTTTTTTCTGGAGCCAGACACCAGCCTTTCCCTGTTCAGGGGCTGTGTGGCCACAGTTATGCAGTCCAGCTCTGGGAGAGGTGTGCAGCTGCTGCGGCCGCCACCACCGCTGCTGTGGCTGGCCTGTTTCTGTGCTGCACTAATCATTCATGTCAGCTGCAGCATGAACAGAGGGTGTTTACATCTTTAAAGTCTGGCGCTGAAAAGAAAGAACATCTCTTTCAATCTTGGCTTCAGAAACCATGCCACCTTAAGATGAGTGTGTGCTCTTATGCTTTAGTTAAGCTCTTGGGTTCTTAAGTATTTCAAGAAGTGCACATGTGTCTCTCAGTTCCTCTCCCAAGCCTGTTGGAGAGCGTCAGCTTAAATCGTTTCAATGAAAGCAATAAAGAGAATGCGGAAAGTAAGGAAAAGGGGCCAGAAGTAAAAAATGTTGACGTGTCTGCTTGTGCTGATTCTCATTTAAAACATATTTTTCACTGTTGTAATGGTAGGCCAAGAGAAGAGGGGACTTGGCACTTTAGAAATGCCATCAGAATGAAGTGCTGTGTTGAGTAAAAGTTTCCAGGGTCTGGTGATATTAGAGCTTGCATGCTGGGAAAGCTGAAACTAACCTCTCACAGCTCGTTTCTCTTCCAGACCTCTTCTGGCCTTTACTGCCCTTTTCATCTCTCTCCCTTTGTTTAGCTTCTCATAAAGCCACTGAAAATGTTTTCCCAGTGGTTTTAAAAAAGTAAGAACTGAGAAACAACCACTAGGCAGAAAGCTGGGGATTGTGGGGTTTTGGATTTATTTTTTGGTGAAATAAAGATTACAATGTACTTTTTACCCTGTTGATTTTTTTTTCTCCAAAATTTAAAACTGTAACTTTTTTGTCTCTATACTTACTGATCAGTGTAGGGAACATAATCAATCTTTGATAACTTGGGAGTGGATAACACTTCGGGTCCTGAACAACAGTGTTAATTTCTAGTCATAATAAGCTAGATGGTCTAAGATTGTTGTGATTACAGGGCATACATTTGAAGTCAAAGTTTAAACTTGACTTTAACTTGTTCTTTCCTGAGTTCCCACTTTCTTGGAAATTAAAAAAAAAAAAACCTTTGCTGTCGAGTCGATTCTGACTCAGAGCAACCCTACAGAACAGAGTAGAGAGTGGCTGGTGGGTTCAAACTACCAACCTTTTGGTTAGCAGCTGAGCTCTTAACCACTGTGTCACCACGGCTCCTTCTTGGGGATAAGTCATCATTGATTCCACTATGGCCTTTCCTACACTGTAACCACTTAATGATCATGAACCATTGATTCTTTATTCTTTACATACTTTTAGCTTTATTTCTATTTCAGCCACGTTAGTCCTCTGCGTCATAATTGCTTCTTGCATGCAACTTATGTTAACCTTCTTAGTGGTTCTTCGAGACAGCACTCAGACTCACCTATTTCTATTCCCAACATTCTTCACAAATTCCTACAACACACAAGTCATCTTGTAAAGCATTGCCCAATCTGTATTTCTAAAACAGTGCTGTTGAGCATCTTTCCACAGCCCAACAAATGTTGATGATTCCCTGTCTCTCACAGGAGGGAGTTCTAACTTTCTGTATTATCATTAAGGTCTTCTTCTAACCAATTTCAACTATTCCATAGAGTATAAACCCGAGTCCCCAGACTGTTTCACTATTTCTCTCTAAGCACATCCCTTACACTACCTATTTGCTTTGTTCACTTTATTGCCCCTGCCAATAAACAAGGTCTATTCTCTCTCTTCCATTGTCTATTCAAGTTTTATGCTTTCTTCAAGGCATTATTGGCTCTCATTTCTTCATCAAGCCTTCTCTGTTTATCCATTATTATCTTTACTTTTGAGTTCTTACATTTCATATATGCTGCCTCTTGGCTACCTTATCCTCATAGCTACTTTGAAGTGCTTTATACACATTTGTGGAGTCCCAGTTGCCACAAATGGTTAAGCACTCAACTACTAAGTGAAAGGTTAGTGGTTTGAATCCACCCAGAGGTGCTTTGGAAGAAAGGCCTGGAAATCTATTTCTGAGAGGTCACAGCCATTGAAAACCACATGGAGCAGTTCTACTCTGAAACACACACACCGCTATGAGTTAGAATCAACTTGACAGCATCATGTAGTAACAGTAGTAATACACACATGTGGTTAAAGTAAAAAAAGTATTTTTAATTTCTTTTCTAAGTGACAAATGGCCGTAGGTCTATTTTTTTTTTTTAATGTTAAGTACTTTTTTTTTTTTT
>NW_004444232.1:1434929-1455048 GCF_000243295.1 Trichechus manatus latirostris | reverse complement strand
CGGGAAGCAGAGGAGGCCGAGCCTGGGCAAAGAGGGGTGGGGGGTGGGAAAGCGCACACCGCAAATTACCGGTTGTTTTGTCTCCCGCTGGACGCTCCGTGAGGCTGCTTTCTCATACCCCCGTTTGCTGGTCTCCGATAGGAGTCCAAGATGGTGGGTCCTCGCTGCATTAGCTGGTAGGGGACCTCTGCATGAATCTCTCCTCGCTCTCCATTCTCTGTCAGTTTTCTCACTCCTTTTGGTGCTTGGCTGTGCTCTTTATCTCTTCATTTGATGTTTTAGGGTTTCGGGATTGTTGTATTCTCTGTTCGGCTTAGTTTTTCGGATCTTTGCTGTGGAGGGACGGCATGGTGTTTCTGCCTAGAGCGCCATTTTGCCGGAACTCCTGTAGCTCTGTTTAATGAAAGTTTTAGGTTAATTGCAAACTGGAGAAGTACAGTATTACTCTCTTTTTCTACTAGTCCATAGGCAATAATGAATCAAAGTAAAATGCTTTTATAATGTTGGTGGATAAGACCAACATTCTCTTTAAGGATTATTCCATAACAATATCTTTAAGTTTTATTCCATACTGTGTATGGAAATTTATCCAACAGAATGCTGCTATTTAAATCCATATAGTTTTAAGCTATACTATAAATGAGTAGATCATTAATTCATATATCCATGTAGGGAGCATCTACCACGTGGTGCTGGGGATGAGAAGGGAAACAAAACAGGTTACTTTGAATCTACAAGCTCACAGTCTCTCTGGATAAGAAGAAACATAAATAATCAACTTACTCTGCAATAAGCACTAAACAAAAGTATATATGAAGTACTAGGAGCACATGAACAAGAGTGACTGTGAGCTCATCTGGAAAGGTGTTAATCACCCTGAACTACACAAATTTCATCTTAGGAAGAAAAGACATTTTCTCCCTGAGAGAGTGGTCAGCATGCCTATGAAAAATATGTCTCAACTGAATTAACAGGACAGTGGAAAAAGTAAGACTTTCAAAATCATATGGCTTTGTGTTTATATCCCAGCTTTACACTTTCTAGATGTGTGTCCTCAGATAGGTCTTCTAACATCTCGAGCCTGTTTCTTATTTGGTTTATAGAAACATATTTATTCCACAAAAGTTTATGGAGCACTCATTGCTTACCCACTTTGGTAGTAGGTTCCAAGAATATAAGCAAAGTTTTGGATACAGTAGAATAGAGTATGAGCTTTGGAGTCCTTCAGACTTGGGACCAATCCTAGTTCCCCTCTATGTTTGTGATACCTTAGAAAATTTACCCAAACCTCTCCAAATCTCATATATCTATATAGTATATGTGCGTGTGTGTGTGTGTGTATACATATATTGTGTGCCCTTGAGTCCATTCCAACTCATAATGATCCTATATAACAGAGTAGAACTGCCCCATAGGGTTTCCTAGGCTGTAATCTTTACAGGAGCAGATAGCCAGGTGTTCTCTTCTATGGAGCCACTGGTGGATCCCAACTACTGACTTTTTAGTTAGCAGCCCAGCACTTAACTCTTGTGTCACCAGGTCTCCTTTATATATATCTATATGTAGCTATTTATCTATCTATCTACATATAAAACCAAAACCAAACCTGTTGCCATTGAGTTGATTCTGATACATATACATGTATATGTATATGATTATATATGTCTTATATATAATATACATATATATTTAAATATATAATTGTATATAGATATAATTATTTTATTATAATAATTATAGAAGTGCAATCCTTTCTTTGACTAGTAGGGGAATAGTCCAGTAAAGATAGGCATCTAAATAAATAATTACAAACTATTGTGTTAACGATTCAAAGAAGAAACATATCAAGCTCTGAGTCTAGGGTAAGGGGCAGGGTGTCAGTAAAGACTTAACACAAGAGATGTGAGTTGTATTTTTCAGGATAAGATTTCCCAGGCTGACTCATGAAGGCAGGACCTTTCAGAAGGAGGCATGAAGACATGATAAAGAATGCTAATTTAGGAAATAACAAATAATTCAGTATAGTTAGAGGGCATGGTGTTTGTGAGGGAGCGGCAAGCACCATGGAACATAATGAGTGCTGCCTAAACATATAGGCAGAGATCAGATTATGGGGGATTGCAGTCATGACAAGGAGTTTGGCAAGTGGGCACTGTTGGAAGATATGAATCAAAAGAGTAGCTTGGTCCAGCTTAAATATTAAATATTTAATGCATTTAATTTGTACTAAATAGATATTAAATATTATGAAGATCACTACAGTAGCACTCCGCCCTTAAAACTGTCCACGGAAGAAATATTGAGAATCTAACCTAATATAAGGTTAATATAACCTAATATAACCCCCACACATCTGCCAGTCTGTCATACTATGGGGGCTTTTGTGTTGCTATGATGCTGGAAGCCATGCCACCAGTTTTCAAATACCAGCAGGGTCACCTATGGTGGACAGGTTTCAGCTGAGCTTCCAGACTAAGACAGACTAGGAAGAAGGACCTCACCGTCTACTTCTGAAAATAATTAGCTGGTGAAAACCTTATGAATAGCAGTGGAACATTGTCTGATACCGTGCCAAAAGATGAGGCCCCCAGGTTGGAAGGCACTCAGAATACTACTGGGGAAGAGCTGCCTCCTCAAAGTAGAGTGGACCTTAATGATGTGGATGGAGTCAAGCTTTCCAGACCTTCATTTGCTGATGTGGCACGACTCAAACTGAGAAGAAACAGCTGCAAACATCCATTAATAATCGGAACGTGGAATATACAAAGTATGAATCTAGGAAAATTGGAATTCATCAAAAATGAAATGGAATGTATAAACATCAATATCCTAGGCATTAGTGAGTTGAAATGGACTGGTATTGGCCATTTTGAATCGGAAAATCATATGGTCTACTATGCAAGAAATGACAACTCGAAGAGGAATGGCATTACATTCATCGTCAAAAAGAATATTTCAAGATCTTTCCTGAAGTACAACACTGTCAGTGATAGAATAATATCCATATGCCTACAAGGAAGACCAGTTAATACAACTATTATTCAAATGTATGCACCAGCACTAAGGCCAAAGATGAAGAAATTGAAGTTTACCAATTTCTGCAGTCTGAAATTGATCAAATATGCAATCAAGATAGATTGATTTTTACTGGTGATTGGAATGCAAAAGTTAGAAGCGAAGAAGGATCAGTAGTTGGAAAATATGGCCTTGGTGATAGAAACGAAGCCAGAGATCTCGTGATAGAATTTTGCAAGACCAATGACTTCTTCATTGCAAATACCTTTTTCATAAATGGCAACTGTACACATGGACCTCGCTGAATGGAATACACAGGAATCAAATCAACTACATCTGTAGAAAGAGAGAATGAAGAAGCTCAATATCATCAGTCAGAACAAGGCCAGGGGCTGACTGCAGAATAGACCACCAATTACTCATGTGCAAGTTCAAGATGAAGCTGAAGAAAGTTAGAACAAGTCCACGAGAGCCGAAGTATGACCTTGAGTATGTTGTTGTTAGGTGCCGTTAAGTCAGTTCCGACTCATAGTGACCCTATGCACCAAAGAACGAAACACTGCCCCGTCCTGCGCCATGCTCACAATCGTTGTTATGCTTGAGCCCATTGTTGCAGCCACTGTCAATCCATCTCATCGAGGGTCTTCCTCTTTTCACCTGATCCTGTACTTTACCGAGTACGATGTCCTTCTCCAGGGACTGATCCCTCCTGACAACGTGTCCAAAGTATGTAAGACGTAGTCTCTCCTTCCTTTTAAGGAGCATTCTGGTTGTACTTCTTCCCAGACAGATTTGTTCCTTCTTTTGGCAGTCCATGGTATATTCAATATTCTTTGCCAACACCACCACCACAATTCAAAGGCATCAATTCTTCTTCAGTCTTCCTTATTCAGTCTACCTTGAGTATATTCCACCTGAATTTAGAGGCCATTTCAAGGATAGATTTGACGCCTTGAACACTAATGACTGAAGACAAGACGAGTTGTGGAAATACATCAAGGACATCATACATGAAGAAAGCAAGAGGTCATTAAAAAGACAGGAAAGAAAGAAGAGATCAAAGTAGATGTCAGAAGAGACTCTGAACCTTGATTTTGAACTTTGAGTAGCTAAAGCAAATGGAAAAAATGATGAAGTGAAAGATCTGAACAGAAGATTTCAAAGGGCGGCTTGAGAGGACAAAATATTATGATGACGCATGCAAAGACCTGGAGTTAGAAAACGAAAAGGGAAGAACATGCTTGGCATTTCTCAAGCTGAAGGAACTGAAGAAAAAATTCAAGCCTCCAGTTGCAATAGTGAAAGATTCTATGGGGAAAATATTAAGCGACGCAGGAAGCATCAAAAGAAGATGGAAGGAATACATAAGTCACTATACCAAAAAAATTGGTCGAAGTTCAGCCATTTCAGGAACAGATGGTACTGAAGGAAGAGTCCAAGCTGCACTGAAGCCATTGGCTAAAAAGAGGGCTCCAGGAATTGACGGAATACCAGTTGAGATGTTTCAACAAACAGATGCAGCTTTGGAAGTGCTCACTCATCTATGCCAAGAAATTTGGAAGACAGCTACCTGGCTAACCGACTGGAAGAGATCCATATTTATGCCTATTCCCAAGAGAGGTGATCCAACCAAATGTGGAAATTATTGAACAATATCATTAATATCACACACAAGTAAAATTTTGCTGAAGATCATTCAAAAGTGGCTGCAGCAGTACATCGACAGGGAACTGCCAGAAATTCAAGCATGATTCAGAAAAGAACCTGGAATGAAGGATATCATTGCTGATGTCAGATGGATGCTGGCTGAAAGCAGACAATACCAGAAAGATGTTTACCTGTGTTTTATTGACTATACAAAGGCATTCGACTGTGTGGAACATAACAAATTAAGGATACCATTAGGAAGAACTGGAATTCCAGAACACTTAATTGCGCTCATGAGGAACCTGTACATAGATCAAGAGGCAGTCATTCAAACAGATCAAGGGGATACTGCGTGGTTTAAAGTCAGGAAAGTTGTGTGCCAGGGTTGTATCCTTTCACTGTACTTATTCAATCTGTATGCTAAGCATATAATCCGAGAAGCTGGACTATATGAAGAAGAACAGGGCATCAGGATTGGAGGAAGACTCATTAACAACCTGCGATATGCAGATGACATAACCTTCCTTGCTGAAAGTGAAGAAGACCTGAAGCACTTCCTGATGAAGATCAAAGACCACAGCCTTCAGTATGGATTACATCTCAACATAAAGAAAACAAAAATCGTCACAACTGGACCAATAAGGAACGTCATGATAAATGGAGAAAAGATCGAAGTTGTTAAGGTTTTCATTTTACTTGGATCCACAATCAATACCCATGGAAGTAACAGTCAGGAAATTGAACAATGCACTGCATTGGGCAAATCTGCTGCAAAAGACCTCTTCAAAGTGTTCAAAAACAAAGATGTCACCTTGAAGACTAAGGTGCGCCTGATAGAAGCCATGGTGTTTTCAGTCGCCTCATATGCTTGAGAAAGCTGAACAAAGAATAAGGAAGACCAAAGAAGAAATGACACCTTTGAATTATGGTATTGGCAAAGAATATTGAATATATTCTGCCAAAAGAACAAACAAATCTGTCTTGGAAGAAGTGCAGCCAGAATGCTCTTTAGAAGCAAGGATGGCAAGACTTGGTCTCACATACTTTAGACATGTAATCAGGAAGGATCAGTCCCTGGAGAAGGACATCATGCTTGGTAAAGTAGAGGGTCAGCAAAAAAGAGGAATACACTCAGAAAGTGGATTGACACAGTGGCTGCAACAATGGGTTCAAGCATAATAATGATTGTGAGGATGGCACGGGACCGGGCAGTGTTTCGTTCCGTTGTACATAGGTTCGCTATGAGCTGGAACAGACTCGACGGCACCTAACAACAACAGAAACTACCTAATACAAATGCAATGAGTTTGGAGGTGCCTGAAGTGGTGGTTAAATAAGAGAAATGATGGAAGGAAGATTTTATGTTGACTCTCAGATGGTGCTTAAATGATTTGGGAGGATAACTGGAAAGTCAAGATTACAGGAAGTAGAAGAGTGTTTTGAAGAACAAGTGATCTAGTTTTAAAAATGGACTTTGAAAAAGTTTTGTGACTTCCATGCTAAGAGGTATAATAAAATAAATAAATAAAGCTAGTTGCCATGTTAAGAGGTCTAATAAAAAATAAAAATAAAAAATAAACATGGTATCCTTGGTCCTTGAGTGAGTGGTACAAACAGTTAACATCGTCGGCTGCTAACTGAAAGGTTGGTGGTTCAAGTCCACCCAGAGGCACCTCAGAAGAAAAGCCAGGTAATCTACTTATGAAAAATCAGCCATTAAAAATCCCAGGGAGCACAGTTCTACTCTGACACACATGAAGTCACCAAGCTGTCTAACAGATACTTAGAAATCCAATGTTAGGGATCATAAGAATGGTCCAAATTGAGATACAAATCTAGGAATAATTGATATATAGTGAGATTAGATGAGGTCTGTTGGAGAAATTTTATCAAGTAAGGTGAAAATAGGGCTGAGGATAGAACCCAGAGGACTATCCAAAATTATAAGAAGGATTTGGGTAACATAGTCAAGAGAGAGACTGAGAAAAATATTCTGAGAGATAAGAATCATGTAGCAAGTGGGAAGTGTCAGTAAGAAGAATGAGACTGATAGTTTTAAAGGAGTGAGGCGTAAAATACTGTAATAGAAAAATGAATTTGGCTGTCAATGATTTGGCAATTAGCAAGCTGTTGATTACTATAAAAAAAGCCCTTTAATGGAATGATGGGGTCAGAGGCCAAATTGCATTAGGATGGAAATTGATGAAATGTAGGCAGTTATACTTAACTGGGACTCAAGGAGCAAAGAGGGTAAATACGTAATCACAGGGCCCTAAGGGTCAAAGAAGATTTGACTTTGTATTTTCTTGTTTGTTCCTTTTTATGATGGATGGAATTTGAGCATAGTTATCTGATCACGATACTGAGTTTACAGACTGCCCCTAGCTATTGTGTGTATATATCACATTTAAAGGAGGTACCTCACAAACCCTAAAGGATGTTATATTTCTCTCTTTCTCTAGTTGAAACAGCCTCCCACAGGTATAATAAATTCACTTGCATGATTTACTGTCTCAGTCCAGTGAAAAGACATGACCTGGACAATGCTTCATGGCGCAATCAATGTACTTCCAAGGGAAGCAGGCATGACATACCGTCATCACCCAGACATTCTGGAAATGATTTTGTCAGGGAGAATGAAACCTCACTAGGAATATTAATGGACATAGCTGGAACTGTTTGCACGACCCACGCCACACGGAATATTCTTGTTAATGATCTACTAATCAATTTGCCCTTTCCTCATGGGGCCGTTTGAGGATAGCACATGACGTTTGTATTTTCTTGTTAATTTTCAAAATTGAAGTTTCACTGCTCCCTCAAAGAGAATTCTAAAGAAGTCTAAATAAAGCAGCTTTTTTATTCCTATTTTTGCCCTTCAGTAACTTTCCTCACAGAGAATATTTTTATACAGGGGGTTAACTCACACCTACTATTGTAAATCAGAAACGTCCCAACACCCTATTTCCAATGCTACAGAGTGGGAAGCATACCCGTCACTGTTGAGTTGATTCCAACTCATAACGACCCTATAGCACAGAGTAGAACTGCCCGATACGGTTTCCAAGGTTGTAATCTTTATGAAAGCAGACTGCCACATCTTTCTCCCACGGAGCAGCTGATGGATTCCAACTGCTGACCTTTCGAATAGCAGCTGAGCGCTTAACCACTGCATCACCAACGTCACTATGAGTTAGAATTGACTCTATGGCAATGGGTATGGGAAGTATACATCTAGTATAATCTTTTACTGATTCTTTGCAAGATCAGTTCTAAAAGCAGAAGACTATCATTTTTCCCCACAGGAATTTCTAAGCCTATGTAAATATTGTCTACATGCTTTAACATTCTTGCGTGTTACCATTGCTAAAAAGACATTCTTCTTTATATAAAGGAAATCATTTCCGTTGGCAACATACTTACTGAAGCTCCAGAATTTCTACCTTTTCCTTTTTTTCTTTCCACAAATTTACATTTTCTCAGCATAAATCACCTCTCCTAGTGTGGTGACAGGAATTGAGGTCAGAAAGCTAGTAAGTGGCAGCTTTCTCCCTCTAGTTCAATTTTCAACTATTATGCATGCTGCATACGCGATAGTGTGCAATAGATACAGGATGGCTCTGAAGTCAAACAGTCTTGAACGAATCCTCATTCCACTGTTTATTAGCTATGTGACCTTCAGCAAGTTACTTAGCTTTTCTGTCCTTCAGTCTCCTCACTGGTAAAATCGGAATGATGGTGGAGCCTGCCTCATATGGTGCTATAAGTCTTAAGTGAGATAAATGCCCACAGTTGCTTGCATCCGTGCCCGGCACACACAAGTACAGGTTAGCCGTTATCACTCTTCAAAGCCCAGAAAAGATATGCTGTTTTACTTATTTTAAAAAATTGCTAAATTTTGAATTATGAGAAAATGAAGACTCAAGATAATTGTGATTAAATATAGAGAAATAAAACTTGTGTGCAGGAATGAGCATAGGTTTTAAAACCTAATCAACCTGGATGTGGATATGGTGCTATGTAACCTTTGACAATTTATTCAATCTTTCTGCACTTCAATTTTCTCATATATAAAATGGGGAGAATAATAGCTACAATAATTAACAATAAAAAATAGCTAACAATATGTCTTAGTTATCTAGTACTGCTATAACAGAAATACCACAAGTGGATGGTTTTAACAAAGAGAAATTTATTCTCTCACAGTCTGGCAGTCTACAAGTCTAAATTCAGGGCATCAGCTCCAGAGGAAGGCTTTCTCTCTCTGTCAGCTCTGGACGAAGGTCCTTGTCGTCAATCTTCCCCTGGTCTAGGAGCTTCTCTGCACAGTAATCCCAAATCCAAAGAATGTGCTCTGCTCCCAGCACTACTGTCTTGGTGGTATGAGGTCCCCAACTCTCTGCTTCCTTTCCTTTCCTTTTATTTCCTGTAAGATAAAAGGTGGTGCAGGCCACACCCAAGGAAACTCCCTTTACATTGGATCAGGAATGTGACCTGAGTAAGGGTGTTACATCCCACCCTAATCCTCCTTAACCACAGGCTGAGATTATGATTTATAACACATAGCAAAATTACAAAATGTAGGACAACCACACAATCCTGGAAATCATGGCCTAACCAAGTTGACACATATTTTTGGGGGACACAATTCAATCCATGACACAATATTTGTTATATAGATGAGAAAATATGCGGAAAGGGTTTAGTATGTGATAGATACTCAATAAATGGGAGGATATTAGGGCTTTTGACTTTGTTTCCTCCTTTGCCTCCTAAGTAAATTCTTATTATAAACACAAGCCTGTATGTAGAGAGAAAAAAAGGAAACCAGAGTACCCATCTAAAGAAAAATTTACCCCCTCCCTGAGCTGTCAGCGAAAAAGAAATTCTGAGAGGTTTCGAAAAAGAATGTTTGACTGTTTCTCATTATTATGTAAAACCAAATGTTGGAAGTTTGGTTCTCATTTGTAGCACACATGAAAGTTGAATTGGAACACCTTCAGCAAATTTTCTGCTGGAATTGGACAGAACCCTTATGTAATATATTTATCAATCCAAAGCAGTAAGTGAAAAATCACAGATCCATAAGGTTTTTTCTCAAATGTCAGCATATTTTTTCAAATGATCTTTAAGTGTCTCTGAAGCAGTATTTTCTTAATTTTGACAGGATCTAGTCCAAACATCCCAGACAGATGAGCGTCATCATTTGTTTTTAAAGAACTCCACAGAAAAAAGAGTTAATATTCTCCATTCGTAACCAATTTTCAAGCCTTGTTGTTAACACACTAGAATATCTTCAGTATCATTATCGCCATTGAATGGGTTACAATTATTTTTGGCTGCAAGTAACAGAAAACATAACAAACAGTGGCTTAAACAAATAATAGCTTATTTTTCTCACATTAAAAAAGAAAAAAGAAATTGAAGGCAGTTGCTGTTGGTATTGGGTCATTGGTTCAATGATTTCAGCCCTAGTGTCTCTGTGAATCTTCTAGCCTGTCCCTGGTGATTGCTGCTTAATGTCAAATGATCAAAAGATGACTCCTGCAACTACAAGTTCAATACAGGAAAAAGGAGTGATTGGCAATTCCAACTGTGTTTTCCCTTTCATTAAAAAAAAAAAAAAACCTTCCTAGAGGCTCCAGAAGACTCCTTGGTCAGTACAATGACACATGCCATCCCTGACTGTAAAGGCAGTGGGAAAAGTATTTCATTTTCCAGCCTGTTAACCACAGATGCCAAGAGAAAATGGGCTTGTGAATGTCTGAAGTTACTGAACAATGTCTGACACACCATTATTGAAGAACTGCTTGTGCCAAAGTTTACAAGCTAAGACAAATAGACATATTACTGCTTTAATCTTCACTACCCCTAAAAAATACCATTCTCTAATTCCTCTTTAAATGCACTTGAAAGTCAGTATTAGGCACGTCAATAGCCTTTTTCCTAAAAAGAAAATGTGAATTAATACTAGATTTGATCCCAGGTTTAGAATAGTTTTCCTGGGCTAAGAATATTCTCTTTTGTAGCAACATTTATTGCTTGAGCTTAATGTGCAAAGTGATAGTTTTGAATTGGTGAATCCATGAATTAATAATTTTACAGATAGAGAGGTCGAGCATCTGTTATGACTATGAAATCCTTACCCAATGGTTTGCAAATAATTCCCCAAACATTCTGGACTCTTACATAATTTCAACTTGCAACATTTGAATTTGTTCCCCTTTATGAAACTCACTGGACCATTCAAACCATTTTGCAACATTCATCTCACTTAGGGCCATTGGATCACATTTGCTCTGGCTTTTATTTTTCATTTTCTTATAGGTTAACAAGTTTTGCCTAGCAGCATTTAGAGGCATTGTTTTGTAGTTGGAGTCCCTGCATGATGCAAATAGTTAATGTTCTGGGCTGCAACAGAATGGTTGGAGGTTAGTCCATTCAGAAGCACCTCGGAAGAAAGGCCTGGCGATCTATTTCCAAAAAATCAGCCATTAAAAATCCTGTGGAGCACAGTTCTACTTGAGACACATGGGGTTACCATGAGTTTGAATTGACTCAAAGATAATTGTAAACTGGTCTTGTAATCAGTGGGGTACTAAGCGTGGGACAGTGGGGGTATTCAATACTAGGTGCACACACTAGGGAGTACATTGTTTGTAGATACTTTAGATCATTAATAAAACCAACTAAAAGTTAGCCTGCTATTTTATAATCACTATATGTCAGAAATTCTAGGCAATGTAGGTGATAAAATACACCTCCTTGCTGGTGCAGACCACTCCTTTTTGGTATGCCTTGCTTCGTAATTTCAAGTTTTTCCTTTCAAGTAAATTAATGGTATAAGCTTTTAAAGAGCAAACGCTGTGTAAACATCTTATATTGAAGAAAATTCAGAGTTTGTTTTCTTGGCTTTCTCACCTTAATTATAGTCCAATATCATTACTTGATTGAAAATAAAACAAAACAAAAGGTAAAAAGAGAAATGAGCAGTACTATAACTGAATGAAAACTGGATGTAAAAATAAAACTAACAAAAGGAGAATTTGACTATTGTCTTCAGAATATTTCTGCTTTTAAACTTTTGAATGCAATTTCTCCCCCAGAAGGGGGGAAAAAAGTAAAACCCCAAAATTAAAATTGCATTTATTGCAGTGTTTCTTATTTCAAGATAGGTATGTCAAACTTAGTATTTTTATTTTGGTTTTGGGCTAAACATAGATTGCAAGGGAAAAGGACAGGATAAGGTATACCCTTTTCATCTGAAGAATTAGATACAAAGAATTTGAATCTGTAGTCATGTGAAATACCAGATGGTAAATGCCTCACCAGTATTTCCCCTTTTTTTAATACTGACTTTAAAAAGAAAGCAACAAAGAGAGTAGAGGTGAGTTACTGAAATTCACTGACATCCTTTATTTTTCCAGGTATTTTTGGACAGAAACTGGAAGACACTGTCCGTTACGAGAAGAGATATGGGAACCGCCTGGCTCCAATGTTGGTGGAGCAGTGCGTGGACTTTATCCGGCAAAGGGGGCTGAAAGAAGAGGGTCTCTTTCGACTGCCAGGCCAGGCTAATCTTGTTAAGGAGCTCCAGGATGCCTTTGACTGTGGAGAAAAGCCGTCATTTGACAGGTAGATCTCAAGATTTTACCAACCATCCTTCACTGAGAAATTCAAACAGAACTGAAAAGATGCATTGAGCTGAGATGGCATAATCTTAACTGATGGTGTAACAGTTTAGAATCTGGATTATTTGGCCATACAAGGATAGATTGTTTTTATTACATCATAAAATCAAAAATTTGATGCTTTAGATATCTTTCTCTTCCATACTCTTTTTACCTTAAAACATAATTATCTGTTTTTTTCTTTTGGATCTAAGTAAAAACCATATTCATCTTTTGCAACACAGAAAATGAACTTTTAAAGTAGGAGTCTTTTCTTGTGCTATATTCTTTTTGAATTCTTTCAGCTAAAGGATATGTATCAATACTAAAAGTGTTAATAAGTGAAGATTGAGACATTAGCATTTTAATTAAAATAAATATTTAAAAAATAATAAAATCAATAGAAATAATAAAAAATAAAAATCATTATATTTTTCAAATATATAGCTCCACCTTAATCTATAGTACATTTACCAGGAAGCAAGGAAAAAAATATAGCAGAGTGAAATTCAGAAAATTATGGAATTCCAAAGAAGAAAATATACAGCATTCTTAATTACATTAGTGAAGAGTTTGTCAGTATTAATATATTGTGATTTACCTCTTTTTATCATACTTCTTAATTTAGTTGAAAAATAATCTTTTATCTTAATGCTATTAATATTATATAGCAAAGATTTTTTTCATATGATTAGTTGAAACGGTCTATTTTATTCCAGTATATTTTAGCTTAACATTTTACTAAAAGACTAGTCCATATCATTAGCAACCTCAGTAAACATCATTTTTAACATATAACTAGTATTTCACTGTAAAAATATAATGTTCATACCATTGCAACATCATTCTATATTTATATCGTGAGTTTTTTCAATATTGTAAACAATATTATAGTGGATATATATTCACATAAATGTTTTTTTCTACTTTTGGATTATTTTGTTAAGAGAGATTCTCTCTAGTGGACTTTCTGTATAGGAATAGTTTGAATAGCTTGATACTTGAAAATTGCCTAAGTATTATTTCTATTTGGAAGTATATAATTAGCACATGGATAGACACAGATCTATAGAACAAATAGATGAGAAGACACTTGAAAACATGATATGAGATAAAGGAATTTTTGACCAACATGTAAAAAAAACTAGCATAGCAGTGCTTACAAAATACCTTGCATGGGGAGGACGCAATTGGCAAACAAACATAGAAGGTGTGTGTTATTTGCCTAAAAATAAGGTACTTACTCTCGCTTTAATATTCTTTTCATTTTTTAACTTTATTAGGCAGAAGTTTATATCATTAATTCTGAAACTATTTATCCTTTTCTAATACTAGCATTTAAAACAATAAATTTCCCGCTATGCACTTCTTTACCTAGATGCCTCATACTTTGATATATGTGTTTATTATCTTTAAACGAAACATATTGTCTAATTCCCTTGTGATTTTTTTTTTAAACTGTGGTCTGTTTAAAAGTGTTTTGTGTAATTACAAACATTTGGTGATTTTCTGGATTTCTTTTTGTTATTGATTTTTAATTTAATCCCACTGACATCAGAGTACTCTGTATTATTTCAGTCTTTGTAAATATATTGATTCTTGCTTTATGTCCCATCCTATGGTCTATTTCAATGAGTGTTCCATGTACACTTGAAAAAAACGTATATTATTCCATTGTTCAATGTGTTGTTGTTGTTAGGTGCCATCGAGTTGGTTCTGACTCTTAGTCACCCTATGTACAATACAACAAAACACTGCCTGGTACTGAGCCATCCTCACAATCATTGCTATGTTTGAGCTCATTGTTGCACCCACTGTGTTAATCCTTCTCATTGAGGGTCTTCCTCTTTTCTGCTGACCCTCTACTTTACCAAGCGTGATGTCCTGCTCCAGGGACTGGTCCCTCCTGATAACATTTCCAAAGTATGTGAGATGAAGTTTTGACATCCTCGCTTCTAAGGAGCATTCTAGCTTTACTTCTTCCAAGACAGATTTGTTCGTTCTGTCAGTCCATGATATATTCAATATTCTTTGCTGACACCATAATTCAAATTCATCAATTCTTCTTCGGTTTTCCTTATTCATTGTCCAGCTTCCCCATGCATATAAGGCGATTGAATATACCATGGCTTAGTCCTTAGTCCTCAAAGTGACATCTTTGCTTTTAACACTTTAAAAAGGTCTTTTTCAGAGATTTGCACAGTGCAATACGTTGCTTGATTTCTTGACTGCTCTTTCCATGGGCATTGATTGTGGATCCAGATAAAATGAAATCCTTGACAAATTCAATCTTTTTTCCATTTATCATGATATTGCTTATTGATCCAGTTATAAAGATTTGCGTTTTCTTTATGTGAGGTGTAATCCGTACTGAAGACAGTAGTCTTTGATCTTCATCAATAAGTGCTTCAAGTCCTCTTTGCTTTCAGCAAGCAAGATTGTGCCATCTGCATATTGCAGGTTGTTAATGAGACTTCCTCCAATCCTGATGCTGTGTTCTTCTTCATATAGTCCAGCTTCTCTGATTATTTGCTCAGCATACAGATTGAATAAGTATGGTGAAAGGATACAACCCTGATGCACACCTTTTCGGATTTTAAACCACTCAGTACCCCCTTGTTCTGTTTGAACGACTGCCTCTTGGTGTATGTACAGGTTCTGCATGAGCACAATTAAGTGTTCTGGAATTCCCATTCTTCAAAATGTTATCCATAATTTGTTCAGTGTAATGTTCTATAAATGTTAATTAGATCAAGTTGGCTGATAGTTCTTCAAGTCCTCTATATCCTTACTGTTTTTCTCTCTACTGTTATCAAACGCTGAGAGAGTAGTATTGAAATCCCCAAATAAAACTCTGGATTTGCTGTTTTTCCTTTCAGTTCTATCAATTTTGCAGTATACATTTTGAAGCGATGTTTTTATATTTATTCCCATTTAGGATTGCTATGTTTTCTTGATGAATTGTCTTGTTATAATTTTGAAATATCTTTGGTTACACCTGATAATTTTCATTGTCCTGACATCCGTATTTTCTGATAGCCACTTGAGTTTCTTATGACTAGTACTTCCATGGTGTATTGTTTTTATCCTTTTATTTTTAACCTACACCTACTTACTTATTGACTATCTTGTTATCTGACATTTCGCATTTACAACAATAGTAAAAAATCTACTGACTATTTTGTGCATTAACAACATACGTCTGGCAGTAACGAATGTTGAGCTGTGCAGCGAGAATAATGCTGTCTGTGATAGTTATCATTATGTGCTAACTTGCCTGAGTCATGATTCTCAGTGGTTTAGCAGTTATGTAACAGTGTAATTTGGCAGTTTTGTCATGATGTAGTCATCTTCCATTTTGTGATCTAATGTTGCTATCTTCCACTTTCACATAATGCTGATTTTTGCCTGACAACCTGATCTTTGGAAACTAATCATGTTGATAAGTGAGGAGTGGGGGTATATATTTATAGTGAGTTTCTTATACACCATATGTAATTTGATTTTTATTTTTTATCTAATTAAAAAATCTCTGACTGATTTTTCTTTTATGGATCACATTTGCCTGCCTTTTTGCATGCTCAGTAATTTTTTATTGGATACTTTCCATTTTGACTCTCATATTCTTAATTGGATTTTTTTGTCTTTCTTTGAAGAGTTTTATTTTACTACTAGCAGGCAGTTAATTTAGTTGTATGTTAGTTTAATCCTTTCAAATTCCACTTAAAACTTTTGTTAGATTATCTGTAGAATGTTCTCTCCTTTGGGATGGCTAAATTTTACTTGTAAGGCAAAGCTTTTCTGGAGTCCTTACTGAATGCCTTGGGTATTCAGCAAGGTCTCTCCTTACTGGTTGGTCAGAATTCAGATGTCTTCTATCCCTATGTGAGCTTCTGCAGTTGCTCAGCTTAGAGCTTCCTGGTAGTTGTTCTTTCCCGGGTAGTTGTTCTTTATTTAGCCATGTGGGTGTTCATCCTCTGCATGCTCATCTTGGTATTTAGTATTTAGTCAAAAACTCAAGGGAACCTATGTGCGGATTTCTGGAAGTCTTTATTTGCAAAACTCCCTCCATTCCAGTAGCCTGCACCACAAATTACGGGTGCATCAACCTCCCCAAATGGCAACCTCTATCTTTTTAGCTAGTGAGATGCTGCACTCTAATTAGGGCTTCTGTCTCTGCTCCCAGTCTGGCAAATATCTTCAGGTACAAAGCTGGAATAATCATAAGACTCATCTTATTTGTTTCCATATGTTCAAGGATCATAGTTTTGTACTGTTTTCTGTCTAGTATATTAAAACTGTTGTTTCATATATTTAGATCAGTTTTCTAGTTATTTATAGCAAGTCTGGTGCCAGTTAATCTGTAAAGACTGAGAGCAGATTCTCCTCCATAGCAGCTCTGAAAAGCTGCTGGACATGTATTGTCAGAGCCCCCTACTCGGGGGACAGGAAATGTTCTTAGATTAGAGCTTCAGTCTCTAATCCTTAGCTCTTATCCACTCTTTGTTTAGATCTCTGGACTTTTGGTTCTGCCCAATGAGACTTCTTTCTTTCTTTATAAAAAATGACCCAGATTTCTAGTTGAGTAGTTTCTCAGCCTACTTCCCACCGATGAAAAGTTAGGAGCCCAAAGTCTCTTTACATTTAAACTCACTGTCCCTTATATTCCAAGATGGTATCAAATTATAATCCAATTGATGAGACAAAGTCACACTCATAAGTCTCTTTATAACGGGTCCTTTTGTATCATTGAGAGGATGTATGACTTACTACCTTAAATCTTTCAGAGGTCTTGTTAGGGGTCTTACAGTCATACTCATGATTTGGGCTTTACTCTTAGGTCATGTTTTACTGGCAGCACCCTAGATTTTATCTTTACTCTGTGGCCATTTCTTACTTTGAGAATCTTTTACAGTCTGGACACACTGACCTGGGCCCACTATAGTTTCTTTAAATTCTTAAAAACTGAACAATTCTTTCTTTAGCTCATCTGTCTCTTATAATACCTTACCATATACTAATAAAAGAAACCAATTAGTACTTTCAGCATTTAGCCTGGAAACCTCTTTATCCAGGCCTAGAAGTTTGTTGGGAATGTTTTCTGTGTTCCAAGTTACTGCAGTTGATGGTTTCACTAATTTTTTCACCACTGCATAATAATCATTTGTCTTTCTCCAACCTCTAAGAGCAATTTGCCCATGGTTTCTCCAACTCACACTAATAGTCTCCTCACTGACTGTATAGCCTCTGCTTGGTTCCAAAGCAACATCATGTATGTTAGATTTTTGTTACAGCAGCATCCAGTTTCTGGTACCAATATCTGTTTCATTGCAGCATAATAAAATACTTCAATTTTTTTTTTTTTTTTTGGTCTGAAACAATAACTGCCAATTATGATTCTGCATTTGGGCAGTGGTTGGCAAAGATACTCTGTCTTTGTTCTGCATGGTGTGGGTTGTGGCAATATAGTACAGCCGCAGGATCCAAAATAGCTTTGCTCATAAGTCTGTGCCTCAGCTGGGATGGCTAGAATGGCTGTCAGCTGGCTAAGCCTCTCTCTATTTCTTTGCAGTCTCATATCTTCCAGGGCTTCTCCCTTTAGCAGATTATTCTAATTCTTTACAGGATGGTTCAGGACTCAAAAGCAGCAAAAGTGGAAGCTACGAGGTCTCTTAGGGCCTAGGCTCAGAACTGGTATAATGTCACTTCCACTGACTATTATTGGTCAAAAGCAAATCAGAAGGCTAGCCCACATTTAAGTAGTATAGATAGTCAACTCCACTTCTTCATGGAAGGAACAGCATACATGTACAGGGATGGGGGACATTATTGACAGTCACCATTGGAGACAATCTACCTCATTTATTCATGCAACAGGTCATTTTAGAGTGTTTACTATGTCCACTACCTAGGCGAAAAAGACAAAGTCCTTTCTCTTCTGGAATTTACATTGCTAGTGGTGAGCAGATAAACAACGAAATGGTGAATATATAAATAATTTCAAAGAGTGGCAAGGATGGTATGCTTATATGTTAGTGAGTGAAGTGGTAGAAGTATCCATCTCCTTCCTGAGAACATAACATTTGAGTTTAGACTTGAATGGCAAGAAGAAGCTTAACATATATAAGATATGGTAGAGCCACATTCCGGGTAGAAGAAATGGCAAGTTTTAGAAAGACCTTGAGACAGGCACAATCTTGGCTTGTTTGAAGAACATAAAGAAAGCCATTGTGGCAGGAATACAGTGAGTGATGGATCGAGTCCTCTGAGATGAGGTGGAAGAGGTTGATCATGCATGGCCCAGCAGATTATAATAAGGAGCTTGGTTGATCATCTATGGCCCAGTAGATTATGATAAGGAGTTTACTTTTTACTCTAAGTGAAATGGAAATTGATTGAAACATTTTTGGTAGATGAGTAAGTCATTTTATTTACATGGCCCCCCCCCCAAAAAAAATAAAGGTCATTCTGGCAGCCTGATTTTCCTGCATATCCTATTTTTGATAAATAAATTGTCAAGCTGGAGACCCTCAGTCTCAGGGGTAGATATGCAAATTCCTAAATTCTGCTGATTAAAAAACAAAGGATTCCCAAATCCACAAATAGTGAAGTAAAAAGAAGACAGTAATGCATTTGTAAGGTGACTCAAAGGTTAAGCGCTAGACTGCTGAATGAAACATTGGCAGTTTGAATTCATTCAGCAGCTTTGGGGGAGGAAAGACCTGGTGATCTGCTCCTGTAAAGATTACAGCCCAGAAAACCACATGGGGCAATTCTACTCTGTCACATGGGGTTGATTCGACAGCACCCAACATCAACATATTTGTGGTAAAATGTAATTGTGAGCTACACTGGTAGGAGAAAGAAATAATCTATAATTGTCCAAGGGAGTGAGGTTATATTCAGAAACTTATCCAGACAGAGTGTTCTGCCTTCATCCGTCTTATTGTTTAAATCACGGAGTTCGATATTTCACACGACCAAGCCCTAGCTCAGGTTTCAATCTTAGGGACATAAAGACAAGCTGCCCAGTAGCATTTATTAGTTCAAGTTAGTCTCACCAATGTTCACTAGCAAAGTGATTTAAATACTGTGGGGCAGTTCTAGTCGGTCCTATAAGGTCACTATGAGTCATAATCGACTCGATGGCAATGGGTTTGGTGTTTGATTTTTATATGTGTGTGTCCGTGTGTGTAGTACGTACACATATATATGTACATATGTGCGTGTGTTAAAAAATACACATTGTGAATAATGCTTTGAATAGGTATTATAATATAACAAAAAGTACAGAACTTTTTCATTGCAAAGCATCTTAGAGCAAGAATGAATAAATATTTTCCGTTTATTTTAATAATTCTATACCTCACTAAAGAGCCAACAGGATTTAGCTTTCATCTTTATATTTATTAAAATCTGGAAAGAAGTTCTCACAGCAATTCGACAAAGATAATCTCTAGTCGCTGACATTGTAGCTCTAATCTCCAGCCCTGAAATTTGATTTCTGAAGTGAACCTTTTCTAATAGCATTTAAAAATTATAACATCTTAAGGTGTTACTGAAATCTAATTTAAAGATTATTAAAATTATATTTTAAATTATAACATGTTGTGTACAATGTAGAATTTCAAAGAATATAAAGAAGGAAAGAAAATATTTTAAAATTAAACAACCCAGAGAATTCTTGCTATATATAGAATATACATAAGTAGATACGTAACGGCTTAGACATATTGACGTATTGATAAATATATATAGTGGCACAGTGGTTAAGAGCTCGGGCTGCT
>NW_004444232.1:1296791-1434829 GCF_000243295.1 Trichechus manatus latirostris | reverse complement strand
TGAAAAGTCTCCCTGATTATTTCAGAGGCATTTTGTTGTGACTCTACTTTCATCATCAAGGTGAGTCCCTATCTTTAGATTTGAGACACACAGAGCAAGATATTATAAGGTCATGGTTAAGAGCTTGCCTGATAACCAAAAGGTCAGCAGTTCAAATCCCCCAGCCGCTCCTTGGAAACCCAATGGGACAGTTCTACTCTGTCCTATAGGGTCACTATGAGTCAGAATCGACTCAACGACAAGGGGTTACAGTATATATATATTCTTCTTCATATATATATAATAAAATATATTGGAATAATATAGTTTTACATCTTGCTTTTTCTCCTGAACATTATATCATGAAGATTTTCCCATGTCACTGAGGAGTTTTTAAAAACATGATTTTAAGGACTTAAGAATATTTCATCATCTCAGTTCATTGGTTTATTCACCTCTTCCTCTGTTGTTATTTCCAATGTTTTGTACATGTTGATCCTTTGGTGAAGAGCATCTGTGTTCGTAAATCTGCCTGTGTTTTTGAAGCTTATGAATCTGTTTGGGGTTTGAATGAGAGAAATATTTTGTCCTGTAGGAGGAAAAAAACTGGTTCAAGAAAAGAAAGTTGGAACGTACACGATTTGAATTTAGAGATGTTGCAAATCCATGCCCCTGCCTTTATTAAACCATATACTTTCTGCTCTGCCTTAATTATAACAAAAGGCTATTTCTTCATTTCTGAGGTCAAGTTTAAGAATTTTATGTATGCATGACTTATTCTTCTTACATTTAGTTGACATGTTCCCACAGACTCCTTGATCAATGGTGAATTTTGTGACATAGGACATTCTTACTGACTTGAAAGAATTTGTCTTTTATCATTCATTTAAATGGTTAAAAAAAAAAAAAGATATGGTCCCTGGCCATTCTTTTCTTCATTCTATTTAGAAGTGAACAAAATTAAAATATAACATTGTATGTTAAACTTCCCCCCTTTTGAGGGAAGTAAACTGAATTATAGAATGTGTAAAATCAAATTAGAAACCGAAAGTTATTTTGTTTCCAAAGCTCTCCAGATGGCATCAGCTGTTAAAGAAGATACATTTTGGCAGAACTGGGACGGTACGGTTAGGAATGGCCATGTGGGTGTCACTATCATAACATTAACTGCTGGGCAACAGAATAACTATGCACTTACAACATAGTGCTCAAGAGCAAGGACAGAAGGCTTTATGAAGCCAGCAATTTTACACATTCTATCCAAGAATCTTGGAAACAGCTGCTGTCCGAGGTACCCCAGCTGCCCACCCACATACTCAGCTCATTCTGCCGTCGTCCTTCCTTCTTCTCTTCCCACTTTCAAGTATTTTTTAATTTGTTTTGGTGGCTGAATTAGGCTTACTAAACAATCTGATACACTACAGATATTAAAAAAAAAAAAAAAAAAAAAAAAAACCCTGAGATTTACAAAACAGAAAAACCACACACATATTTTAATACTCTGGGTAGCAATATGATGTTGTTGTTGTTAGGTACCAACAAGTCGGTTCCAACTCATAGCAACCCTGTGTACAACAGAACAAAACACTGCCCGGTCCTGCGCCATCCTCGCAATTGTTGCTTTGCTTGAGCCCACTGTTGCAGCCACTGTGTCAATCCATCTCATTGAGGGTGTACCTCTTTTTCACTGACCCTCTACTTTACCAAGCATGATGTTATTCTCCAGGGACTGATCCCTCCTGATAACATGTCCAAAGTATATGAGACGTAGTCTCACCATCCTTGCTTCTAAGGAGCATTCTGACTGTACTTCTTCCAATACAGGTTTGTTTGTTCTTTTGGCAGTCCATGGTATATTCAGTATTCTAGCCAACACCATAATTCAAAGGCATCAATTCTTCTTCAGTCTTCCTTATTCATTGTCCGGCTCGCATGCATATGAGGCAATTGAAAATGCTATGGCTTGGCTCAGGCGCACCTTAGTCTTCAAGGTGACGTCTTTGCTTTTTAACACTTTGAAGAGGTCTTTTGCAGCAGATTTGCCCAACGCAATGCATCATTCGATTTCCTGACTGCTGCTTCCATGGGTGTTGATTGTGGATCCAAGTAAAATGAAAACTTTGACAACTTCAAAATTTTCTGCATCTGTCATGATATTGCTTATTGGTCCAGTTGTGATGATTTCTGTTTTCTTTATGTTGAGGTATAATTCATAGTGAAGGTTGTAGTCTTTGATCTTCATCAGCAAGTGCTTCAAATCCTCTTCACTTTTAGCAAGCAAGGTTGTGTCATCTGCATATTGCAGGTTGTTAATGAGTCTTCTTCCAATCCTGATGCCCCATTCTTCTTTATATAGTCCAGCTTCTCTGATTATTTGCTCAGCATTTGGATTGAGTAAGTATGACAAAAGGATACAACCCTGACGCACACCTTTCCTGACTTTAGACCACACAGTATTCCCTTGTTCTGCTCGAATGACTGCCTCTTGGTCTATCTACAGGTTCCTCATGAGCATAATTAAATGTTCTGTAAGTCTCATTCTTGTAATGTTGTCCATAATTTGTTATGATCCAGACAGTCAAATGCCTTTGCATAGTCAATAAAACACAAGTAAACATATAGCAATATAGCTTTGGGCATTGCTTGACCTGAGTTATAAGAAGTGAACCGGAAACTGGGGGGGACTATAGACATAGTTGTTATCTTGTGCCGTTGTGTGGGTTCCAACTCATGGCAACCCCATGTGTGACAGAGTAGAACTGCTTCATAGGATTTTCTTGGCTGTAATTTTTACGGAAGCAGATCACCAGGCCTTGTCTTCCAAAGTGCCTGTTGTTGTATTCAAATTGCCAACCTTTTTGTTACCAGCTGAATGCAAACCGTTCGCATGACCTAGGAACCTTAATAGATGCAGTAGAGATTCTAGAGAATCTCAAATACTAGGTTGCATAAGAATGACCTCAAGAAATGTCTCAAAAACTCCGATTTCAGACCCCATTCCCTCTCATTCTGATTTAAAAGGTTGGGTGATGCCTAGGAATCTGAATTTTAATTTAAATCCTTGTATGAGTGGTCCTCGAACCATAACTTGGAGAACACTAGCTTACACTATAGGCTGCAGGAGTGTGGGATAAAGGGAAATTATGCATTTGGAGTGATTTGGTTTACGAGCCATGATCTTTGCTAACCTCAGTTTTCTCCTATGTGAAATGGGAAAAAAAAATCAACTTCACACCATTACTGGGAGCAGCATATTAGTTCTTACTAGCCTAGGCAAGTCTTATGCTACTGTGAAAAAAAACTTTCTGGGATATAGAGTTGATGTGTAAAAATATCCTTTCCCATCTGCTGAGTAAGACCTGAAATTGTAGGAAGGCCTGAAGGGTACATTGCTGCGCGTTTATGCTTTGATCAGTGCGAAAACTCAAACACTAGGGAGTTCATTAGCAAATTACAGTTATGGAACCTTTGTAAGATCTAAGGATTGGGCTTGATAGAGGAAAGTGGAGAAAGCAAGGGACAGCTTGCGGGCATGTGGACAGGCCAGATGGAGCAATTTACCTCTCTAAAGGGATGAAAGAGCAAAGAACAGACTCCTAGTTTGCCTAAGGCAAGCCCTGAATGTATATGTGGTAAACTGCCTACCTACTTTCAGCACTGTAAGTAATTCTGTGAAGTCAGGAGAGAGGCCAGCCCTCAAAAGTCTTTTTTTTTTTTTTTTTGCAAATATTTTCTCTTGTTCTGTGGCTATCTTTTCACTTTTTTCTATTGTTGTAGTTTAAATGAAGTTTACATTTCAAGTTAGTCTCTCATACTAAAATTTATACATACATTGTTATGTGACCCTAACTGCTCTCCCCTTACTGTGACGGCACACTCCTCCTTTCCACCTCTGACTCCCCATGTCCATTCAACCAGCTCCTAACCCTCTGTGCTTTCCCATCTCACCTCCAGACAGAAGCTGCACTTTTAGTCTCTTGTATCTACTTGAGCTAGGAGGCACACTCCTCATGAGTATCACTTTATGTCCCACAATCCAGTCTAATCCCTGTCTAAAGAGTTGGCCTCCAAAATTATTTTAGTTCTGGGCTGATAGAAAGTCCAGGGGCCGTGCTTTCCGGAGTTTTTCCAGTCTCAATCAGACCATTAAGTATAGTCTTCTTACTAGAATTTGAGTTCTGCTCCCCACCTTTCTCCTGCTCCATCAGGGACTCTCTGTTGTGTTCCCTGTCCGGGCTGTCATTGGTGGTAGCCAGGCACCATCTAGTTCTTCTGGTCTCAGGCTGAAGCAGTCTTGGTTTATGCGGACTTTCTGTCTCTCGGGCTAATACTTTCCTTGTGTCTTTGGTGTTCTTCATTCTCCTTTACTCCAGGTGGTTGGGACCAATTGATGCATCTTAGATGGCCGCTTGCAAGCTTTTAAGACCCCAGATGCCACTCACCGAAGTAGGATGCAGAACATTTTCTTAATAAGCTTTGTTATGCCAGTTGACCTAGATGTCCCCTGAAAGCATGGTTCCCAGATCCCTACCCTTGCTACTCTGTCCCTCAAAGGGTTTACTTGTATTCAGGAAACTTCTTAGCTTTGGTTTAGTCCTGTTGTGCTGACTTCTCCTGTAGTGTGTGCTGTCCTTCCCTTCACCTAAGATAATTCTTGTCTACTATCTAGTTAGTGAATAACCCTCACCCTCCCTCCCCACCCTTGTAACCATCAAAGAATGTTGTCTTCTGTGTTTAAACCTTTTCTTGAGTTCTTATAATAGTGGTCTTACACAATATTTGTCCTTCTGTGACTGACTAAGTTCACTCAGCATAATGCCCTCCAGATTCCTCCATGTTATGTTTCATGGCTTCATCATTGTTCTTTATCATTGCATACTATTCCATTGTGTGAATATACCATAATTTATTTATTCATTCATCCATTGATGGGCACCTAGGTTATTTCCATCTTTTTGCTATTGTGAACAGTGCTTCAATGAACATGGGTGTGCGTATATCTATTTGTGTGACAGCTCTTATTTCTCTAGGATATATCCTGCAAAGTCTTGAACAGCTGTTTAGTTATGGTAACTCTTACCATTCCTATTTTTGGATGCAGTTCTTAGAGGTTTCATGGAGTGACAAGATTTGATAATCATTGTCTTAGAGTATTTCTCAAACTTCTGTCATTCACGTACGACCGTCGTGATTTTAACCATATCCATGTAACACCTGAACTATGTTGATATTTTTCTTTCAATTTTTTCATTGATTTCTTTATCTATTTTATTGTAACAGAAACATTATATCATTACAGTTAATTGAAAGCCAGCGCCACTTGCCATAAATAGGAGGGAAATATGCATGCAAAGAGGACAAAAGCATATTATTAAATGCCAGATAGATACAACTGCCTTCCCAAGACTCTGACCTTAAGACCTGCTGCTTATTTGATGACAATGAGATTGTCAAGTGTCAGTAGCTCTTTAACACATCTTTAGTTCCCAACTGATACTTCCTCTTTTATGTAATCAGGAGAACCGAAAAAGGACTGAAGTTCCTACCATATGACTTAATGTCACTTAGTGCCCTGTTTGTTCAATATCTTAAATTACTCTGTATAGAAGACACTTTGGGAAATATAGAGTCCCTGGGTGGTGCAAATGGTTAACATACAGAGCTACTAACCGAAAAGTTAGTAGTTCAAATCTACCCAGAGGCACCTCAGCGGAAAGGCCTGGCGATCTATTTTCCAAAAAATCAGCCATTAAAAACCCTATGTGACACAGTTCTACTGACACTCACGGAGTCACCATGAGTTGGAATTGACTCAACAGCAACTAGTTTGGAAAATACAGTCAGGTCACTCTTTGTTATCATTGACTGACAGGCCTATTTCTCTTGAATGTTTGGTTTCTTATATTGGTATAACCTTTACATCGCTACATTTTTTCTCCTTTTAATTTTTTTGTTTGTTTGTTTGTTTTTGGACAGCATGTGTTTTCATGTTGGAATGCACGCTTACTAATTGAGTGTGTTTAAATTTTTTGTTGGTAATACGGATTTTGAGAAATGATCTGATAATTCAAGCCACCAATGAGGTGAGTGGCACTCTGGCACCACCGATCTGTGGTATGACAATATACCTACGAGAGCTATATAAATAATTTATTGCAGACATCTTTCCATTAGGTTACATGGCGAACCTCTGGTTTTCCAAATATGACGCAGAAAAAGCAAAACAAACCCATTAGGGCTCCCTAAAAGGAAAGCCATAATTATGCTTACAAGACTTATCTTACAGAAATAAAGGGGGAAAAAAGCAAAAGTTTACAAAACTAACACGTCCAGGAAGCATCACCTAATAGGATGCTCAACCTACACAATAATAAGGCTCCTACTCAGGTCTGCTCAGCTTCATGCATTTCGTATGGGACCCACCTCAACACTGAATGCATTAGAACCAGAATCATGCCTTACCTCTGAGGTTCAGAGAAGTAAAAAGTGACTGGTACACTGTTAACCCAATGGTGACAAAAGAGATAACTTGCAAGAGTTCCATGAAACCTCCTTGTCAGTATACCAAGGTCTGAAAAATTAATGGGCTTTAAAGGAAAATATATGTGGAAAATACTCAAATGAATAGGTTTTACTAAATATTTTATGTGGGACAGCTTGATAGTTAGAAACCTGTCATGTTTCATTGTATTTTACTCTCTTTGTGAAATGTATAAAAGCCTGTGCAGCTGGAGCCAGGAACGTGAGCTTCTCTTTCCTTTCTATTTCTTTGAAGAATTTGGACTCACTTCCACTGCAATCCAATAGGGTTATGAATAAAAACAGCTAATTAACCAAGAAGATTCCCGGTATTTGACACATGTATCAAGTAAGTGTTTTGGTGCTTACATGCAAGGATGCAGTGGAAGAGTTAGAGGAGAAAGGCCTGGTGATCTACTTGGTTATCTAGTGCTGCTATAATAGAAATACCACAAGTGGATGGCTTTAGCAAAGAGCAATTTATTCTCTCACAGTCTAGTAGGCTAGAAGTCTGAATTCAGGGCACCAGCTCCAGGGAAAGGCTTTCTCTCTCTGTCAACTCTAGAGGAAGGTCCTTGTCATCAATCTTCTTTGGTCTAGGAGCTTCTCCACGCAGGAACCCCAGGTCCAAAGCATGTACTCTGCTCCTGGCACTGCTTTCTTGGTGGTATGAGGTCCCCCGTCCCTTTCCTCGCTTCACTCTTTTATATCTCAAAAAAGATTGGCTTAAGACACTGTCTAGTCTTGTAGATCTCATCAATACAACTGCCGCTAATCCATCTCATTAACATCATGGTGATAGGATTTATAACACATAAGGAAATCACGTCAGATGACAAAATGGTAGACAATCATACAATACTGGGAATCGTGACCTAGCCAAGTTGACAGATATTTTGGAGGGGCACAATTCAATCCAAGACACTCCACCCTTTGGCCCCCAAAAATTCTGTCCTTGCCACGTGTAAAACATATTCACCTTATCATATCATAGCAAAAGTCTTAAGTCAACTCCAAGTCCAAAATCCAAAAATTCCTCTTCATCTGTGAAATCTAGAATACAGGTTATCTGCTTCTGACATAAAATGATGGAACAGGCACACGCTAGACATTTCCATTACAAATGGGAGAAATTGCAGGGAAAGAAGCCAAAACAGGCACCAATCAGGTCAGTAGAACACATTACATTAGCCCTCAAGGCTTGAAAATAATCCTCTGTTCTCTGAGACCATTTACACAATGGCCTTGCCCTTCAGACTCTAGGTATTGGCCATGCTATCTGGACTGTGAGTGGAGGCCCCTTGGCTCTGGGCTTCAGCTCTACCTTCCAGGCCCACTGGGACAGCAACTCTGCTCCCTTGGCTTTAGGCACACCGTTCTCCTAGTCCACCTGAGTGGCAACTCCACCATTAGAAACACTGGAGGCCATGGCTTCACCCTTTGAAACCGCAGAGGTCATGGCCATACCTTTTGAGACTGAGGCAGCTTGGCTTCCTGTGTTCCTTGTCTCTTGGCCCTCGGGCCTCATGCCCACATCTGCCCTGCTGCAGCACGCCCACATCTGCCCTGCTGTGGCAAGTGTTCCAAAGCTCTGTAGCTCCACCGATAAGTGCCTGGAGGCACCACACTCCTCCAGGAAGCCTCCTGTGCAAAGGCACTCAGCTCTTTCACTTAGTGGGTCAGCTCCAGTGCTGTCTGGCACAGTTTTCCTGGTTGTGCTGCTGCCAGTCCTCTGCTGCTGCTTGTTATCATCTGCACCTTCTCTGGTCTTAACAGTTCTCCTCACTTCCTTTTGAGTCCTCTACCCACTCACAGTTTCAAAACTGCTTCCACATTTTTAGGTATCTGTTAGAGCAGCACCCCACTCTCTTTGTACCAAATTCTGTCTTGGTTATCTAGTGCTGCTATAACAGAAATACCACAAGTGGATGCCTTTAACAAAGAGCAATTTATTCTCTCACAGTCTAGTAGGCTAAAAGTCTGAATTCAGGGCACCAGCTCCAGGGAAAGGCTTTCTCCCTCTGTCAGCTCTGGAGAAGGTCCTTGTCATCAATCTTCCTTTAGTCTAGGAACTTCTTCATGCAGGAACCCCAGGTCCAAAGGACATGCTCTGCTCCTGGCACTGCTTTCTTTGTGGTATGAGGTCACCCGGTCTCTCTGCTCACTTCTCTCTTTTATATCTCAAAAGAGATTGGCTTAAGACACTATCTAATGTTGTAGATCTCATCAGTATAACTACCGCCAATCCATCTCATTAACATCATAGCGATAGGATTTACAACACATAGGGAAACCATATCAGATGACAGAATGGTAGACAGTCATACAATACTGGGAATCATGACCTAGCCAAGTTGACAGATATTTTTGGGGAACACAGTTCAATCCCTGACAATAAGGTTACAGCCTTTGAAAACCCTATGAAGCTCAGTTCTACTCTGAAATATGTGGGGTTGCCATGAAATGGAATTGACTTGAAGGCAATGGTTAATGACTGATGATATTGAGCATCTTTTCTTACACCTGTTAGGCATTCAAATATCTTCTTTAGCAGACGTTTTGATATTTTTAATATCTTGATAATTTGTTATAAGGAAACGGTTGAAAAATTCCTAAAGAATCAATAATTATGTACTGGGCATTTCTGTTTTAGGAGATAAGCATCTGTGATCTATATAGGGCAGTGGTGGTTCAGTGGTAGAATTCTTGCCTTCGATGTAGGAGACTGAAGTTTGATTACCAGCCAATGTACTTCATGTACAGCCACGACCCATTGGTCAATGGAGGTTTGCATCTTACATTGAGGCTGATCAGGTTTCAGCAGAGATTCCAGACTAAAACGGACTAGGAGGAAAGGCCAGGTGATCTACTTCTGAAAATCAGCCAATGAAAACCTTACGAATCATAACAGTTCTGATCCACAACCAATCATGGGGATGGCGCAGGACTGGGCAGAGTTTCATTCCATTGTACATAGGGTTGCCGTGAGTCAGGGGACAATTCAACGGCATCTAACAACGATTGATAGAGAGAGAATGATAGATAGATAGATAGAAAGATAGATGGATAGACAGACAGATAGATAGATAGATAGGAACAGATTATATCAGTGTTGGTATTCATTTAAAAATCTGTATTAGTAAAATTAAAAACCACTTGTAACTAGAATCTGAGGTCAATGAGTATTTAGAATTTTGTTAACATCGATCACTTTGGGATCCCTAGTAACTAAAACAGAGCCTGACACCATGTAGGCACTCAATAAATCTTGGCTGAATGAATGAATGTAAAGAGTATATTTTGAATACCATTGTTGAAGGAATGAATCAATGGCTATATTTCTGATATCCCAATAAATAAAAAAATTACATGCTTATTTAGGAAACTTGAAATTATGTTTTAAAACAACTACTAAAAGCCTTTGTTAGAATATCTTTTTTTGTCAACTAAAGATAAGATGTCTGCCTACATTAGTGTGTTATAGTCATCATCCTATGAATGAGTTTATAATTTCATAAGAGCCATAAAAGTTCTAAATTAGTACCAGCTCCTTTATTCATTTTATATTTCAGAAATACTCTCATAAATATTAATGCATTATATTCCCAGAGTGAATTTGATTTTTAATTATAGCATAACAACAGTAACAAAACAAACAAAAAGCAAAACAAAAAACCTTAATTCTTCTCAATGTAATTTTCATCACTCTTTCTTCCCTCTACACTGACCTCACTGAAAAATGGTCCAAATAGAAAACAGCACTAATATAATAAATAAGTGTACATATGATAACAAAGCATCCCTTCTAACAAATCCTGTCTAATGTTAGAGCCACAATAATACATAATCAGACTCCTTTTAAAGCTTTTTCTTCTCTCTCTCAGATTTTACATGCACATCAATAAACTAGGATAGTATCATCTATCTCATACATTAAGAATGCTTTCATGTTATAATGAAAGACTGTTGACGTGTTCAGAGAAAAGTTTTGCATAGTATTGAATGGTTTTGACGTCAGCTTGTTGACTCACCTGGTATACCAGAAAAATCCCTTTACATGTCTTCCAACTCTGTGATTTAGAGAGTTTATGATGTAAAGCTAGGTGACTATTTACTCATTTCCTTTATAAGGCACAATGCTTTTGTTTTCTACCTTACTGACTTAATTGAAAGAAAATGAATTTTCTGGAAAAGAGTGTTTGTGTCCCTCATTGTTTATTGCAGAGTGAGATAATCATAATTCCCCAAACATGATGATTACAGAAGGAGGTCTGCTATTTGCAATAGGGTCATTGCTGAGGATACTTTAATAAGAAAAAAATATGTATCTATATTAAGGAAACTTTGGTTACTATTTAGTCTTCATTAGCTCAAAGAGTTGTTTCTGATATTTGATTATATTTTTACTGTAACACAGAATCATTAAAGTGTGTATATGAATTTTAAATGCTGTTATTGATTTTTTTAAGCATAAATGTACCCCTTTAGCATCAGAGCATCAATGATGTTTTTATAGGAAATCCTTGGTTGCACAATCTGAAATCTCTGCAAAAATGATCAATAGTTGAAAGTATTGTGATGATTTTATTTTCTTTGTTTGTCCTGAAACTCCAGCCTTAGAGCTTAGTGAAGGGAAAAACATGTCGGCACACAATATAAAATAATAAAGTAACTAAATACAATCAGAAGTTGTCTATATTTGGTAAGTCAAGATTTTAAAGACTGTATGACTCTGAAATTAGAGTCTTGGGTACAATTGAAGTAGGAAAGGGATATGTGATGAAGTCTCAGGTGTGTATATTTACTAATGACAAAGACATGAGAACTGGTAGAGACGTGTAAACTCTCTATGAAAGAATAATACCTCAGTGTCCATGTATATGGAGTTAAATGTTGGCAAAAGTAACATACCCCAATGAAGCAAGAAATGAAAGCTCACCATTTATATAATTAATTATATAACTACGTAATTATAGCGAACTTAGAGATTGTATATTATGTCTTTATTTCTGCGCTACTCTTGGGGGAAATGTGAGGTGAGCAAGAAGTGTCTCAGTCCATCTCCTTTAAACTATAATCATGGAATTCATTGACTCATAAGGTGCAATTTAAGGGTAATTTAAAAATTTCTATAAATTAGCTTTATTGTATCTCTTATTGCAAGTAATTTCTTTATATCCATCTGCATATAGGTCATTTCTACCAATCATTTCGATAATTTTTGTAACTCATGCATTTCTCAGCATATTTTTTAATTTGTGAATTTAGGAAGTTGTATTCCATGGAACAGCCAGAAAAGGAGTTAATGTGTGGATATTACTCCATCCTGACTCCCAACTTAGATTCAGGATGCTTTTGTTTATCAAAAATCCAGAGCAAACTAGCAGCTAGGCCTATTGCCAACTATAGATGCTATGTAGGACTTCAAAGGCTTCAGGTTTCTCCTTAAACATTTATAAATAAATGCAATGAGGCTCTGCTGGCACTGAGAGAAAAACGAAGTCCAACATGTACAGTCTAGGACATGATTGTAGGAGAGCCTTAATTCATTGTCCTGTTTCCATAAAACTGGCTGGATATGTTAAAGACAACTCTACAGAGAAAATATATACATATATATTCACATGTATATATGTGTGTATATGAGACCCACAATATAGTCTTCATGGTTTGCAAACAGATTATTATTATTTGTTTATTGGTTGCTAGGAGTCAGAATCAACTCAATTGCAATGGGTGTGGTTTTTGGTTTTATCATCATTTTTTCTAAATATTTATCCACTTTGTTGAAATGAATAAGATCTTAGTTCAATACGAAAATATTTGTAGCTTCATTGATTTCAGATTTAATTTTTGTGGGAGAAATTTAGGTTGTTGTCTTTTTAACTTGACTCCTAAGAGTTTGGAAAATATTAATGTAATTTATAGCACAAGAATGTTTCACATGTATTTTCATGTTACTTCAAAGTTAAATTTGGATATGATATTGAATCTTCAGTCCAAAATGACTAGACTTGGAGGGACATACTGGCTCATTTTTATAGCCATGTGGATTAATTCTGTAACTGACAGTAATGAAGGTTTTCATTAGTTGTTTTGTTTGGTGTGTGTGTTTGTGTGTATTTGTCTGTGTGTGTGGAATTAAATATATATGGATTACAAGTTAGCCTATTTAAAATAAGTTGTACTGAATTAATACCACTTTAAGGAAACTTTTCTGAATGTTCTTCATCAAGTCTTATAAATGGTTCAAGCCTGCTAGCCTTTCCTCTCCCATGAAAGCACCCTGGTACTTTATAATGGATAAAGTCAGAGCTTATTTTTGTTCTTCAGTCTAAAATTTTAATTTACTGAGACAAATTAGAGTATGACTATTTCTAAAGCAAATTGATGCCCTCAAACATGCTAACCCCGAACTAACTAAATAACGACAACTCCAATGACTGGCCTGTAAAATAAGTGTGTATATTTCTGCGGGATGTATATTTATCTATATATGTTTCAATATTTGCCTTTATATTCAAAAGTAGTACTGAAAAGCTATATAACTGGGTATTTTATTTGTTATTTATATTCATTTGTTACTGATGATTACCACCTGTTTGGGTGTGTCCAGAGGATTATAGGTGGGAAGACAGGCTTGTAGCTGGAATACCAGCTAATATACCATTGTATTAATATAAGTGAGTGATATGAATTTGAATTTGAGCAATGTTAATGAGACTGTTGGAGAGGGAATGGATACATAAGATATTACATTACAATATATAGGACCCAGTCATTAGTAGTCTTTAAACTTTCCAGGTGATTCCAATGTGCAGCCCGTTTGAGAGTCACTAATCACTTGGAAACCCTGGTGGTTAGTGGTTAAGAGCTACAGCTGCTAATCAAAAGGTTAGCAGTTCAAATCCACCAGGCACTCCTTGGAAACTCTATGGGACAATTCTACTCTGTCCTGTATGGTCATTACGAGTCAGAATTGACTCAACGGCAATGGATTTGGTTTTTTTAAAATCACTACTAGAATTAGGGTATCAGCAAAAGAGAAATTTAGATTGACTTCTAGGTTGCTTGCTTGTTTGTGTGAATGGTGAAGTCATCCATGGTGAGAAAATGATAAAGGAAGAACAATTTTATTGCAAGGGACAATTTTGATAGTTAATCTTTCTTTATATAGAGTTCAAACAGTCTGTTATGGATCGAATTGTGTCCCCAAAAAATATGTGTTGTAAATCCTAATCCCTTTACATGTTGATGTAATCTCTTCTGGGAATCCCATCTGGGAACATATTTGTTATGTTAATGAGGCTATATCAGTGTAGGATGTATCTTAAACCTATCACTTTTGAGATATAAAAGTATCAGATTAGGCACAGAAGCAATCAAGGACGAACAGAGAAGATAGATTCCACACGAGGACCACCAAAAAAACCAAACAACAGAAGCTGAAAGAGACAAGAACCTTCCCCTGTAGCCAACAGAGAGAGAGACTTACCCTAGAGCTGGCACCCTGAATTTGTACCTCTATCCTCCTAAACTGAGAAAATAATTTTCTGTTTGTTAAAGCCATCCATTTGTAATATTTCTGTAATAAAAGCACTAGATAACTGAGATAGTGTCTATGGGACATATAAGACTTCAGTGGAAAAACGTACGTGTAGAAACGTATACTTTGTAGCCATTGCAGAAAAGTAATAGTTGAACTCACAGATTTATCCAGGGAGCAAACATCGAGTCCAGGAAAACAACAGCACTTAGAGGCCAGCAGAGGAAGAGAAGTTTGGGAGAAGACTGGTAAGAAAGATGGCCAGAGAGGGAGGAAGAAGGCAAGGAGGTAGAAGGAAAAGAAATAATGGAATGAGAGACTTTCCAAGGGAAGATTAGTCAGAAATAGCAAACAGACAAGTAGCTATGAACTTTTTTAAGGTGGTGATATAGCTACTTTCTATTTGAAGAATCTATTGGTTGGAAGCACCAAATTTAGACTGGGGAAAGTCATCTCTTCCTTGCAGCTACACAACAAAGCATTTTATTTATGTTCAATATCTTATACACATACAGGTGTGTGCGTGTATGTGTTGTGAGCGCTTGCATGTGTATGTGATATGTTGAAGTGATTGTCCATCAAACTGCCAAATATTCTTTTTACATGATTATCTAGTATTGTAAGGGAGGATTTGATTCACATATACCTCTATATACATAAGCAATTCTAAAAGTTGGAAAGAAAATATCAATGTGACAATGAAAGCATGAGCAGCATCTTTGCACTTAAACAGTCCCACCATCTACTCCATCAGAGAACACTGGAGAGAAAATCATGGAACGAGTAGATGCCTATGGATGCTATAAATGGCCAGATTAAACTTGTGACCATTACACATTGGAGCTGTCTCCTTGCCTTGGAAGTTTTCTACCCAAAATGCATGCTCTATACTGATGTTTCCCCACCTTGGCTACACCTGAGAATCACTTCAGGAAGTTTTTAGAATGTCCAGTGCCCAGGCTGCAGCCTGGAAGACTTAAACCGGAATATATAAAACCCAATTGTCAATATTTTTTAAAAACTTTTCAGGTGATAACAATGTGCTGCTAAGTTTGAGACTCACTTTCTTCTATATCACATTGGTCTATCTGATGATATTTTCAAAAGTCTGTATTATCTGAAAGCATGTTTCTGGATTTTCTACTAATGTAGAAATGTACTAATAAATACTCTAACAATTTCACAAGGAAGCTCACCAAGTGCAGATTTTGTGGACATCATGCAGTTCTCTGTCATCAGTACTTTTAAACCAGGAGATTGTATTGAGACCAACACTAATTCAGTGTAGTGCAGGACTTTGCCTGGAGGTGAGACTGTCTCTTAATGTTGTGAAAAATTCAGTGATGATACTTACTTAACTGTATCATAAGTCATGGCAGTTTAACCAGATTCAAGTTTCTCTGCCAAGAAGTGTACCGGTTTTGACAGATACATTAAAAAAAAATAAGTTTGACCAGAACTAGACTTTTCTCGTAGACATTTAGTTTAGTTTGAAGCTGCTTATTAGCCTTTGGATTTGCTTTTCTATTTCTTGGTGAACTCAGTAGGCAGACAGCATATTGCTTAAGTAAAACAGTTTGGTAGCAGTCTTTATCTTAGTGGTGCTACTGAAACTTTCGGTCTCATATACGTTCTCCCAGAAACTTGATGGATATGACATTATATATTTTTTTTTAATTTCAAGTCAGTCATGTTCGATAACAAGATCTTTAATAACTTTACATGTGGCTGCTTTGGAAAGTTGTTCTATTCAGCTAACGCAGGAGATTATGTTGTGCTCTGCGCATAGTATCCAGAGTCAAAAAAGAATTCCCATTTCTAATTTTGAGGCTTAAAAGTGTCAAGGTTTTGTCTGTGCAGTATTATACTTGTAATTACTGCGGTATTTGGATTTATCAGTGTGTGGGGTTATGTTTAAATCCTTGCCTTCAAGCTGATTCTGACTCATAACAACTCCTGGTGGCGCAGTGGTTAAGCCCTCGGCTGCTAACCGAAAGATTGGAGGTTCAAACCCATCAGACGTTCTGCAAGAGAAAGATGTAGCAGACTGCTTCTGTAAAGATTACAGCCTTGAAAACACTATGGGGCAGTTCCACTCTGCCCTATAGGGTTGCTATGAGTCAGAATCAACTCCAGGGCAACAGGTTTTTGGTAGGTATATTTATCAGGGAAGGAAGGAGTAGGGTTAGGAAATGAGCAAGGAGGGACTGTTGTCCGACTTGTTTATCCCTGATCAGATTAGTAAAATATTTATATTGTACACAGAATATAAATAGAGTTGGTCATTTCCAGAAACTATAAAAGAACACTCTTATGATTCTTATGATACACATCTGTCAGGGACCTAGTAATCTATCTATCTATCATCTATCTATCTATCTACATATGCACATGTATTATATAAAATGTTATGAAGTAGAAAAAATGAGCTATGGTTTAGAAAAGTGTTTCTGGTGATAGGTTAGAGATACAAGCCCAAGGAGGACAGGAAGAATCTAGGTTGTTCATTTCTAATTCTCCTTGCATGTAGCGTGGGGCAGTATACAGCACAGATGTTCGGTAACTATTTGGCAAGTGAATGATTGATAGAACATTCCCAGAACATCCAAAGGGAAAGCCACGAGAATATAAAAATAGGTGAATTATAGAAATTCTCATGAAATCCTTCCTTTAAATTAGATTTTTTAAAAAATACACTACACACCAGGAAACAGGATTAAGAAGTAAAATTCAAGTTCGATATAAGCTGAAAATCAAACCCATATGTCGCTCCATTAAAGGACATGTTACAGAGCATCTCCTGGCCTGATAGCTCTTTCACTCAGCATCCCTGGGCCTACTTCTCTCTCTTTCTGTCACTGGATATAATGTACATGATTATTTATCTTAATTTCTGTAAACAAGTTCTACCACCAGGTGAGTGAAAGGGACTTGAGGTCTGCGTTAATGACTTTACATTATTTGCAAATGGTTTTAAACTTCTACCAAAAGACACTTACTCTAAGCCACTCATATCCCAATGATTAGCCAAAAAGAATTTTGTATCTCTGCAATTTCCTATTAAAGTACCATTAAAAAAAAAATTGCCGTAGAGTCAATTCCAACTCATAGTGACCCTACAGGACAGAGTAGAACTACCCCCAGAGTTTCCAAGCAGTGGCTGGTGGATTTGAACTGATGACATTTTGGTTAGCGGTTGAGCTCTTTACCACTGTGCCGCCTGGGCTTCAAAGTGACTTAGAGGGGTTAATAATTGAACCTACTCATTGGACTGTTGTGAGACCAAAACAGAGTTAGGTGTGTGTTTGTAGGTGTGTGTTGTTGTTAACTAGAATAAAAGCCAGAAACCAGCTGCCATTGAGTTGATTCCAACTCATGGCAACCCCATGTGTGTCAGAGTAGAACTGTACTCCGTAAAGTTTTCAGTGGCTGATTTTTTGGAAGCAGATTACCAAGCCTTTTTTTCTGAGATACCTTCGGGTAGACTCAAACCTCCAACCTTCAGTTTGCAGCTGAGAGTTTAACCAGATTAGGGATTTTTAATCCCCGTTGTACATCAACTTTTGCCATAGTGCAGCCACTTACTTCACTTTGGTGAAGACTGAGATATAGTTTTCTGAGGCAAAGATGACCTGTTTCTCCAGGTATATTGGACAATTAACACATAATATTGGTATTTACTTAACTGGCTGTACATATTTAAGGCAAACGTTAATTAGAACAAGAAGTGGATTTTTAGGAAGGGATGTCAGGCTGGAGAGTTAGATACAGAGAATTACTATTTTGTACAGTGAATATCCAAATAAATTTTTCAGAGAAACACCAGACTTCCCATTGCAGCAGCATACTGGCAACTGGGGCGGATTGACTGTGAGCCCCTTGAAGTGAGCTAGAACTGGCAAAACATGTTGGAGTTTGTCCAGAAATGATTAGTTTCTTCCATTCAGTGGGGAAGGACATAGCCAAATTGAGAATACTAGGAAAATGCAGAAGTCTTTATTTCAACAAAATAACCTTACCTTAATCAAGCCCAGAAAAGAGAATCATACATTTTTAAGTTTCAATCTTTAAGCAAAAATTGGATAACCTTTGTTAATTGAAAAAATAAGTCTTTTTTTCATCATTTCTATATAAGTGTATGTATGTATACTCTAATCTTCAAAAGCTATTGTAACATACCACCTCAGAGAAGGAACAAAATAATCATCCCACTCTGCCTCTCTTACCTTGACTCGTAGCTCAATTATTTCTGTTCTTGGAACATTACTGCAGATTTGCTGTGACAAAAATTGCTGGTAGAGGAAGAACGATTCTACAGCCTTTCATCCTTCACAATTTTAGCACCATTCAGAGAAGTTAAACTTTGCAATCACGCCATCTATTGTTCAAACATTCAGAGTTCTGTAGCTCACTGAGTGCTTCCCTCCAAAAGAAGCAAAGCAGTAAGCCAGTTACCTTAAAAACAATATGCTCAAGGAGTGTCAGTGTAACGAACAGATCATCTTTTACATGCTAAAACATTTCTTTTAAAATATGTGTTCCTTATTTTATCATTATTGTCTCATTTATTTATTGTATTTTATAAAGTATTTGTATATATTCTGTTTACACATTCATACAAATTATGCATAATTTATTCCATATATTTAAAAAAATACTTACATTTTATTTTTATATTCTTCTGTGTATCTGCCTAAAATTGTAACCATCTTTTGGTTAGACAGCCAGCCCAATTTAGGCATGATAGTGGATTGGATTAAAGTGAAATCAAAAGATGAAAATAGATTATTGGAATATTTGATTGCACTGCACATCCTGCCCCAGGCTGTCGTTTTGTTACTACTAACTACTACTAAGTAATACTACTAACTACTAACTACTTCAAAGATCAGGTGCTTTACTACATAGCAAGAGAAATAGAAAATTATTCCCTAATGTTAAACACAGAAAGGCTTTGTTTTGTATCAATACTTCACCAAAGACAACTAAAAAGCAGTGTCTTCCTTTTCTTACCATTATAATTATTTTAGGTCTATCTTTAAAAAAAATTTTTTTTTGGAACATATTTCTAGGAATTAATGACCTTGAGCTCAGTTTCAAGATGTTCTGTAGACATGATTTTTATTTTATTTCATAGTCCTCAAAATGACCTCTTCTATATTGTCTATCAATTGGGTATTTTAAGAGAAAAAAGTGTATTTAAGCATAAAAAGAGTAAAATTAATTAGTTAAAATAGGCCCTAGCAAATCATTGGCAAAATGGTTGACAATATGCCTGTTCCAACTGACTCCTGATGTCAGAGTTGAAAACCTCAGCCCTTGCCTCTAATTCTAAAATGGGCAAAGTCTTATGGTCCATAAGGATGCTGCCTAGTCTGTGAACCTCACCATATCTCACTCTGAGCTCTAACCTTCTTAGCCTTTTGTCAAAGCTCCCTCCTATCCTGGTCTCTGTTTATACCCCTTGCTTTAATCAGGAATGTCTTCTACTGTCCCTCTGCTCTCACTTAGTTAATTCTTACGCACCCTTCAGGTTATGGCCCAAGCATCATTTCTTTAGAGAAGCTCTCTTAACTCCTAGATTAGTCCTCTCTTGCTCTAACATCCAATATTTTCTCTTATTATCACTCACCAAACTTTGTAGTTATATACTCGTATTATTATCTGCTTAATACCTGCTGCCCCACTAGGTTATAAATTATGAGCAGGCTAGAATAATGCTCCCCTTTTTAATTCCTTGGGATCCTAGCCATGTGTTTTGTTTGAT
Organism: Trichechus manatus latirostris; assembly: GCF_000243295.1. NCBI lineage: Eukaryota > Metazoa > Chordata > Mammalia > Sirenia > Trichechidae > Trichechus > Trichechus manatus. Next base: position 1,415,018 of record NW_004444232.1, on the reverse strand, counting down.
TCCAATACAGCACAGGTATGAAGCAAATATGCAATGAAAATCAACCTATGAACCCAAAGTTGAGAACTGAAATGCCCATTGTACCTAGCCAATATAGTTTTGTGAAGCTAACTCTGTTCCCATGCTACCCTTGGGAGCAGAGAGTGTTTGCTGAGGCAGGAAATTCCAGTGCCTGTATTCCAGCTTCTCAAGGTGTACCTCACTGGGACTTGTCACCTTCTGCAACCCAGGCTGGGAGTGGGTATAACTTCTTACTAGTTACAGAATCCCCTGACCTTGTTCACTACCACTCTTCCTGGTTCACATGAATCAATGGACCTTTCAGTCCCTTGCCCCCACCAGTCTCTCCCTCTTATTCTCCTGCTCCCTTTCACAGGAGGGAGGAGGAAGAACTTCCCCATCTTTAGTCTCACCCACCTTCATGGATTACTAGGGGAGGGGAGATTCAGGCAACAAAATATAAATATTTCAGAAAATTATTCTACCACTCTGGTATTCATTCAGCAAAGAATAGAAATAAATTATGGAAGTGACACAGGGCATATTAAGCTTTTGTTATTTATTTTTGTAGCATTTCCCTTCTCTTTCTTGTAAACTCTAAAGATTTCTGACTCTCTTAGAATATTAGATAAACAATCATGCTGTGTATCAATCATCCTCAAAATGAGTTCTGCTTAAAAAGTTATGGAATACCGTTGTAAGCTTCAGGTATCTATAACCAAATCATCAATGTCTTCTCATGAATAAGAGTTCGTCATTTTGAAACACAAAGTTAGGATTCAGAATTCACCTTGACATTGAATATGCACATATACACTCACACATAGTATATAGGTTTTTTTTGTAAATTGTTGTTATTGTTAGGTGCCATGGAATCACTTTCGACTCATAGCAACCCTACGTACAATAGAATGAAACCCTGCCCTGTACTACGCCGTCCTCACGGTCATCTCGTTGAGGGCCTTCCTCTTTTTCACTGACCCTCTGCTTTACCAAGAATGATGTCCTTCTCCAGGGACTGGTCCTTCCTTTTTGTAAATCAGTTTATATTTTATTAAAAGTCTGTTATATTCTCCATTTTCCCCAAAGTTAACACCTTTGCTTAACATTAAACACACACAAAAGAAAAATGCTTGAACTTTGAAATATTATTTTCAAACCACACTAAGGATTATAAGTGCCCTTTCACCTCCCACTCCTCCATACCTGTGGTGGCATCTAATAGGCATTATATAAGCGTGTACTCCCTGAAACACAGATTGACTGATTCAGTTGCCAACCTGGATTTTGACTCTTGGATATATATTTGATAGAAAAAAAAAATGAAATGGTATAAATTTCACTACAATGAATATCTTCACACTTCTATCTCCACAGCAACACAGATGTACACACAGTGGCATCACTTCTTAAACTGTATCTCCGGGAACTTCCAGAACCTGTTATTCCTTATGCAAAGTATGAAGATTTTTTGTCTTGTGCCAAACTGCTCAGCAAAGATGAAGAAGCTGTAAGTCTATGTACTCATTTCCAAATGAATATTTGTTTTGGGGTTTTGTGAGTACTCTAGTCTTACATTTGTAAATTACCCCTTTCCCTATCCTTGGATTGTTTTCTACTATTCTGTGTACTGACATCACACACATTTATACTTTATGCACAAAACCCGGGTCCCATTTTTAATCCCCTCTCTCACCAAAATGAAGAAGGAAGAATGCAGGCTGAATAAATGAAATCAACATTCTTTACTACTCTGCTATCCTAAGTGGTTAATTATGGGGCTACATCACACCTAAAGTTCCATGAAAAAATGAGAATCTTGTTTCATATTCCCCTTTTCATTGTATGCCTCCCCAAAATCACTTTAGCGCTAGAGCAGGGGTTGGCAAACTACGGTCCATAGACAAAATCCTATCTTTTGCCTGTTTTTATTTTTTAAACAGCTTCATTGATAGATGGAGCCCTAGTGGTGCAGTGGTTAAGAGCATGGCTGCTAACCAAAAGGTCAGCAGTTTGAATTCACCAGCCACTTGTTGGAAACCCTATGGGGCCGTTCTACTCTGTCCTGCAGGGTCGCTATGAGTTGGAATCAACTGGATGGCAATGGGTTCGGTTTTAGTTATTGACATATAATTCACATACTATACAATTCACCCATTTAAAATGTAAAATTCAATGTTTTTAAATATTGTCAGAGTTGTGCAGTCATCACCACAATTTAATTTCAGAACATTTTCATCTCTCCAGAAAGGAACCCATCTCATTAGCAGTCACTCACCATTCCTCTCTCTCCCCCCAGCTCCTGACTGTCACTAATCAATCTCCTTTCTGTTTCTATAGACTTACCTATTCTGGATATTTCATATAAAATGGAATCATTCAATATATGATCTTTTATGACTAGCTTCTTTCACTTAGCACAATGTTTGCAATGTTTATCCATATTATAGCATGTATTAGAACTTTATTTTTTATGGCCAAATAATATTTCATGATGCATTCATTCATCAGACTATTAAGAACAATGTTGCTATGAACATTCCTGTAGAAGTTCCCCATACCCCTCCACCAGGAACTTCTACTTTTCTTCCTTTCTTCTTTCATTTTTTTCTTTCTTTCTTATTATGGTGAAAATATACATACAAAACATTTGCTAATTCAACAATTTCTACACATATATTCCAGTGACATTTGTTATATTCTTCATGTAAAACCACTATCCTTTTCTAAATTATTTCATCACCATTAGTATAAACTCAGTGCCTCCTAAGCAAAAATTTCCCCTTTCACCCTCCCTTCCTCCCTTGGTAACCACTAATAATCTTTGGTTTCTATATACAGTATTTGCTTATTTCATAGAAGTAAGAGTGTAGTATTTGTCCTTTGTAATTATGTTTGTGTCGACATATGTTTTAATTTCTCTTAGGTATATACCTAAGAGGTAGAATTGCTGTGTCATATGGTAACTATATGTTCTGAGCAACTGACAGACTGTTCTTCAAATCAGCTACACCATTTGGTATTCCAGTTAGCAAAGTGTGAGGGTTCCAATTTGTCCAAATCCTCACCAACACTTGTTATTATCTGTCTTTTTATCATAGTCATTCTAATGTATATGAAGTGGTATCTTATTGTGGTTTGATTTGAATTGGAAACCCTGGTGGTGTAGTGCTTAAGAGCTACAGCTGCTAACCAAAAGGTCAGCAGTTCAAATACACCAGGGGCTCCTTAGAAACTCTTTGGGGCAGTTCTACTCTGTCTTCTAGGGTCACTATGAGTCAGAATTGACTCGATGACAGTGGGTTTGGTTTTTGGTTTTGGAATGGTTAATGATGTTGAACATCTTTTCATGCCTTATTAGGTACTTGTATATCTTCTTTGGGAAAATATCTGTTCATGTCATTTACTCATTTTTTAATGGGGTTATTTATCTTATTATTAAGTTGTAAAAGTTCTTTATATATTCTAGATATAAATCCCTTATCAGACACGATTTACAGAATTTCTCTCCCATTCTGTGAGTTATCTTTTTATTTTCTTGATGGTGTCCTTTGAAGCAAAAAAAATTTTCTTAAATGTTAATGAAGTCCAGTTTATTAATTGTTTATGTTGCTTGCTTTTTTTGTCTCGTACTTAAGATGGCATTGCCTAACCCACGGTCACAAAGATTTACTCCTGTATTCTCTTCTAAGAGTTTTATAGCTTTAGCTCTTACGTTTAGGTCAATGATCCATTCTGAGTTAATTTTTATGTATGGTGTGAGAAAAGGGTCCAGCTTCATTCATTCCATATAGGTATCCATTTGCCCCAGCATCATTTGTTGGAGAGACTATTTTTCCCCTTTTCAATTGTCTTGGCACTCTTGTCAAAAACTGCTATTGTTTTGGTAAATAAAGATTTATTAGGACATATCCAGGCCATTTGTTTTATATTGCATTTGACCACTTTTGCACTACAACAGAAGAGTTGAGTAGTTGAGACAGAGACTGTATGTCCCCTAAAGTTTAAAATATTTACTATTTGTCTCTTTAGATGGAGAAAAACAGATCAGACTAGATTATCCATTTACATTTTAGAGGAGGTTCTGCAATGAGAAGAATCAAAGAAATTAATCCCTTTGGGAAATGGTAGAGTGGATAAGGCATTCCAGCCCCTCATCCTACGTAAATTAATGCATCCCAGGCATCACCAACCCTGAGAGACTTACCTGTTACTAGTTGTCTGTTTGTCTTTGCTTTAACCCATTGCTATTGAGTTAATTCTGACTCATTCTGGGCCCTCTAAAAATGGAATGGCCCCTCACTATATCAAAGCTAAATTTCTTTACAAATAACCTTATTAGAAATGAGATTATTCTCCCTTCTTAGTCAACTGTGAACGAAAGTTAAAACCGTTAAAAGTGCTTCACATAAATCTATTTCTCCGCAGATATACTTATGGAAATATTTGGAATGCTTGTACATCTTTGAAAATATTTCTAAAATGCCCTTTTTGATGGTGGCTAGTTTTCAGGACAAGGTCTTTCACTGATAATATGTGAAATCAATAATAAGAGCTTTACGTCCATTACTCACTTGCTTTAATTCAAGGCCACCTTTTAGAAAGATAACATTTATTCTCTTCTTTGTACTCAGGGTGTTAAGGAATTAGCAAAGCAGGTGAAGAGCTTGCCAGTGGTCAATTACAACCTCCTCAAGTATATTTGCAGGTAAGAACTGTCCTAAAGACAAAACTAAACAAACTATTCTTTTCTCTCATTGAATTGTCTTAATACCCTTACGGATACCTGCTGGCTGTTTTTATAAAGTTTTATTGGAATAAATCCATCTGTGACACTAATTTACTATTTAGTAATTACTATTTACTAATTTACTATTTGAAGGCCTGTTGGCACAGTAGATTAAGAGTTCAGCTGTTAACCAAAAGGCCGGCAGTTCAAATCCACCGGCCGCTCCTTGGAAACCCTGTGGGGCAGTTCTACTCTGTCCTATAGGGTCACTATGAGTTGGACCTGCATGGAAATCCAGTTTCTACTACTGACTACTAATGTGTGTTTCTGCAATTTTGTTACCCTCTCTGAGCCTAAGGGTTGTAATAGGTAAAATGGAAATGAAAATACATATTTAGCAGTGTTGTTTTAAAAATTAAATATTTTTAAATAATTAATATATAGAAGTGTTTAATAAATCATATTTTCTTTCCATTCTCTTCTGCCACAAGATTCATTGAAATGACATTTGTAATTCAATTATGTTAGAACAGTAATTGTGCCTGGTAAAATTTTCTCTCTGTCACTGTGATAAGGCCTAGAACGTGCCAAGTCTGTGCGCCTGTTTAAGAAACCCAGTATATTGTTCACCGATGTCATAAAACAGTATGTGTACTGACTATTTAATGAAAAAAATAAAATTAAAAAAAAAAGAAACCCAATATATAAAATCGGAACTTACAGTATATTTAAATACAGAGTTTGATGATTGATGCTACAATTCACAGCAGGGTGTCTTTAAATGACAGCTTCCTGGTCCATCTTAAAATAAAACTGAAATTTTTAGTTCAGTACAGAGCATCATTTATACATACATTTTTGTGTAATGATTAGGTATATATTCAGCAGACTAGAAACTATGAAGCTTAAAACTAATACCAGACAATGTGAACTTCATTGTCAGATATAACTGAGTAAGGATTCTAAAACCACCTAACATAACATTTTATGGTGCTATTTATGTTTAGGAAGCAAATAGGATCTTAGGTTTGAAAAAGTAAGAAATAATTTTGAAAAATTTAACCTCTCTTGAAACCTTTAAGCAGACTTTTAATCTCAAATCTCTCAAGTAAAACATGATAACTTGACTTTTTACTTTTCAGTTTTACAGTATTTAAAACTATATCTAAGTGGAGCATATGGAAATTTGTTGTTGTTAGGTGCCATTGAGTCAATTCCAACTCATAGCGACCCCATAGGACAGAGTAGAACAGCCCATAGGGTTTCCAAGGAGTGGCTGGTGGATTTGAACTGCTGACCTTTTGGTTAGCAGCCAAGCTCTTAAACACTGCACCACCAGGGCTCCCATGTGGAACTAGGCACCTTTTTTCAAGTCATGGTATAGTATCGTTAAGAGCAAAGACTGTAGACTACTAGGGTTCAAATCTCACCTCTGCCACTTACTATCTCTGTGTCCTTGGAGAAGATATCTAACCACTCTGGTACCTGAAGTCACAGCAGTGGAAACACTCTCTGCTAATTCAAAGGTCGGGAAAAGATATGGCAGTCTGCTTCCGTAAAGATTTACGGCCTTGAAAACCCTCTGGGGCAGTTCTTCTCTATCCTATAAGGTCGCTATGAGTCAGAATTGACTTGACGACAGTGGTTTTGGTTTGGTGCCTGATGTCTCTCATCTGTAAAATGGAATATCTTCCTCATAGGGATGTTTTGATAACTAAATAAGTTAGCATGTGATTAGCAGATAATTGTGCTATATAAATGTGTTACTTTATTTTTCATCACTTCCTCTTTACTGCATCAGTATAATTACTAAGCCACAAAATAATAAAAGCTCTTATATAAATAAAGAGGGGTCAGGTAATGAAAAAGGCTGAAAGATTGCAAAAACAATATCTACTACTAAGGACTATTCCATGCCTCTTATTCTTTAGCACATAATCAAGTAAAGCAATGTGTATTTACATTTTTTTCTATCAGTAGAATTGAGATTTTAATTTAAACTTTTTGCTCTCTTCTTTTAATAGATTATAAATTTGAAGCTCACAAATTACTCTGCAAAAACATTGATTCTTCCTCTCTAAAATAAGGGATTATTCCAGATGATCTTTAGTTCTTAAATTGAATATGTATGTAAACATAATACTTTATTGAGGCATTGGAAACAAATCCATATTCTTGGCTCTGAAGTCCAAATTAGCATTGTTCAAGCACATTTGTTCCTGTGATTGCCAGAAGCCAAGCTAGCCAGAGGTGATATTTGGTATGATCTCTCAAGTTTGTTCCTTAATAACTTGCAGTATTTTCTTCCCATATTTGCCTGAGAGATGTTTCAATTTCTAAATAATTTTGTCTTCAGAATCATCTTTGAATATAGCTCTGGTTCATAAATTTCCCAATGATCCATTTTCTTTCATCAACAAATTTGATCCCATTGTGTTCCATTCATATTCTTATATCCAACAGGTTCTTGGATGAAGTACAATCCTATTCAGGAGTTAACAAAATGAGTGTGCAGAACTTGGCAACTGTCTTTGGCCCTAATATCCTACGCCCGAAAGTGGAAGATCCTTTGACCATCATGGAGGGTAAGTAAATGATTATCTCACATCTTCTGCAAAAGAAGAATCATCTGTTCCTCCTTTGAGCAAACTAGGGAAATAGATGAATCTGTTTGCACTACCAACTCCATTTATTGACTCAACTTCTTTAAATGCAAAATCTTCTCTTTGGGGAGTCAGGCTTTTTTTTTTTTTTTTCAATTTACTAAATGATTTCTCAGTAATCTTACAAGAATAAATGGAACTTCCATAAATCATTTGTAAAGTATTGTACAAGAACTGGGAAAATCTAGGTCATATTGTGAGAACAATGCAATTATCAGACAATTCTAAAATTATTATTTTCAGTTGATATATTTTTATTAATTTTTTGTTTTACTTGACTTACTGGGAAAGGTACAGAAATATGACCCTTTATAAGATAATGCTGCCTATTTACATGTGGTTTGAAATCTGAGGGAATTCTTGCTTTCCAAAGTACAAAATATTCTCAAATTCTTTTCCACAATGAACCAAGTCTTCGAATCAGTTCAGAACTTTTCAGTAATTGCCAACATAAACAAGGGTAGTGTACACATTGCATAGCAATCAAATCTGTTGCCCATGGGATTTTGGCCCGAGTAGAAAACAAACAGAGTCCTGGTAGTTCAGTGGTTAAGAACTAGGCTGCTAACCAAAAGGTTGGTGGTTCAAATCCACCAGCTGCTCCTTGGAAGCCCTATGGGGCTGTTATACTCTGTTCTGTAGAGTCGCTATGAGACAGAATGAACTCCACAGGCAACTTGGTTTGGTGGGGGTTTTTTGGTAGGAAACAAACAGCGTGCCCCTGCTCAAAGATGGTGGCTGATCGCACCACTTTAAATGTGTGTCATTCTCCACAGTCCTGCCAATAATCCAGTCTCCCACATTAAGCTCCTGAAACTTTGGGGATCCATGTGGGAGACTGGATCTCTGCAACAAACTGCTATTTCTGTTTATTGCCAGCAGGCCTAACTGCTTGGGTACTTTTCTTACTTGTGGCCATTGGTAGCACCATTATTTTCAGCCATTTGGACTAATTAAGCATTTAATAATTTAATAGGGGAGGGGGGAAGGCGAAAGAATAACCATTTTTAGTTTCACTCAGTTTATTTAGTCTAGAATAAAATCTCCCCCTGAGTTACATTTATTTTACTCCCCAATACTGTTCCCTACTTAAAAATTCTAAGATTTTCATTTTCATTTAAGCTTTAATATTTTTGCTTCTGTTACAAATAAAGTGATCATTTTAAATTTTAACATGAAAAATAAAAATATTGTTTTGGTTAGTTGACATTCACTTATGAGGAGCATCTTTGTGTGGAAGATGTACATGGGAAACCAAATCAATGTTAGGATCACTAAGTGAGAGTAGGGTCATACCGAAGTTGAATGATCCTAATTGGTTAATATTATCAAGCTGTAATGACCTGACATACAAATCTCCTCCACTGGGATATGCTTACGAAGACAAAGTTTGTTTTTTGTTTGTTTGCTGTTGCTGTTGTTTATTTATATGTTTAGTTGGTTAATTGGTTTGTTGGTTGGGTTTGGATGGAGGGTGGCGAGTCAGTTATATATTCAATTTTTTTATCCTATTGCCAACCCATGTATCCAATTTTTAACATACAATATAATTGCCATAAATACACAAGTCAAATTAAGCAGAATGTTCTGTGTTCTTGTTGTTGAGGCTAGCTAGCCTCTCCCCTAGTAAAGTGTAAAGAAAATTATAAAATTGTTTTGAGTCAATTCCTGTATTATAAGTCACTAGAGACACCATTTCCTTGTTCTATCCAGGTTCTAGTATTATGGACTATGATATATTTTTTAGTTGTGTTTTACTTATGTTTTTTGAGGCTATATCCAAGTTTCCTAATGAAAACTTTGTAAATACCCTAGTTCTAAGAGACTGACCTTATCTGAGGGTAGAATTCACTCTTGAAAATAATAATCTTTTGAAATATTCCTTTATTTATTCATCTAGCATTTCTTCATCCAACAAATATTCATTAACTAAATACATTGTACAGACTTTTCACTAAACCTGGAAATGCAAAGGTGAATATGGAAAATTTTTGACCTCAAGACACTTATATTCTAATTAGAGATTTTAACATGTAAACTTTTAATTATAACATAATATAAAAAGTATTCTATACATGATATGCTCAAAGGGTTGTGAGAGCATGAAGTAGGAAATGGTTTTTCTCTTGGGGCTCAGAGAAAGCTTCAACAGAGGAAGAAATATTTATACAATCATTCCACTAGAGAAAGAAGCATAGTCATAGGTAAAAGGGTAAGAAAGACCACAGTGTCTCTGAGTGAAAAATTTGGTAAGGTCAATGATATCAGGGCATATAAAGAAAATTGGTGGAAGAATGGCTGAAAAGATCTCAAACACTGTCAAGGGCCTTATAAACCATCCTGAATTTAAAGTTTAGCCTTGTGAGAGGAAGTCACATAATTTTTGAGGAAAGTATTGTTGGGATAGGATTAGTATTTCAGAAAAGTTACTCTAGCAGCTCTGAGGATTGGCTAGGGGAGGACAAGATAGAAATCATATTGAAGCTATGTATTGACACTCACTGACTTTGCGTTCAGAGATTGACTTTGTATTTGTGGCCTTCTGTGTACTTGCCTCACATGTTATACGTAAAACATTGCAATTTAATCAAATAAATTCTGAGGCTGAGGTAGACCCGGAAATATAATACCTGTATGCAACATTAACCTGACCTAAGAGTGTATTTAATCCATGTGTAATGGTATTGTTTCTAATTTGCTTTCAATATGTCTTCAGCAGTGGGCCTGATTAAAAACTGCACAGCTTGGCAAATAAGCCTTAAATATTTACTAACCCATAATACTTATCTTTGACCACTTTTCTTACTTTGACAGACGTTTAAAATGAATAAATCTCATTATTCTTAGCTACTTCCATACTATTTACAGTCAACTGATATACATTATATGGAAAAACAAGGAGACTTTGCTTTATACCTTTAAAAATTCTCTTATGTTTAAAATTTCTCTTTTACAATTCTTCCCACACTCCTTAAAGTTATACTTCTCCTTGCTACTATCCTATTCAAATAGAATTGACGTAGCAACTAAAGATATCCTTAGTATAAGCATATCCATATCTATATACTAAATATATATGTGGTTCTGAAGAAAAGCCTTCAATGACTGTTTTTCAGCATTATTTAAAATTACTACCTAACAATATTGCATTCTGCTTCTGCCCATGATGGAGTAACAGGAACTGGATTTACAAAACTGTTTAAGGTTCACGGTATCTTCAATACAATTAAAAACTACCAGATATGCAAAGAAACAGAAAAAAATATGACCCATAACCAGGATAAAAATCAGTTAATACAAAAAGACACGTGACATATATGTCGTGTCTAAAAGCAAACAAGGATATTAAACATGTTATCATAAAAATTCTACATCCATGTTCAAGAAGGTAGAGGAAAACATAAACATGATGAAGAGAGAAAAAATATATTTTAAAAATTATAAATAGAACTTCCAGAGATAAAAATTATAATGTCTAAAATGAATATTACACTGATAAGATTAACATCAGGTTAGATATGGGAGAAGGCATATAAAAAATAGCAACTTATCCCACATGAAGTACAGAGAAAAAAGCACTGAAAAAAAATTCTAAATTTGATAAAAAGTATAGATAAGAAATCCCAGAAGCTCAAAAAGTACCAAGCGGATAAATATAAAGAAAAATACAAAACAACATCATAACAAAAAGGCTGAAAACCAGTAGTAAAGAGAAAAGCTTAAAAACAGCCAGAAAAACAAAGAATTCTCATCAGAAACTATGCAAACCAAAAAACAACAGAGAAGGGGGAAAAAAAAGATCATGGTTGCAAAATCTTTTAAGTACTGGAGTAAAAAGCAACAGCAACAGCTATCCCCCTTGATTTCTCTATCCAATGAATACGTCTAAATATCGTCTAAAAATGAAGAAGAGTTAAAGACATTTTTAGATGAGAAAAAGCTGAGAGATTTCATCACTGACAGTCCTGCACTACATGAAATGTTATAGAGTTCTTTAGATGGAAGAAAAAGATACCAGATAAAATTTGTGTGTATACAAACTAATGAAGAGTGCTGAAAATGAATAATATGTAAATAAATATTAAATCATTTTGTCTAATTTTTAAATCTCTATAAATTATAACTTATTATATAAAGCAAAATAAATAACAATGTAATATGGAGTTTATAGTTTATGGAGAAGTAAAATGTACAATAACAAATGACAGATGTGAGAAGTGGAAGTACACTGCTATAAAGTTCTTATACTGTACATGAAGTAGTATAATGTTATTTGAAGGCAGACTGTGACAAATTAAAGATATATATTGTAAACCCTACAGCAACCACTAAAAAATAAAATGAGATATTAGGTAATAAGCCAACAATGAAGTTAAAATCAAATATTAAATAACAGTACATCTAAAAGGGCACATATAAAGAAGAAAAAAATCAGATTGGTCAAATAGAAAACAAATAGCAAGATGGTATAATTGAAACCAACCATATCAATAATTATACTAAATGATAATGGCCTATACATTCCAGTCAAAATACAGAGATAATCAAATTGGATAAAAATGCAACACCCAACTATATGCTGTCTATATACCTTTTTAAAATATAAAGACACAGGTTTAAAAAAAAATGGGAAAATATGTACCAAAATGTGTGTGATGCAGCTAAAGCAGTGCTTAGAGGGATATTCATGCATTATATACTTATGTAAGAAAAGAAAAAAGCTCTCAAAGCAATTACCTAAGTTTTCACTTGAGGAAACTAGAAAAACAAGAGTTATTTTAATCCTTCTAAGCAGAGGTAAGGAAATAAAAGTAAAAGCAGAAACCAAGATAATAGAGGACAAAAACAATATAGAAAACCAATGAAACCAAGAGCAGTTTTTTTGAAAAGTTCAATAAAGTTGGTAAACCTCTAGCCATACTACTTAGGGAAGAAAAAAAGAAAACTATATCAGGTTTGACAGAAGTGACCCATTATAGATCTTATAGATGTTAAAATAATATTAAGGGAATATTAAAAAAACAACTGTTTGCCAAGAAATTGAACAATGTAGATGAAATGTTCAAATTCTTCGAAAAATACGAAGTACCAAAGAGCTCACTCAAGAAGAAATAAAATAACCCGAATCTAGTAAGGCAATTGAATTCATACTTAAAACCATTTCCATGAAATAAAACGCCAGGGCCAGATTTACTGGTGAAATGTACAAAACAATTGTTGTTGTTAGTTGCTGTTGATCCATTTTGGTCATGGCGACCCCATGTGTTACAGAGTAGAACTGCTCCATAGGGTTTTCTTGGTTGCAATCTTAACGGAGGCATCTCTAGCCTTTTTCTTCTGCAGTACTGCTGGCTAAGTTTGAACCATCAATCTTTAGGTTAGCAGTCAAGCACAAACCATTTCCACCACCTAGGGACTTTGAGAAATAATGTCAATTCTCCACAGACTCTTTCAGAATATAGAAGTAGAGGGAACTAATTTTATGATGTGAGCATTATCCTGATATCAAACCAGTAAAGACATTATAAGAAAAGAGAAATTCATATAATATCCCTCATTAAAATTAATATAGACATAAAAAGCATTCATCAAATTTTAGCAAACTAAATTAAATATATATATATATGTATGTGTATATATATATATATATATATATGATAATAAATCAAGACCAGTGGAGTTTATCCCAGGAAGGCAAGTTAGATTTACCATTTAAAAATTAATGAATGTATTTCACTATATTAATACACTATATTAACTTACATACAATCTAAGTGAATATAGAAAAACATTTTACAAATTTAATGCCATTCATGATAAAAACACTTAGAAATAAAAAAAAAAACACTAGAAATGAAATTTCCTCAACTTAACAAGGTCATCTATGAATAATTAAGTTATAACATCGTACATAATATTGAAAGACTGAATTCTTTCCCCCTAATATTGGACATAAGGTAAGATTGATACTCTCACAATTTCTATTCAACATTTTACTGGAAGTCCTAGGCATTTAATTGAGACGAAGAAATAAAAGGCATGCAGATTGAAAAGGAAGATGTAAAACTCTCTGTATTCAAGACATGATAATCTATATAGAAAATTCTAAGGACTCTACATACACACACACACAACTGCTAAAACTAATAAGTGAATTTATCAAGGTCACATGATGCAAGTTGATTTTTGAAAATCCATTGTATCTCTATAAACTAACATTGAATAATTAGAAATTGAAATAAAAAAAAAATCCTTACAGAAAACATTAAAAAATATAAAATAATTAGGGACAAATTTAACAAAATGTGCACGACCTATCCCCTGAAAATTACTAAATATTTCTATGAAAAAATTAAATAAGATCTACATAAATGGGGAAATATATCATGTTTGTGGGTTGGAATACTCAATATCAATAGGATATTAATTTTTCCAAAATTGACCTATAATTTTAACAAAATTCTCCAAAAAAATCACAACATTTTTTATTTGTAGAAAGTTACAATCTGATTCTAAACTTCATATGGAAATAAAAATGATCTAGAATAGACAAAACAATTTAAAAGGGGAAAAAACGTTGACCAGTGTATATTACCTGATTTCAAGACTTATTATAAAGCTACAAATAATCAAAGTAGCGTGGTATTGGCATAAAGATAGACATATAGATCGGTGGAATGGAACAAAGAGTCCGGAAATAGACCCTTCCATATATGGTCATTGGATTTTTGATAAGCATGCCAAGCTAATTCAGTGGGAAAAGGAGAGTAATTTCAAGAAATGGTGCTGAAAAACTGTATATCTCTATCTATCCATCTATCTGTGCCTATATATCTATATAAACCAAAAACCAAACTTGTTGCTGTCAAGTCGATTCCAACTCATAGCGACCCTATGAGTAATTGGTGAATAGATGAACAAATTGTGGTACATTCATAGAATAGAATACTATTCAGCATTAAAAAGAATGAACTACTGATGCATGCAGCAATCTGGATAAAGCTCAGTAGTATTATGCTAAGTGAAAAATACTGAGACACAAAAGACTATAGACACTATATGATTCCATTTATATGAAATTCTAGAAAAGGCAAAACTACAGTGACAGAAAAAAAGATCAGTGGTTTCCAGGCATAGGAGGTGGGGGTAATGAATTAACTACAAAGGGGCACAACAGAACTTTTCTATGTCATGATTTTGTGGTATTTACACATTTGTCAAAACTCATCTGATATCCTAGAGATACTCGCTCGCATGCAAAATTGCATGTGTACAAAGTTATTCATTGGAAAAAATAAAAACTATTGCATAGACTGCTGCACATCTATATATATTTTAAAAAGTGCCTAGGTATCTTTAAAAAAAAATTGAATTCTTAGCCAATGATTATAAAGAAAAGTGCTTGTAATATAGTATTTAAATTCAACCTGTATAAAATTATACGGGCCAGTGGAAAATTGCTGGATGTGTAGCACAGTGCAGCTCCAGAATCCGCTCAGAGCCTTCAGAATGAACTGGTGATTATAACCACTCTCACCTCATTACTTGGGCTTAATACTTCTATTAACATTCTAAGGAAGGGAATGACAGAGAGAGGGGAGTAAAAGGGAAAAAAAAGATAGAATTCATAGTGGCACACATATTATTATTACTACCATGCTAGTCTGTCCTGAATAGCTATAGTAATTTTTTAAAAAATTCCCTTAATAGGAGACTATTGCCATTTATTATCCTGGAGACTAGAACAAAGCAAAGCCTCCCAGGATACAAGAAAGGAATTTCTAAATCTCTAGGGCTCTGACACTCACTCTATAATCGTAGTAGACATACTTCGGCAAGGCTGTTCACAGACACATCGCAGAGACCTTGGGGATGTCCCTCTTAAAATAATTAAATCTTCCAGTTTATAACTATGATGTGTAGCATTCATGGTTCAGAAATTAACATTACAATGATGAGGAAAAGCTCTTCTTTCACAAAGTACTAGACAGAGTCATATATAATGGAGGGTGCTAACCATTGAAAGCATGTCTGTCATATGGGCAAATAGTAAAATAGAATTAAGTACACAGTGTCTTCAAATACAGTACATAATTGTGACAGTATTGACAGCCATTTTACCTTAACTACTCTAAAATCTTTTCATCAAAGTCACTGCTACCTGCATTTAAAATAAGATGACAGATTCAGGAGTTACTAAAAGATGAAAAATGGATACAGAATATCATTAATTTCAATCAGTGTTGTTTCTCCCATAATTCTGCAATAATTGATGGTGACTCAATAAATAGTTGTTTTTTATCTGGTTTTCTATTTAGAACTACATTAAGTTTGCTTATCCAGGGGCAGATTAACCAGGAAGCACACTATGCACCGGTTTACAGTAAGCAAGATACGCACAGGCTTAATTGTGCTTACTTACTCATCTGTAGTGCATAACACAATTAAGCCCGTGCATACCTTGCTTATTGCGTAATCTGTCCCTGCAAGTTATTACCGCTGCTCTTTTAAATTCCCACTGCTGAAATCTAGGACAAGTGAATGATTTAGAATAAGAAGACCAAGTTTTGAATTTCACCTTAGTCATTTATCATCCGTGTGGTCTTGGGACAGCAACTTAAACTCTCTGAACCTTGATTTTTCTCATCTGAAAAATGTTGATATCTTTGAGAAACTTAATTTAGAAGATGTAAGTGAAAGATTTCTATCTGTCACAGTGTTTATCAAATTCTTAAACATGCACAGGAATCACATGAGGATCTTGTTAAAATGAAAATTCTGATTCAGTAGGTCTGCAGTGGACCCTGAAATTTTGTAGTTCTAAAAAGCTTCTAGGTGATGCCAGTGCTGCTGTTATTCTGTTGCTGCTGGTGTCACCAGGCAGCTGGTTAAAAATGCAAAATCTCAGGCCCCTACCCAGACTTAGTAAATCAGAATCTGCATTTTAACAGGATCCCCAGGTAATTAGTAGGAACATTCAAGTCTGAGCAACCTTGATCTAGAACCAGACCTGGCACACTGTAAGCACACGTTCTAAATGTATTATAAATTTTGAATCATCACAGCAAATGTGTGCAGGATTTAGATGGATATAACATACTTTTTTCTGTTTAAAAGTTGAGTTTGAACAATCTTGCCCAGGTGTTGCTTTTAGCTAAAGAGCGGCCTTCACCCAGGTCAGGCTTCTACTTCCTGATTAATTGAATAATTAGCAGCAGTTTCAGTCAAAGTCTGCATTATCAAAGCCCTTGTCATCCTTTTCTTCACCAAACCTCATGTTTTAAGTAATTTATTTAGAAACTACATTTACTAACTAAAATATGATTTGCTTTCCTATGTATATTTATCAGAGATTACCTTTAGGAGCTTCTTATTAGAATGATATAAACAAAATTAACACACCAAATTGATATAGTTCAAGCCAAAACAAAGAAGCTTGATGTTTGCATTAGCCAATACAGTTTTATTGTGGATACATGAAAAAAATTAATACTGAAGAAGTCTCTCAGGCAGTTGGGGGCCCCCCAACTTCTATTCTAGAAGCCTAGCTGCTGGTGGTAGCCTTTTAGGGAGTGAGAGCCCAGATCAATTAGGAATATGTATAAATATATTTTAAGCTTTCAAGTAATATGCCATAAAACCTGGTAAATCAATTAATTTTTATGAATAACTGTTCATAATAGATCAATTTTTCTATCCACTATTTTCAGAGTTATATTATTTCCTATAACTTGGTAAGGCATTGATTTCTAATTCATACTTTACACTGGAGAGTAAAAATATGAGAATTAGATGGAACCTCTAATCTCATATTTTCATTTGTACAAGAGATTTATTTTCTCTTTTGAAGGACTTCTAGTTTAAAGTGAACTGAAGCTTTTGTATTTCTAGTGACAAGTTCTCTCATTTCTTAATTTCTTCTTCATTTTTCAAGGAAAGTTTTGCTGAATATAGAATTCTTGTAAGACAGCCTTTTTCTTTTAGCATTTTGAATATGTCATCCCATTGTGTTCTGGCTTCCATGGTTTCTGATGAGACATCACCAGTTAATCTTATTGCATAACCACTGCACATGTACAACCAAACACCTCATGGGATGTGGTTTCTTGGTTTGGAAATTTAGGACCATGGGTCATCCCAGTTAATTGTCCTACTATCACGTTTAGTGCTTCTGTTCTACCTTCTAGTTTGTTGTGTAGTGCCTGGGGTCTTAAAATCTTGCAAGCAGCCATCCAATGTACAACAATTGGTCTATATTCACCTGGAGCAATAGAGGAAGAAGAGCACCAGGAATAGGAGGAGAAAATTGAATGTGTGGCCAATTGCCACCATGAACAACTGCCTCCTTTACCATGAGGCCAGAAGAACTAAATAGTGCCTGGCTACCATTACTGAACGTTTTGATCAAAGATTCTATGTAAGAATCCTGATCAAAAGGGGGAAAATGTAGAACAGAATTTTAAAATTCTGATAGAATCTAGACTTTCTGCAGTCATTGAGATTGGATGTGACCCAAAACTATTGCCATGAGATAATTATAGTAATTTAAACAAAAATATTCCCTGAAGTCTTCTTTAAACCAAATAATTGTTTAGCTTAATTAGTAAAGAATGTCTGCCTTGAGCTTTGTTCTCTTTTAAGAACTGTCTATGGGATCAAAATGACAACAGCAATTCGAAAAATTATATAGGAAACTTAGGGAACAGTGAGTTTTTGTTAATGGGAGAGGAACAATTCAGAAAGGAGGATGAGAATAGATGCACTACTTGAAGAATGTAATCAGTGTCACTGAACTGTACATGTAGAAACTGTTGAATTTGTGTGTGTTCTGCTGTGTATATTCTTAATAACAACAACAAGAATATATATATATTTTAAAAAGACCCACTGGCTTTGTCTTATGACAGTTTGACTATAAGGTGTCTATTTATAGATCTCTTTGTATTTAGCCCACTCGAATTTGTTGAGCTTCTTGGACATGTAGATTAATGTTTTTCATCAAATTTGGGAAGTTTTTAGCCATTATTTCTTCAAATATTCTTTATGCCCCTTTCTCTTCTCTCCTTCTGGGACTACCATTATGTGTATTTTGTTAGGCTTGATGGTGTCCTCCAGGTCTGTGAGGGTCTATTTTTCTTCATTCTCTTTTTCTCTAATTCTCAGAATGGATAATCTCAATTGATCTGTCTTCAAGTACACTGATTCTTTATTCTGTTTGATGAAATCTACTGTTGATCCCCTCTAGTGAATTTTTTATTTTAGTTATGTTACTTTTCAATTTCAGATTTCTATTTGGTTTATTTTTGTAAATTCTGTCTCCTTATTAATATCTATATTTGATGAGAAATTGTTCTCATACCTTCCTTCAGTTATTTAGGCATGGTTTCCTTCAGTTATTTTAACACATTTATAGTAGCTGATTTGAAATTTTTGTCTAGTGAATCCAACATCTGGACTTCTTTAGGGTCAGTTTCTATTTACTGCTTTTTCCCTGTGTATAGACCATTCTCCCTTTTTGCTTTGCATGTCTTATACTTTGTGTTGAAAAACTGACATTTAAATGATATAACAGTCTGGGAAATCTAGAAATTAAATTCTCCCCTTCCCTAGGGCTTGTTGTTTTTGCTGTTTATTGTTATTGTTTGTTTGTTTAGTGACTTTTTAAACTAATTCTATAAAGTCTATGTTGTTTGTAGTGGGTGTCCATAACAAACAATATAGACTTGATTAGCTTAGTGGTCAGCTAATCATTGGCCAGAAACTTCCTTAAAAGCCTGGAACCAAAAAGTCTCCCAGTCTTTGTCAGGGAGCTCTGTGTGTATTTTGGGGCAAGTCACACTAAGCCAGGAAGTTTACCACTCTGCCTTACATTTCAGTTTCTGCTTTTGCAGAGCCTCGAGGCTAACCAGAGGTGAGAGCTTAGGGCCTTCTTGATCATTCCTGAGCATGCACAGAGCCCAAGACATGCAAACAACCCTAAGCATACATGTGGTCTTCTAGAGTCCCAGAAATATACTGGAGCTTTTTGAAGTCCCCTTTGCACATCTAATTCCCCAGATTTTCCTTTTAAGCTTTTTGGATAGTCTATTGTTTGTTCCAGCTATTATCCAATGCTTCAGGCAACTGTAAAGTTAAACAAATATGGCACTGATTGTTTTTGACAAATGCCCCTGGGAAAAACACTATTCACACAGGGAAAGCTCCAAGTTAAATCAAATAAATACTAGCCTTGTGAGTGGGGTCTTACAGAGAACCATCAGATAAGTAAAATAATGACAGTTATCTGGGAGTCAGGCTTTGAAGGAGTTTCAATTCTGATCTTTCCATTTCAATGGCTACTAGACTGCTGGTTTCCACTGTGATATAGGCAGTGGGTTTTCAAAGCTTCTGCAAAGCTGGGGAGAGAGGAAGAGAATAAGGCAAGAACTTGCTGTTCTTTCTGAGAGTCAGCTGGTTTTCTTGAATAAGTGCTCTCTGGATTGCTCTAAATCTTGGTTAATTTTCAGAGTTCTCAAAAATTGATTCTGAAAATTTTTTTCAGTATTTTCACTGCTTTTTTGGAGGATAGGATTTTTGGAAGTTCTTAATCAACCATTCTGGATGATGTGACATAAAATGCCCTGAAATTTTTGAATGATGAGCAAAAGTCTTATGAACTTTATTGTCTTGCTAGATTAGACAGACAGACCATGTATCCACTAAAAGGTTGGGTAAGGTTCTATTTAGAGATGCCGTTAAAGGATCTTGATGGTTTGGGCAATTGTCAGATGCAAAAGACACAGTGACCTCCTTCTAAGAGTATTTTTTCATAATTAAATGTCAAACTTGCAGGAAATGTTGTATAATGATGATTAAGATTAAGATCCTTGTCTTTGGAACTAGAACATTTGAAAAAATAATGGCTGAAATCTCCCCAAATTTCTGAGTCTGCTCCTTAGTAACTTTGTAGCTTTGGTCAAGTTACTTAACCTTTAAAATATGATGATAATAACAATAATGACTCCATAGAGTTGTTTTAAAATCCAAATAAACTAGCAAAAGTATTTGGCATACTTCATGGCACATATTGAATACTCAAAAAATTTTAGCTTCTGTTTCTATTTTTATCATTAAGAATATAGCTCAGTACTGCTAATGGTTATGCTTAATACTCACCTAAATGTGGTTCTTTAAGACTCACATTCAAAATAGAAAATAAATCAACATTTTATTGCTCATAATAATTTGTTTCCTGTGTTCCTCCAGGCACTGTGGTGGTACAACAGTTGATGTCAATGATGATTAGCAAACATGATCGCCTCTTCCCCAAAGATGCAGAACTACAAAGCAAGCCCCAAGATGGAGTGAGCAACAACAACAATGAAATTCAGAAGAAAGCAACCATGGGTCAGTTACAGAACAAAGAAAACAATAATTCCAAAGACAGCCCTGGCAGGCAATGCTCTTGGGATAAGTCAGAGTCTCCCCAGAGAAGTGGCATGGACAATGGATCTCCCACAGCTCTATCAGTCAGCAAAACCAACAGCCCACGGAACAGCGTTCACAAGCTGGAGGTCTCTAGGAGCCCCCCTCTCATGGTCAAAAAGAACCCAGCCTTTAATAAGGGCAGTGGGATAGTCACCAATGGATCCTTCAGCAGCAGTAATGCAGAAGGTCTTGAGAAAACCCAAACCACCCCCAACGGGAGTTTACAGGCCAGAAGGACCTCTTCGCTGAAGGGGTCTGGTACCAAGATGGGCACCCACAGTGTGCAGAATGGAACAGTGCGCATGGGCATTTTGAACACCGACACCCTTGGGAACCCCATGAATGGTCGCGGCATGAGCTGGCTGCCCAACGGCTATGTGACCTTGAGGGATAACAAGCAGAAAGAGCAAGGAGGAGAGTCAGGCCAGCACAACAGGCTCTCTACCTATGACAACGTCCATCAACAGTTCTCCATGATGAACCTCGATGACAAACAGAGTGTTGACAGTGCCACTTGGTCCACTTCTTCTTGTGAAATCTCCCTCCCTGAGAACTCCAATTCCTGTCGCTCCTCCACCACTACCTGCCCAGAACAAGACTTTTACAGTGGGAACTTTGAGGACCCTGTTTTAGATGGTCCCCCACAGGACGATCTTTCCCACCCTGGAGACTATGAAAACAAAAGTGACCGGAGGAGTGTGGGAGGTCGAAGTAGTCGTGCCACCAGCAGCAGTGACAACAGTGAGACATTTGTTGGTAACAACACCAGCAGCCACAGTGCACTGCACAGTTTAGTTTCAAGCCTGAAACAGGAAATGACCAAACAGAAGATAGAGTATGAGTCCAGGATAAAGAGGTGAGGAAAATCTGGAGCTTGTAACTGCCAGAGAGGCTGCCATAGCTTTCTACTGAGGGACAGGATCCCACAGAAGATTGATTATCCTGGCTATAAAGTCAGAGAGACCCAAGTTCACGTCCCTGTTTCACTCTTTGTGAGCTGCGGGGTTTTAGGAAAGTTCAATCTCTGTGAGCCTTGGTTTCCTCATGTAAAAATTCAGATACTAGTAATATTTATCTCAAAAGCTTTTAAGAATTCAATGAGCCTTGTCTCTGGCACAGAGAAGGTGCTCAATGATGTTATATTTTGTTATTATTAAATATGTGAATTTGTATTAGAAGACTGGAAGAGGAGGAGCTATGAGGAGGTGAACAGAGAATGAGAAGCTGGTTAATTTTCACTGATAAGAAGAGGATGAAATTAGGATAAAAATAAAAAGGTGGTGGAGAAGTAAACATACCTTTATTTTTCATTTTTCAACCAGTGGATGCTGAGAGAGTGCCTGCTATCTGCCATGCTCAATTCTGCCTCTGAGGATTTAACATAAAGACACCAGAATAAACCCTGCCCTCAGGGAATGTGCTTAGATTATACTGGGTGAGACAAGATACTAAGTAAAATACACCATATCTAAGTAGAAGGGTTAAGCAGGAAGATGCTAAGAATTGTTGATGATGTGTAACTTTAGACAGGTTGACAGGCGGTAAAAAAAGGAAACTGTGCAGATACGTAGGGAAAGAGTAAGTGCAGATGCCCCAAGATGGGATGTGAGCAGGCAGGAGAGCAGTCAGAGATGAGCTCAGAGAGGTGACAGAGACCAGGAGACACAGGGTTCATTTTAAGTCTGGTTTGTACTGTGAGATGAGAATCCATGAAGGTTTTTGAGAACAAGGATGACATGAAGTTTGTTCACAGGGACAAGGGAAACCATAGCTTAAATCGAGAGTGTTTTAGTTACCTAGTGCTGCTATAACAAAATACCACAAAATTGGTAGCTTTAAAGAAGAGGGATTTATTGTTTTGGAGGCTAGAAGTCTGAAATCAGGGCATTGGTAGCAGGGCTATGCTCTCTTAGTCCCCTCTAGGGGGAGATCTTTCCTTGTCTCTTCTAGCTTCTGGTAGCCTGAAACATCTCTTGGCATTCCTTGGTTTGTAGATGTTATCTTCACATGGTGCCTTCCCCCTGTGTGTCTCTGCTTTCATGTCTGTTTAGGACACACCCTACTCCAGTATGATCTCATTAACTGATAACAACAAGTACATATTTTCAAACAAGTTCACATTCACAGGTAGAGAAATTAGGACTTCGACATATTTTTAGGGGGGCACAATTCAGTCCATAACAGGGAGCAAGGAATATGATTTCTGAGGAAGCAGTTGTGATGAAACCTAATTTATTACAATTACAACTTCCCATAGGATGTCCATGGTAGATATTTGCTTAGCAACTTTCTCAGGTAAATAACCCAGGCAAGATAAGAGGCACTGGCTGAATGTCCTGTATTCACAGTTCTCCTGGGTGTCATATGCTGTGTTACCTCGAGAGGCAAGAATGTAGAGAATGGAGCATAGACTCACTAAGTATAACCTGGTCCAGAAACCTGAGAATCACCACACCCAGCATCTTCACCAAGATCATAGAAGCTACACAACTGAGTGTTCCTATGTTCTCTGTTCAGTGAAGTGTAAAGGAAAAAATACTGAATTATTAAGTCAGAAGAACTGGCCCAAGGCTGGTTTGGCACTAAGTAGCCCCTTTATTGGTCTGGCCCCATTTCAGACTGTGTGACTTGTGTGGACCGCTTCTTGCATGAGTGTTCTAGGATCCTCAATAGTTTGTCCATATTAGTCTTTGTCCTGCTTTAGCTTCTTCCATGACTCTAAACTCCACATGGTTTTTTTTTTTATATATATAACCCGTTGCCGTTGAGCAATTCTGACTCATAGCAACCCTATAGGACAGAGGAGAACTGCCCCAAAGGGTTTCCAAGGAGCAGCTGGTGGATTTGAACTGCCAACCTTTTGGTTAGCAGTCCCAACTTTTAAACACAGTGCCACCAGGGCTATTTTTTTTTTTATTTTAATTTACCTTAATATGTTTCCCATCCATTTATCAATTATTGGGCGAAAACATACACATTTTTAAAAGCCACGCTAAAATAAGCAAGAAGAAAAATACTGTTTATATACAGGTAGTCTCTGACTTACGACAGGGTTCCATTCCTATGACTCTGTCGTAAGTAGGTTCTGATGTAAGTCAAATACCTCTTTTTCTTTCTTTTTTTGTTAGTTTTTATTATTAATGTCTTTTATTATCAGTAGCTTCTAAATCCACACTTTATTTCTCTTTCGGGATTGGAAACATTACATACAAACTTACAGATTTGTTTTAATACATAAATGCATACATACTACTAACGATAGGATGTACAAGAAACAAAACAAAATACAGACTGTTGGAAGTGCAATTCGTCATAACTCAAATCCATCATAAGCTGGGGACTACCTGTATGAAATTTAAAAATTACTTCTTTCTAAAGTATTTTTTATAGCTTCGCTCAACAGAAACTTGATTTGGATTTTTCTATATAATGCTGAATGACAAGAGGTTTAAATAAGAAGAAAAATGGTGTCATCTTACAGGGTTACTCTGCTGTTTATTTTTTGTTTTTTCTTTTTTATTTTACTGTTGTACTTTAAGCGAAAGTCCACAATTCCAGCTAGTCTCTCATACAAAAATTTACACATACATTGCTATGCGACCCAATTGCTTTCCCTATACTGTGACAGCACACTCCTCCGTTCCACCCCTGATTTCCCGTGTCCATTCAACCAGCTCCTGAGCCTCTCTGCCTTCTCATCTCACCTCTGGACAGGAGCTGCCCGTTTAGTCTTATGTATCTACTTGAGCTAAGAAGCACACTATCCACAAGTATCATTTTATGTTCCATAGTCCAGTCTATGTCTGAAGAGTTGGCCTCGGGAATGGTTTTAGTTCTGGGTTGACAGAGAGTCTGGGGGCCATCTTTCTGGGCTTCCTCCAGTCTCAGTCAGACCATTAAGTCTGGCCTTTTAACTAGAATTTGAGTTCTGCACCCCACCTTTCTCCTGTTCCATCAGGGACTCTCTGTTGTTTTCCCTGTCAGGGCGGTCATTGGCGGTAGCCAGGCACCATCTAGTTCTTCTGGTCTCAGGCTGAAGCAGTCTCGGTTTATGCGGCCTTTCTGTCTCTTGGGCTGATACTTTCCTTGTGTCTTTGGTGTTCTTCATTCTCCTTTACTCCAGGTGCGTTGGGACCAATTGACACATCTTAGATGGCCGCTTGCTAGCTTTTAAGACCCCAGACACCACTCACCAAAGTAGGATGCAGAACATTTTCTTCATAAACTTTGTTATGTCAATTGACCTAGATGTCCCCTGAAAGCATGGTCTCCAGACCCTGCCCCACTACTCTGTCCCTGGAAGTGTTTAGTTGTATTCAGGAAACTTCTTAGCTTTGGTTTAGTCCAGTTGTGCTGACTTCCCCTGTAGTGTGTGCTGTCCTTCCCTTCACCTAATATAATTCTTGTCTACTATGTAGTTAGGAAATAACCCTCTCCCTCCATCCCCACCCTCGTAAGCATCAAAGAATGTTTTCTTCTGTGTTTAAACCTTACTCTGCTCTTTAAATGTAGTTTTTGGAACCACTGGCCACTGGAATTCTGAACTTCTGCCAATGCACGATGATAAATTAGCACTTAACACTGAGAAGCTTATCTTTAAAGATAAGGGATAACACTTTAAATTTGTATTAGGAGGGGAAGACATTCAGAATCACTGCATATGTACACATTCATTTCTGAGAATGTTTGTGATACATGTATATTCTGAGATCTATGGTACATTCCAGAAACTTTGATGAAATAACAGAACTTTCCAACAGAGGGCCAATGGTTCATCTCAATGTATTATTCTTACTCACATAATCAAGGTACAGGGAGAGGTCTGCAATAATTAGGGCAAAAGTGGAGGAGGATGCCATATGCACAAGCCATGGAAATATGTCAGCTCTTCCAGCTAATTTTTATTTATTCTTGTTTAAAATCATGCATTTCTCGTTAAATGTCTTTTTAACTGAAACCCAGAAGTATTTAGATGATAGATAAATATAATTTACTTTCTTTGTTTAATCATTGATTGATACATACAGTAAAACTCGCAAAATCCAGAAACTGTGTAAGGCAGAAACCTATCAGAGAAGGAAAACTCAAACATTTTCCACTAAAATGAGTGATAGAAAGTGATAAGATTTCACCTTGTCAAAAGCAGAAACTTGTGAGATCCGAAAAACAAGGCAGTACCATTGAGTTTGGGCTTTCACAGGTTTCACTGTATATGGAGTCCCTGTGTGGTGCAAACAGTTAAGCGTTTGACTACTTGCCTAGAGGTTGGCGGTTCATTCTTACCCACAGGCACTTCAGAAAACAAGCCTGATGATCTGCCTTGAAAATCCTATGGAAGAGTTCTGCTCTGCACACATGGGGTCATCATGAGTCAGAAGCAACTTGACGGCTACTAACAACAACAAATATATATGTATACACACACACACGCATATATACACAAACACACACACATCTATATATACACACGCATAACCCCAACCCACTGCTATTGAATTGATTCTTATTCATAGCAACACATACACACACACAAAAATATGTATTAGTTTTTAAGCATATAGGTTTGGTGTTCTTTCTTCCCCCAAATTAGTTGCTACCTTCCTTGTATTATATTGTGGCCATAGAAATTAGATTGTATGATGTCAATTCTTTGGTCTGGTAAAAACTATTTATTCTATTATTATTGGATTGGATTCTATATATAACCAATAGATTAAGTCTGTTCAAATTTTCTACATTTCTCCTAAGTTGTATCATATGGATATACTATTTTTCAGAAAGGTATCTTAAAATCTCCTAATATTCCTGGTTACTTATCAAATTTTTTGTAATTCTGTTAGATTTCTTACTGAATAATTTGAGGTGTACTACTAGGTAAATAAAAGTTCAGAATTTTTATATTTTCCTGATAAATTATTCTTTTTATCATTAAGCATTAGCCATCCGTAATTGTAATAGTGCTTTTAGCCTGAAAATCTAGTCTTTCTTTTGAAAGATATATCTTTTTCTATCTTTAACTTTCAAACTTTGTTTCATTATTTTATCTGAGAACTTACATATTTTTCAATTCTGGATCCACCACATTTTGTCTATTCCTTCTCCCCAATTTTCCTAATTTTTTTTTCCTTTCTAGGATCTTCTTGTTCTGTCATCCATGTCTGTTCACCTCTGTTATGTATGTATATGTTTTGAAAATTTCTATCTTTATCTTTCTATGTGACATTCTAGGTGATTTTTCTCAGACCTGTTTTCCAGTTTACTAATTCCCTCTTCTGTTGATTCAATTCCACCACTGGAAGAGGCCAATGAGTAGAGTTTTTCAAGTTCCTCTTTCATAAAGACAATTGATGTTCTAAGCTCTCCACTGAATCACTTTCATCTCATATCTCTCTATACTGGAGGCCTCATCTCTTGTTACCATGTGAAAAATAAAACCTAGCCCCCAGCTTCTAGGGCCTCTATCTAGGACCAAGATCCTTTGCATGCTCCCACTTACTGTTCTGAATGTGAGTTTCATTCTCAGTTCTGATACCTGAATTTTTTTTTTTTAATTTATTTTAACCTTGACTATGCATTTTAAAAATATTTTCGTTATGTATTTTTCCAGCCTTTCTATGTGTTTGCATTCAGAGGGATTCCTCTGTATTCAACTCAGCCCATTAGATTCCTGGAAGTTTCATGCAAATACCTGATGCACATAAATATATCAAGATATTGTTTTGTAAACCTTGTTTTTTGTATTTAAGCTACAGTTTTCTCCAGATTCTTTTTTAGTTATAAAATAAACAACTTTAGAAGAGAATATATTGTAGAATAATTCTGAGTGGCACCCAGCACAACCAGCCTCTTATATAAAAATGTGATCATGTATTTAAATAACCTTTAAAATTATGTAGCATTACAGAATAAGAAGTATTATTTTTAAAAATCCAAGCTGCTTACAAAAGGAGGGTAGATTCATTTTTAAGCATTCTTATTATCTGGATGAAATATCAACACATAAGCTCATTGTTTTCAAAACAGAAAAATAATTGAGATTTTAATTTTAAAATTGTTATTAAAATAGTCAGATTTCTGAGAGCTACACAAGCATTAGTCTTTCAAATTTCAGTGGTATGGTAAACTCAAAGATGTCCCAGGGGACTTCAGCTCAGACTAGGAGAGGTGAAAATTAGGCTTTTGCCAAGATTCATCTTTCTAATAAGCAAGTACTGTTTTGTTTAAAAAATTACGTGTGCTTTGTATCTTAATTCTGGAGAAGGCACAGTCTCTGTTTTTAAGGAAGTTACCTAAAGTTATATAATTTTTCAAAAGAATATAGTTATCAATTTATAGAGATCTAAAATACCTATTTCTTAAGATATATTAATAACCCTGGAAGGCAGTTAGAATTGAGGATAGCAGTGTACTTGCGTAGGCTCCAGTGTTACAAAATATCAGGCTGATTGCTTATTTAACACATGCACTCTCTACCTCTTTCGTCAATGTAAGGGGCTACTTTTGGCACCACTTTCATAAACCAGAACTCCAGAAAAGTCCAGTCTTAGCAGTGAACTTAATTTATTATTGCCATTTTTGCTATCAGTATTTTTCCTTTGATAGAAAGCAAGTATCATTGCCCTCCTTTTTCTTCCAACTTTTTCAAACTTTCCTCCTTTCATTTAGTAAAGTCAAATTTACATTTAGTGTTTTCCAGGAAGCCTTCTGGGTTGGGCTACGTCCTGCTTCTGCAGCTTGGGTGCTGCATGACATGAGTCTCTGGCTTCTCTGTGCTGACTTTCATTTTTTCACTATTAAATGACAATTAAGTGCTACCAAGATTCCAAGAGATGTCTTGGGTCTTTATTGCTAAAATTTTAATAAATCATCTAAGCAAATATTTTAAAAACACAACAAAATAGCACCTTTTAAATAACTGAGTCTTGCTTGACTGATTTGAAGGGGCTTGTTCAAAGTTCCCTAGCATTGTAGAAATGGGATTTAGAAAAATATTTGTATCCCTCTCATATTTCAAGTGAATAAAATTGCTTTATCTCTTATTACCCACCCCCTCCACCCTTTGCAGCTTAGAACAGCGAAACTTGACTTTGGAAACAGAAATGATGAGCCTACATGATGAACTGGATCAAGAAAGGAAAAAGTTCACAATGATAGAAATCAAAATGCGAAATGCTGAGCGAGCAAAAGAAGATGCAGAGAAAAGAAATGACATGCTACAGAAAGAAATGGAGCAGTTTTTTTCCACGTTTGGAGAGCTGACAGTGGAACCCAGGAGAAGCGAGAGAGGAAACACCATATGGATCCAGTGAACCTGGTTTCTCCCGCTCTCTCCAATGGCTGTGGGAAGGACTCTGGGGATTCTGGTGGGATAGTATATGGGAACAGGTGGCTGGTCACCTGACTGTACAATGCTCTAACTGGTGAAGGAATATTATTTACAAACATTAACCATCCACATTTGCAATGTGTACCAAAGTTCTGTCATGCCCCATAATGCTACTGTCAAGTATTACAACTGGATATGTGTATATAGAGTAGTTTTTAAAAAGTAAACTAAAAATGAGAAGCATATCTCAAGAATTATTTTATTGCAAGTCTTGTATTTAAACTGTTAAATCAATAAGTTGTTGCAATTTAGCTTGCTTTCAAGCTTCACCCCTTGCACTTAACATAAGCTATTTTTGGCATTGTGTTATCATCCGCTTATTTTATAGATCAATATTTTTATTTCCCCTTTTGCTGAGGAAATGAAGATAAGCAGAAATATAAATATATATGAATATATATATATATAATATGAGTTATTAAAATCAAAAGAATACTTTGTGGCTGTGCTGTTTGTGCCAATAGACCTTGCCCATGACCAAAAAGAGAAATGTACATAGTTTTATAAGATATGGTAGAATCACCAGGGACCTTTGAGCTGCTCTTTAAATTCTTCCCTTGGCACTGCTCAGTTTTCCTTGTGAGAGGATTTGATACAGGAAACTGGGGGCTCTGTAAATGCTGTCCCCTCATCTGCTTGCCAGGAGATGCATACCTCCTATGCAGGCTACACCTTAGAGGGAATTATTAAAAAAAAAAAAAAAAAAAAGGTAAAGAAAAGCATTTAACCAGTCATGCCTTGAACTACTCTGTCCTTCTGGACTGAATCTCTGTAACTGCTAGATGGTTATTAGTGGAATTCTTCCTGCTGTGTGGAAGTTGGGAACACTGCGTGCTGAACCATGCCCACGTGAGCACCTGCCCCTACTCACACCTCTCCCCATCAACAATTGCACTTCGGAAAGCTGGCGGTGAGATGTTATTACTATGTCTCTCCCAGTTAAACTGCTCGAGTGTGTGCCAGTAAAGTAACATTTTTCTCTCACTCAGGCTGTTTTCATTGTCATCTGAGATTCCTCTTTGCGCTACAGCTGGCAAAGGCAGTTTGCAGCAAGAGGGAGATGTTGGGGGAAAGAGGACCTGGGGAAGGGGATGAGTTTGGAAGAAACAAACACTAATTTTGCTTCTAATTCTGACAATGCTGTTCTTTCTTGTGGAAAACATATTCATTCTCAGTACTTTAAAACTTGACTGCTTAAAGGTCCAATTTTGACAGGATTTGTGAATTTCAGTAATGATAATTTTGTAAAAAAGCCCGAGGCTTGCTGGAACTAGAGTTTTGGGAGAACAATTCTGCATACTTCAATAAAACAATGATATTGAGGAGTCTGTCTTTAAATCTTCCTCACATTAGAATAAAAAGTCACAAAAGGCATCATCAGAAATAAAAACTACTTGAGTTTATGGGATTTGTGTGGTTTGAAGGCTGTATGTTTGTATATGTGTTATTTATTTTCAAGGGGCAGACTGGTGTTTATAGCATTCATGCTTGACACTGTCTGTTCTTTGTTTATATCCCCCTACTAAGCAAGCTCTTGTGGGCCCTCAGTATCAACCATTATCTATATAGCAATGACTTCTTTATCTTTAGTTCCATTTTCTCTCTCCAGTTTCTTAATCAGATACCTCCACCTGGATGCCCTATAAAAACCAAAACCAAACCCATTGCCATTGATTCAATTCCGACTCATAGTGACCCTATAGGACAGAGTAGAACTGCCCCATAGGTTTCCAAGGCTGTAATCTTTAGGGAAGCAGACTGCCACATCTTTCTCCTGTGGATTGGCTGGTAAGTTTGAACCACTGACCTTTTGAACTGCTGACTTAACCACTACACCACCTGGGCTCCTGGATGTCCTATAGGGAATTCAAACTCAAAACGTGCAAAACTGATCTCAGTAACTCCTCCCCGGTTGCTATGCCTTTTTATCTTTATCCCTCTCTTAGTTAATGAAACCTCAGACTGATCCAGGAAGCTGTATGATGCAGTAGTAAAAAACAAAGGCTGTGTAGTCTGCCTGGGTTCACATTTCTACAATTTATTAGCTGTTATTGAACTTTCCATGAATAACTTTTTTTAATCTGTACAATGGGAGTAATAAAAATACCTCTCTCATAGGCTTGCTATGTGGTTTCAATGAGATCGCTTGTGTTAGGGCTGAGCACATACATACCTAGTACACAGGAAGGATTTCATAAATGTTAATTTCTAATTTTTCTACTCTACTCTCTTCTTCATTATTAAATTCAGTCGCCAAGTTCTGTCTATTCCACTAAACCTTGTCTTTATATTCTGCTCTCTTTGATCAATTTCTCCTTACCTTTTTAAGAAAGCATCCTCCCCAGCCACTTTTACTCCAGTATCACTTCTCTACCTTCATCTTTGGCAGCCTGCCCTTTCTACATCACCCATCTGACCATATCCTGACCTTGCTAATAACATTTGATGAATCTCACCTGCCCACAGAATAAAACCCTTCCAGTCATGTAAAAGGCTCTAATTTCCAGTTTCATTCCCATCTACCACTTCCCCTATGCCACAGGCCATCCCATTTCATGCCTCTGGAACTTTCTACCTGCTGTTGCCATGTCTGTCTTGTCTGCCTTTCTTCCATCTGGCAAACTCCAATCATCCTTCAAGAGCCATGTCAAATATCAGCTCCCTCTTGAAGCTTCCTAGACTCTCCAAGCAGAGTTAGTTACCTTTTGGTTTCCCAATTTGTGTCTATCACTTTTAGCCCTTCCCTCAGCTGACTGTTTTCTTCACCAAATAAGCAGCATTTTGGGGGAGGCCGCATGGTGCAATGGAAATCACTTGCAACTGACAGCCAGACAGACTTAGTTATGAATCTCAACATGCCTTATGCCAGAAGCATGGCAATGACAAGTCACTTAACTTCTGTGAGCTTTAGTTTGCTTGTTTTTAAAGTGGAGATAATATCTGCTACAAGGTAAGGACATTGTAATGCTTAAAGGTGATAAGTAATGTCACAATATCCCAGTGCCTGGCACTTAGCTCCATTGATAGCTCTATTGATAAATGGTGGTACTTAAGCGACCAGAACCATATCCCATTTATCTTAAATCCCTCCACCCTCACCCCTATACAATTCTCTGGCTGGCCCAGAGAGTTATCGATAAAGTTGTTGAATGAGAAATATATATATAATCTTCCTGTAATTCAGCCATTGATTTTTGAGAGATGCTGTTATCAGTTTTAATTGTCAATTTCAGTCATGTTGACTCCAATCAATAGATTCCATGAGTAGCGTGTGCATCTGACTTCCATTAGTTCTTGTATTAGTTCAGTTAAAAACCTAAGAAATATCAACTGAAAGTGTACATAAAACTAAACTGGAAATTAGTAAGAATACAAAGAAGGTAGTGTCTAAGGTTCATTTGCTATGTCCTATACTTACTTCTTTAAACCTATCTAGGTAATTAAACTGCTTCGTAAATTCTGAGCTCAGAAGAAAGGACTTACTTCTAATTGTTGGGTCTACCATTCTGGCTTCATTGGTCAAATTACGTGGCTGGGTATCTTCTGTTGTTGTTAGGTGCCATCGAGTCGGTTCCGACTCATAGCGACCCTGTACACAACAGAACAAGACACTGCCCGGTCCTGCGCGTTCCTCACAATTGCTGTTATGCTTGAGCCCATTGTTACAGCCACTGTGTCAATCCATCTCGTTGAGGGTCTTCCTCTTTTTTGCTGACCCTCTATTTTACCAAGCATGATGTCCTTCTCCAGCGACTGATCCCTCCTGATAAAATGTCCAAAGTATGTGAGACATAGTCTTGCCATCCTTGCTTCTAGGGCGCATTCTGGTTGTACTTCTTCCAAGACAGATTTGTTCGTTCTTTTGGCAGTCCATGGTATATTCAATATTCTTCACCAACATCACAATTCAAAGGCATCAATTCTTCTTTGGTCTTCCTTATTCATTGTCCAGCTTTCACATGCATATGAGGTGACTGAAAACACCATAGCTTCGGTCAGGTGCACCTTAGTCCTCAAGGTGACATAGGTATCTTCTAGAGAACATTTAAAATAGAGTTGTCTATGTCATCTGGCCAACTGAAACATGGGTTTAATATGTAATATACTGTGAAATGACTAAAAACCCCAAATAGAATTTAGATAAAGCCATTCTTATTTATTTATTCACAAAAGGAGACCTCCTTTAAAAACAAAATTAGATTATTCCCAGGTATACTGATTACTGATATAATTATCTCATCTCGAAAATGTAGGAGAGTATTAAAGAATATTATATCACAAAACCCCAGTGCTCCTTATATTGCAGAACTGCTCCCAAAAAATATTAAGGTGGCATCACAGAAAAGAACATACGAGAACTTTTGGAATAAGAAATCTGGATTCAAATCCCAGCTCTGCCACTTTATAGCTGTCTGACCTCAACACATGTTAGTTAATGTCTGCAAGTCTTAATTTGTTTTTCTGTAGTGCAGATAATAATAGTGTCTCCCTCATAAGATTTTTGTGAGAAATAAATAAGATACCTGAAGTGCCTGGCACTGTGAGTAGGACATAGTCTGCGGTCAATAAATGGTAGCTGTCAGCTCTCAAGGAGTCCTGAGGTGGTGCAAACAGGCAATGCACTCAGCTGCTAACTGAAGGGTTGGATGTTCAAGTCCACCCAGAGACATCTTGAAAGAAAGCCTGGTGATCTACTTTAGAGGAATCATCCATTGAAAACCCTATGGAGCACATTTCTACTCTGAGACACATCAGGTTGCTATGAATCAGAATTGACAGCAACTGGTTAGGCTTTGGTTTGGTCAGCCCTGAAACTCTTCTGTTGAAAATGTGTTCCAGCTTCTAGAGAACATAACTGGGTTCTGGCCTCAGGAGTGTGACCAGAAGTGAAAGAGTAGCATGTTCACCTGCAGAAGGTATCATTATGTCCCTGTTCCAAAGGTTCTAATTTTATCTGTGCCCAGATAATGTGCCAGAGATTGATGGCAAGGAAGGACAGCCCAAAGCACCCTGAGATAATACAATCACCTCCATAATCTGAGAATAGTATCCAAAGAACTAGCTGTACCTGTCTTTCATCTACTCTGTCTATGTACACCCTAAAAAGGATGTCAGGTACTAAAAGTATCTGGTAAATATAATAGAAGTGGCTAAGGGCAGGGACCAGTAAAGATGTCTGTTCTCAGCATCATCATTGTTGTTGTTGTTAGATGCTGCCAAGTCAATTTCGACTCATACTGACCCCAAATGACAGAGTCAAACCTCCCTATAGAGTTTTCTAGGCTATAATCTTCCATAGAGCTACTGGATGGGTACGAACTGCCAACCTTTCAGTTAACAACAGAGTGCTGAACTGTTGCACCACGAGGGCTCCTTCAGCATCACCACTCATGAATATTTTCTGACACCTCCACATGCCAGGCCAGCACTAGGCCAGATGCCCTTGGAGACCTAGTGATGATAAATATGTCTACAATACCCACCACCACTACCCACCCCCACCAAAAAAAAACGTCATTGAGTCAGATTCCAACCCATAGCAACCCTACAGGACAGAGTAGAACAGCCCCATACGGTTTCCAAGGAGCTGCTAATGAATTTGAACCGCGGATCTTTTGGTTAGCAGCTCTATCATTTAACCGCTGTGCCACCAGGGCTCCCTCAATAATTACCATAAAACACAGTACCCGTACCTGTTGAGTTGATTTCCACTCATAGTGACCCGATAGGACAGAGAACTGCCCCATAGGGTTTCCAAGGAGCACCTGGTAGGTTTGAACTGCTGACCTTTTTGGTTAGCAGGGGTAGCTCTCAAAGGGTTTCCTAAAATACAGTAGTCTCCCCTTATCCTTGGTTTAGCTCTCCACGGTTTCAGTTACCTGAGTCAACTGAGTCAAAAATGTCAAATAGGTAGCGTGATGAAATCTCCTCCTGTCCCGCTCCGTCCCGCCCGGAACGTGCATCCTCCCTTTGTCCAGCGTATTCAGGCTGCATATGCTACCCGCCCGTCAGTCACTTAGTAGCCATCTCAATTATTGGATTAACTGTCTCGGTACCGAAGTGCTTGTGTTCAAGTAACCCTTAGTTTAGTTAATAATGGCTCCAAAGCACAACAGTAGTGATGCTGGAAGTTCAGATATGCCAAAGACAAGGCATAAAGTGCTTCCTTTAAGTGAAAAGGTGAAAGTTCTCGATTTAATAAAGAGAGAGAGAGAGGGAGACAACATTCACATAACTTTGATTACAGTATATTGTTATAATTTTTATATTTTTAGTTATTGTTGTTAATCTCTTACTGTGCCTAATTTATAATCTAAACTTTACTCTAGGTATGTATGTATAGGAAAACACATAGTATATATAGGCTTCGGTACTATCCAAGGTTTCAAGCAGCCACTGAGGGTCTTGGAACTTATCTCCCACAGATAAGGGGAGTCTACTGTATGTTGTAGAGGGTCAGCAAAAAAAAAAAGTAAGACTCTCGATGAGATGGATTGACAGTGGCTGCAACAATGGGCTCAAACAACGATCGTAAAGGATGGCGCAGGACTGGGCAGTGTTTAGTTCTGTTGCCCAGAGGGTTGCTATGAGCTGGAACCGACTCGACGACACCTAACAACAATAACAACGTGATGTACTATGAAAGGGATTACAGGCTCACAAAGGTGAGGCTGGGAAAGGCATTGCAGACCCAGGATTCTGATGTGAGTCCTGAAGGATGATGAGTAGAAAGTCACCAGACTGAGTAGCAGTTTTCAGTAGCGGCCTCCCTAGCCATGAACTAGCTCATCCAAAGGTGCCTTTGGTGCAGACAGATTTTATGGAGCCCCCTTTAAATGGGTCATTTTTTTCAATGAAACAAAATAACCTATCAAGTCTAGGCCATCAAGGTGGTATTGTGCATTAGACCTTATGGACACACTATGAGCCCCCAAAATGCACTTAGGACCCAGGCGGTTTCTACTGTTTTATTCAAAGAAAGCAGTCAGAACTAGAAACATTTTGCCTTGTTTGAACACACATACCACAGGAAAGGAGTTCAGGAACTGCGCCTCCCAATGGTCTCTTTCATTATTCTCTTTTTTAGTCTTCTTAATTGCACAAGTGCGGAATGAGCTGAAAGTTAGACCTGTCCAGCTTAAAGGCTTCTTGCTGCATAGTGACTTGGAAAACTAACAGTTCCCCAGGCAGCCAGTGCCTACTGAATCTCCTATAGATCTTTGAGTATAAAGTTTAGCTGATGAAAAGCGCGTTTTTTAATGCACCATCTGTGGCTCAGGTCCAGGGTGAAAGGGCGGTGTTGTTGCTAGCTGCCATTGAGTTGATTTTCAACTCATAGTGACCCCATATGACACAGTAGAACTGCCCATAGGGTTTTCTTGGTGGTTATCTTTACAGAAGCAGATCACCATGTCTTTCTCCCAAAGAGCCACTGAGTGAGTTCAAACGGACAACCCTTCAGTTAGCAGCTGAGTACTTAACCGTGGCACCACCAGGGTTCCTTTGATGGAAGGGTACTTATTATGGATTTTGTATAGCTGTTACTGGCATGGGTCTTTGAGGGCCAAGCCCAGGAGAGACCAGCCCTTATAGGGAAGTTTACCTTTCTTACGTAGAGAGTACATGTGACAAATATGGAATTGTTTGAATAATGAAACAAAACAATACCATTTGCTGTGAGTGAAACCCTCACCTCTGAGAGGTCCACAGTGTACTACGTGCTCTTGTGAGAATACCATTTCCACCCAGCTGTCTCCACTCAACACACTTATTTCCTGCCTTCTTCTGATCCATTAGGATTGATTACGTACCACATAAAAGAGACCTCCAGGGTTGGTTAGGCCGTCACACCTTTATCCCTGATTATTGATGTTAACTGCTGTCATGTTGGCTCTGACTTATGGTGACCTTGGGTGTTAACAGAATGAAACATTGCCCAGTCTTGTACCGTCTTCTTCATGGTTAATATGTTTGAGTCTATTGTTATAGCCATTCCTGACTACCTAATGCCAAAATAGTCCAAACTCTCACATCTCAGTGTGCTCCCTCATTTGCTTTAAGATTTGACCCCTCTCCATTCCACAAACTTTTCTGATATACTGTCTAGATTTTACAGCCACAACCATCCTCCCCTAAACCCTGTTCTCTGAAATATGGTCATCTCTTGAAGACATCACTTTCCTTTCAGCTCTCTCAAGCATGTTTTGTTTTTTCTTTCCCACAAACTGCATGTCATTGGTCTGAAGGAGAGGTAAGTATTGCTTTGCACATTGCTACTACTTCTAGACTTTGGTTCCCCTTCCTCCCTAAAACCTCCTAGGAGGCAAATCCTTATCATTCATTGAATATTTTAGCATCTAACCATTTTTCCTCCACCACTACTCATACTCCATCCACCAACATGGTTATTCAGCTCCTTGACCTTGTCACTTCTGATAATCTTGTTCTCCCTCTGCCCCGAATAAGTTGCCCGCGCCCATGGTTATATCTTATACCATGTTATTACCAATAACTACATCATCACTAAAATTTCCATTACAAGCATTTCATTTTCTGATCATTACTTCTGTTTCTAGCTCATTCCTCTTAGTACCATCACTCCAACAATTCTTGGGACACCCCCTATGCTCTCACACACATACAAGATAGCTTTAAGCCATTGACTTTAGTAAGCTTTCACTGGCTATCATCTCTGTGATGATTAAGCTTATGTGTTAACTTGACTAGGCTAGTTATTTCATCAAACACTAATCTAGGTGTTGCTGTGAAGGTATTTTGTGCACGTGGTTAACATCTATGATGATTTGACTCTAAGTAAAGGAAATTACCCCCAGTAATGTGGGTGGGGGTCATCCAATCAGTTGGAAGGACTTAAGACCAAAAAACTGAGGTTTCCCAGAACAATTTTGGACTCGAGACTGCAGCATCAACTCCTGCTAAGCTTCCAACCTGCCCTACAGATTTCAGACTCACAATTATGTAAGCCAATTCCTTAAAATAAATCTATCAATCAATAACTAAGCAAATAAACACACAATATCTTTCACATCATCATTTTCCTCGTTGCTCGGCTTAGATTCTGTGGTTCCTCATTAAAATTATTCGCTTGTCTCCATTCCTTGATCCTCTCTTTCTCCATCTCCCTCCACTGTACTCATTTGGGGAAAAAAAACAAAAAACACACAACTCTGGCTAAATCCAATCTAGACATACTCGTAGCCTGAACGCAAGAAACTAAACATAGCTGGAGAACAAAAGGCTATCGTGTTGTCTTTTCTCACTTTATATTTATGACCTCACATGATCTCATCACTGCCTGGTAACTTAGATTTACACTTTCCAAAGACAATTTCACAATTGTCTCAAAACTCCCTCTTCATTCTCAGCTGATAACCTTACTTCTGTTTTTACTGAGAAAAAAGATTAGAAGAGCATGTCCTTATGTCCCATAATCTTATCTACCAAACTACCTGCATCTGACCTATACACACTGCCTTACCTCCTGCTACAGTGATTGGGCTGCTCCATCCTGGCCAACTCCTCTGCTCAAGTACTGGAGCTCATCCCTTTGCCCTTTTTAAGCACTTTTCTTCTGCAAGTACTGCTTTCTCTTTTATATTACAATTTTCTTTCTCTTTCTCCAGGATTAGTCTTATCAACATACATTCATGTTGTAATGTTGTTGTTAGGTGCCATCGCGTCATTGCTGACTCATAACAATCCTACGTACAACAAAATGAAACACTGCCCAGTCCTGCGCATCCTCACAATCATTGCTATGCTTGAGCCCATTGTTGCAGCCACTGTGTCAGTCCATCTCATTAAGGGTTTTCCTCTTTTTCACTAACCCTCTTTACCCAGCCTGATGTCCTTCTTCAGGGTCTGGTCCTTCCTGATAAAATGTCTAAAGTATGTGACATGAAGTCTAGCTATGCTTACTTCTAAAGACCATTCTGGCTTCACGTCTTCCTAGACAGATTTGTTCTGGCAGTCCATGGTATATTCAATATTCTTCACCAACACCATAATTCAAAGGCATCAATTCTTCATCAGTCTTCCTTATGCATTGTCCTGCTTTCACACACATATGAGGTGATTGAAAATACCATGGCTTGAGTCAGGCACACCTTAGTTCTCAAAGTGACATCTTAAAGAGGTCTTTTGCAGCAGATTTGCCCAATGCAATATATCATTTGATTTCTTAACTGCTCCTTCCATGTGCATCAATTGTGGATCCAAGTACAATGAAATCCTTGACAACTTCAGTCTTTTCTCCATTTATCATGATGTTGCTCATTGGTCCAGTTGTGAGGATTTTTGTTTTCTTTATGTTAAGGTGTAATCCATACTGAAGACTGTGGTCTTTGATCTTCATCAGTAAGTGCTTCAAGTCCTCTTCACTTTCAGCCAGCAAGTTTGTGTCATCTGCATATCGCAGGTTGTTAATGAGCCTTCCTTCAATCCTGCTGCTGAATTGTTCTTCATATAGTCCAGCTTCTCGGATTATTTGCTCAGCATACAGATTGAATAAGTATGGTGAAAGGATACAACCCTGACTCACACCTTTCCTGATTTTAAACCATGCAGTATCCCCCTGTTCTGTTTGAACAATTGCATCTTGGTCTACGTACAGGTTCCCCATGAGCACAATTAAGTGTTCTGGGATTCCCGTTCTTTGCAATGTTATCCATAATTTATGATCCACACAGACTAATGCCTTTGTGTAGTCAACAAAACACAGGTAAACATCTTTTATTCTCTGTAACAGCTCTTTAAAAATCTCTTGATCCTAGTTTTATCTCCAACTTCCACACCATTTTTTGCTTCAGTTTTTTTTAAATTCTTGAATTTATCTGTACCTGTTTCTATTTCCTCACTCCAATCTTAAACTCACTTGAGTCATGGTTTTTGCACAATAGTGAACAGAAACTTCTCTTATCAAGGTCAGCAGTGACCTTCACATAGCCGAATCCAATTGTCAGTCTTCAACTTACATCTTACTCGGGTTCTCAGAAGCATAACCCCAGTTGCCCGTCTCTATCATTTTTGAAGCACAGTCTTCACTTGGCTTCTACAACAGCACACTCTCCTGGTTTTCCCTCTACTTCACTGGACATTTCTTGGATTCCCTTCCTGGCTTCTCACTTCTAAATTTTGGAGCAAAAGGGAGTCCCAGTCTTTGACCTCTTTTCTACTTCATCTACACTCAGTCCTTTTGTGATTTTACTCAGTCTTATGGCTTTAAACACCAGTTACAAAGTGATTATTCTCAAACTTGTTTCAGACCATCTTCTTCTTTTAACACCAGCCAAGTAGATGCTTCTGCTTCTCCAATTGAATACCTAATAAATATCTCAAAAAGACATTTCCAAAAACAAACATTACTTCTTTTCTCAAATCTTCTCATCCATTTTTCCCCATTTTTCAACTGCACTGACATTTAGGTCATAAACCCAGGAATCACCCCTGATCTAGCTTTCATATCACATATCAATCCATCAGCAAATCCTGTCATCTCTGCCTTCATAATATATTCTTAATTATATTCTGAATCCAACCTCCTTTTAGGACCTCCACTTCCTTCATGCTGGTACAAGCCACATGATATCTTTGTTTTAACCTAAAATAAACTTTTAAATCTCAAGACCTTGCCATGACCTAGTCCTGCCTACCGCTCCAACTTCATTTCCTGTCACATATTCTCTTGCCCATTATACTTCATCCACAGTGAACTCTGCTATTCCTTATACATAGCAAGCATACTCTTACAGCAGGACTTTTGCAGTTGCTTTTCCCACAGATGTTCTTCCCCAGATACACTCCTGTGGCTCACTTCCTCACTTTATTCAGATTTTTGGGTCAAAAGTCACCTCTTCTGATAGGCTTGCCCTGACCAACTTGTCTAAAATAGCAATTCTTATTATTTCTTATTCTTTTATCTTCTTTCTTTGTCTTCTTAGTACTTCCTACTCTCTTTCTACCTCATCAGAACGTAAACGACATGAAGCAGGAAGGTTGCTTGAATTCTTCACAACTATGTGTACCTGGAACAGTGCTTGGCACACTTGGCACATTGAAGTGCTCAATAAATATCTGTAGTATGAACCAATGAGTGCATGTTCAGAGCCCAACCTCAAGCTTCTAGTTAGGATATCCTGGGATGTTCTGGGTTGGATCTTTTAATATAAAATAATAAATGACTAAATTCTATCTTATTTCAGGGCTCCAACCATCACTTATACACTGTCTACATTTCAGAGACTGGCTTCATATCAGTGTTACTGAAGAGAGGCTCTAGTATCTGTTGTGATGTCCTTTGCTGATTTGGAGAGTGTGATACCAGAGATATGAGCCTCTAGAATCCAGGGCCGCTAGCTCTCAGATGAAACATTTAACAAAGCACACTCTGTATCATGCAGAAAAGAAATAGCTGTACTTTTTTAAATATATAAATTGTAAAAATGGTTTCCTCTCCCATAACGTAATGGAAAATATCCAAACACCTGTTACACTGATTCAGTAAGTGTACCTATCTACAGTTAGAGAAAGTTGAATACATGGAAAAAGGTAGGTTTCTTGTTTCATTGCATTAAGGGAATAATAAAAGTGGACTGATTTATGTAATCTTGTAATTATTATTTTAAAAGAAAGTAAATAAATGATAGAGATATTTTGCTTTAATCACTTACTTTTTCCCTGAAATATTTATTTACTCTAAATTTTGAGGATAAAGACTATGCCATATTTGTCTCCTTCCAACACACATTGGTGTTCAATAAATGCTTTTTGAGTGAATGAATGAACTACTTAGGAATGTAGCTCAGAAATTCAACTAGAAATTCAGAACTTCTTCTTATCTTCTTAGGGCTTCATTTACAACCAAACTCATGTTTGTAAAATATTAACATTAAGGAAGAAGCAATTGCTTTGTAGAAGTCCTCCTTATACCAAGAAATACTTTAATATCAATAGTGCCCTTAGTCCAAGTAAAATATTACTTGGGTTATAAAAATTGATTTTATGTAGATATTTTCATCAATGTGAATTTTAAAAATCTTAACAAAAGGCAAATTATGAATGAGACACTATTCTAGACAGAGAGTTGAGGAGTTTTACAATGAAGTGCACTTTGCACCTGCTTTTAGGTTGTAAACAATCTGAGTTAGTGGGTAAAACAGAAAGATTCCAACAAGATCAGAAGTTCATGACGAGGAAGTAAAGTCATCAACTCCATGGAGTGAAAGCTTTAATCCTCTGAATTACATTTTAGGATTATTTTATGCTTGAGTTTCATAGCAGGATAAGAATGTTTTTCAAGCAAGGAACATTTGATATAGAAAGGGTTGAAAATTTCAAAGAAGTGTTTGACTCTGGTTTGTGTATGTGTTATCCCATTTCGTGTATCTGAGAAATGTATTTTAAATGTCTACAGCATATTTTCAGTTACTTATGCAGAACACATTGACCTAAATGATAAGGAGGTGGAAATCAGTCTGGAGCTGGCGTTGACTTACTGTACACAGTGGTCCCAGGCACAAAGTGATCTGAAATGGAGGGAATTTCTCATATGTATCTTCCAAGTATGCCTTCCACAAGAATTAGAGGAAAGGCACATAACAAATACTAAACACAATTCTGATTAATTGGTAATGCCTAAATCCTCCTCCTTGGGAAAAATCTGTTGCAGTTATTGAGCAGAAAGAATCATCCTTTTAGGTTGGTTGGTCCACAAGCAGCTGAAAGAAAGGCAGCTTCCAAGACCCTCTTCATCACCTTACTGTGAACTTGGTCAAATGTACCCAAACATTTAGTAAAATTTTATGATACCTGGTATACACCAATATCTTCTGCCCCCTTCTCTCCATGAGGAATCATCTTATAGGATGGTTCTCCCTTCACAATATTGTGGGTATTTTCAGGTACCTATGCCTGACCATTTTTAAAGAGAGTAAAGATCTGTTTTAAATTAGAATCAGAGCTGTGCCAAAGATAAGGAAAGACTTTGGTTTCTAATTACCTTTAAAAACAAAAATTAAAAAGATAAATTGTGTTAATTCAAAAGAATAGGTATGTTTATCCTCCACAATTTCTAATAGTTAGTTCTTTTGATTTGGTAAGCATTTTATTTACAGAAGTACATCACTCCTTATCATTTGTTCAGTCACTGACAGCTAAACTAACATATGTTCAGTGACCGCATCAAGTTACAAACTCATGTTTTTTATTCACCAAGAGTTTTAGATACTTAGGTTGGCTACCATGTGTACCAAAAACAAAAAAACAAACAAACAAAAAAAAGCACTTTTACCTCCTCTCTTTGATAATTAAAATGATTAAAAATTCTGATATTTTACTGAAGAAATTTAACTCTGTTCTACTCATCTAATGTGCCCAGAAATTATAATTTTTTTTTCTTCATTGATTTTATACCATAATGGAAACTTACCAAATTGAAGACATATATCTAGTAC
Organism: Trichechus manatus latirostris; assembly: GCF_000243295.1. Lineage (NCBI taxonomy): Eukaryota > Metazoa > Chordata > Mammalia > Sirenia > Trichechidae > Trichechus > Trichechus manatus. The sequence goes on along the minus strand of NW_004444232.1, from coordinate 1,371,302 downwards.
CCCAGGACAGAAATGAAGGTCATTTTTTAAGAAGAAACAGTCTGAGATGAAAACACAGCATTCTACACAGTCACATTCATATTACACACTATTTACCCGTACTGAGAAAGCAGGTCACTCTTCATTTCTTATTTATTCCCCAGTATAATCAACCACACTTCAGGTTTTTTGTTTTTTTTCACCAGGCATCAAAATGGCATCACGTGAGATGCTTCAGAGCTACTGTCAGCACATGAAACCCAAGACGACGAGCAACACAACAACCATTGTCAACAGGCAAATTCCAACAAAGTCTGAGTTTGGATTCATTTTCTGTTACGAGAAGCAGATTTCCTCTGGTGTTTAATGATTCATAAGAAACAGAAATCACAATATATTGACTCAGAATTGACCTACAGAGTCAAAAGAAGCCAAAGTTCTCCCCCCATTTGCCCTCTTGTTCCACCGACATTTTGAAAATAAAGGGAAAAAATGAAAAAGAGACTGAGAAAAAACACAGAAATTATTTAAATAGTTTCAAATCCTTTTTAAACATCACTGAGATTGCATTTTATCCATCAGGCTGACTGGCTTTAACTAGTTCTCACCACTAAGATCTTATAAAGAAACCGAACATACATGCTCTTGCCTTCTAGGATTGATCTAGAACTGTAAGGGTGAGCTGTGTGAATGTATGTGTGCATGTGTGTGTGTGTGTGTGCTTTGAACCCATTTTATAAATACTGACACATGACAATTCTTATCATTGATAAGAGTGTTTGGAATCCAATCATGCAGAATTACAGGCAGGGGCAAGTTAGATCTCATTACAGGATGAACACGGTAAGGTGAATAGTTTAAATGCTAGTAAAGGGTTGGGAGATTTTGTTACCGTTAGAATATACTGGCCATTTGTCCCACATAATCAATGTTAGATACATAGGAGTCCATATATAAACAGAGGTCTTCCACTTGCAGCTTGACTGACCAAGGAAATAGGTCAAGATGAACCATTTTCACACAGCTAAAATACTGTCTAAGCTCCAGAAGAAATAATGAAATCTTCTATTTTGATCACCAGAAAAATAACGAGTATAGCTATTTACATTGTAAACTTTTTTGTTGTTTTTACACAAAAGAGTTTCCCTGCTTGGTTTAATGATATCTGTGGAAAATGTTGGACTCTCACAGTTAAAATGTGAGTAGGCGATTGTGAGTGGGAAGGGGGTTTCTTTTTCAGGCCCAGTGTGGCTAGGATCAATTCTTCCTGGGGATAATTATACTCCTCTCTCTGAGCTGTAGAAGATATATTTTTCACCAAAGCCAGTTAACAACATTTTTCACAGAGTTTAATGCTTTTAAGATTTAAATTGTCATATGTTACGAGAATTAAATAGGAATAGACTTTGAATACTTTAGATTTTGCAGTGGATATTTAAACTTTTTAAAGTTCGTTTTGCTTATTGTTTTTTTTTTTTTTTTTTTTTGGTTGTTGTTTTTTAATTTCCCCCAACAGGTCACAAAAGGATTTATGTATTTCAGTCTACTCTATTTGTTCCATTTGTCAAAGCTTATCAGTATCCTTAGATAACATTTCCTGAAAATGATAACAGACAGAGAAAAGCTATCCAGCACTTTGGCTCTCAGTAAAATAGTTTACTCCAACTGGTGGAAATTGACCAGGCCCTGGTTCAACTGCGGGGTACATGTCTACAAAGCTCAGTCATCAGATTCTTGAAGATGCAAGATTATTATGTTTTTATTTCATAAGAAGAAATTTTAAACTACAAGAAAAGGTTGTTCCCAAGACCCCTTTCTTCTCATTATGAACTTGGTCAAAAATACCCAAACATTTGGTAAACTTTTACAGTACCTGGCATGGACCAATATCTCCCTTTAAGAAAGGCCAATGTATCCCTTCTTAAAAATGAATACACTGCCCCACAAAACACATATAAACATCAAAGACATAGCTCAAGTGGTGGTGGTTTTGCCAAATTCTCACAACAATCGTATTCTTCCTGCACATGGGCACACAGCCATCCCTCCTACAAAATACTATAAAACATTTCATTAAGGGTCACCGCTAAACCAATATCTCTATAGGAACTGATGAAAGGTTAAGTTCTTTAGAGTGCCAAGTTTACATTCCAAAATGAACCCCAACCACAGACATGACCTTCAGTTTTTCCAAGAATATTGTCCAAGTAACTTGATACTTCCTGCCTCAAAGATAAAAGAGTGCTTTGTAAGTAACAGGTGACTACATAGGACATCGTCATTTTCTTATGAAAAGGAGACTCAATGCAGAACATAATATATTCTGTGAATTCTACAATAACATAATCATCTCCTGCAGATATAATAACAAAGTGGACATAAGCTCATGAAGGACTGGTAGACTTTGGAAGTGGTGATCCTCTTTGTTTGTTGTCCCGTCACCTGTCTTGCTTTGATAACCAAGTAAAATTAGTCCTACAAGCAGTCCAGGGGCCAAACCTTTAGCTCTATTTCTAGATGACACTTCAACCTGAGTGATTTGCTCCATTTTTTTTCCTGTCCATAACAGAGATCTAGCTAAAGGTAACCAGCTCCCCAGAGCCATACAACAGGACAGATAAGACTAGTAGAGCTTCGGGAAGGTGGCAATCACAGGGGAGGGGTGACTTGTTCTTGCCTGGTTTAATCTGATTTAAAGAAAGTCACCACTTCTGCAGACATGAGAGATAGTCTAACTGCCAAGCACGTCTCATATGCTGGCTGGAGATTTCCTTCTGTCTTTTGATGTCATCTTGAGGCTGATGAAATTCCCCTTGCGACTCTCTACCAGCTGCGTGCTCTCTGCACTTAATCCCACATGGTAGAAAGGGGGGGAGTGGAGAGGCCATCGATATATTAAGAGTACAGAAAAAAGCGGTAAAGCAAAGAATAAGGGATGCAGCGAAGATTAAAAAAAAAAAAAAAAACAGGAGGTACGACAGAAACAAAAGTGAGAGAGTGCCTGTGAATAACGAGGCATTTTTAAAATCAGGTTGTCTAGAGTATTAACCAAAAAGAATTGGTAGCAAGATAAAGAAACTGGGCCACTTTTATTACAGGGGTCAAGCTGCACAATCACCTGTTTTCCTCTCCATTTTAAGCCAATTATCCCTTTTAATGGATCAATCCCATAAGCAGCAGCATCCTCATACTGTGATGGAGGGGGTGGTTGAGGTTCCCAATTGACTCTATTGCTTGAAAAGAGAGAAAGCTTCCCTATGGTATTTAAGGCAGTTTTCAGAGCATTCTTGTTTGCTCTGTTTTTGAGAGGATTCCCCTTGTCAGTCACGTCACACTCATCAACCATCCATTTCATGCATTTCTCTTCTTCAAGTGAAATATCACCACGTTGGTGAGCACCAAAACGATCAGAGTGTAAGTAACTGTGACGGATACTTCACCAAAGTGAATGAGAAGGGAAGTCTGTAGCTGGTACCTATTATTGCTGTGAAGTCACCCTGGTATTTCCCTGTATATAACCGAGATGTTTCACAGTACCTCCATAAGCGCTTGGGAAAGCACTTTCATTTAATTTGAGATAAATTAGATGATTTAGCTAAACATGGACATTAATGCTTCATGGCTTTTAAGACAAACTCGTATTGCTAAAGCTATTTGTAGCAGTAACTTACTGGCAGAGTTATTGCTGTTACATTTACTTCTGTTACACAACTCTGATTATCAGCCCTTCTTGGATTGGTCAAAGTTATGAAAGTCAAAAGAGTAAGTATGAAACATCAGCCATATTAAGGAGTCAGGGAAACCACTGAGGGATAATAATGTCTGTGGAAATGTTTGCAAATGGGAACTTGAGGATCACCCTGTGCTTCTTGGGGAGTTTATTTTAATTTATTTATTCATTTTTTATTCCAGAAGAGGAAAATAATATTTCTTCTCAAAATAAAGTCTTGGTAGGGTAGACCCTGGGATGCAACACACGCATGAAAACACAACCCACAACCTGAAGGTAGTCTAGCTAGGCTCATTTCTGTTAAGGAAATCACACAGAGGCTATTTCACTCTGTTCCAGGGAGGGATTCTTACGACCAAATACATACACAATAACCCTGCTTCACCACCTGCCACCCTCTCCAGTAGCCTCCTATTGTGACACGTAATTTGGAAGCGACACATGATGTCTACTCTAAAATATGGATGTCAGTGTCATGTAATAGCTGGGCAAAAATCTCTTTTAGGTCTTAGTCCACACTGCAACACTACTCTCTAGTTTCTTCTACTTGTTCACTGTCAGAGAAAAGACCCTCAGCTTTTAGTCACACCTTCCTTCTACAGACCAAACCATTTCATACCTGAAAACTATGATCCTCCCCTCCCCTGCCCACAGTCCATAAGCATCACATATGTTCTTTCTACAAATTGGTATACAGGTGCCATTTAATCAGTTCAAATTTGGGAGCTACATCTTCAAGGGTCCGAGAGAGCTCGCTTCCCCCCATAGTTTCCTCCTTTACATGTTTTCTTATAAGACATACAGCTTAATCGATTAACAAACTAAACAGCTTATACACTGGCAATATATTACAGATGGGTTTATGTCAGAGTAATAGATCAGACGAAATGGACCATGTGGTACCCCAGTGCACGGCGTCTTGGTACAGCCCTGAGGACACTGACAGTAGCATCTCTAAGGAAGTAGTGCTGTATGAATACAGACACATGCGGATCTGTATCTACATCCATCTGACTAGGCCAAAAGGAGCAGGTAGATGCAAGATAGAGACACACACATGCTGGATGGGGCCATTGCACGCCTTATCATGCCATTTCAAAAGGCAGTTACAGGTTGCTGGTTTTGCAGCCATTAAATTTACACTTTATGAAAAAGGCTTCTCTAATTGTGTTTGACTTGCTTTCTGTAGTAAGCATCGTTGGAAAAAGACCAAAGCAAGAGCAACTAGAAGTTAAATATACATCTGAGCTTAGCTGTGATACAGAACTCTGGAGAAGAAGCAGACTAAAAGATTTGTTTCAATTTTAGGCTTTGATTCTCTCCCTTGCCATTTTCTTGTCATTGTGTGTCTACATTTGTGTGTGTGCATGTGTGTCTGCGTGTGTGTGTGTGTGTGTGTGTGTGCTCCATCGCATCATCTCCTGAAGAACGCTGGGTTTCGCAGGCAGGCGGCTAGTCACCTGCAACAACCCAGGGGTCCTGCCGAGGCTTCCAGGCTGCTGTCAGTGTCAGATGCCAGGGTCTGGTCAGTGGACATAGAGGAGATGTCGTTGACGGACGAGGATGGAGGGAGACTCTCACTGCTGTTCACTGCTGCACCTGTGCTAAGAAAATGAAGACCAATATGACTAAATCTGGAACTACACCAACCGTAATGTCACTCAAGATGCAGGGATGGACAAATACAAAAGGGAACATCTAATCTGTCATTCAGTAGACAAACCTACAGAGAACAACTAATAGACATGTAAATAAAAACATAACAGCGCAGACTTTCTAGTCACAAGTGGATCACAGTTTAGGCAATGGTTATCAAATCCTGCTCTATGTAAGAAATCACCTGTAATGCTTTTCAAAATGCCAGTGATAGTCCCCGCCCCATTTCCAATACTGTGTTGTAATTGCCCTTGATGGGGGTGGGGGGTCAATGCATTTGCATTTTTTAGAAGCTCTCCACAGAGTGTATAGACAAGAGTTGAAAGCTATGGAAAAGGCAACTAGGTATTTGGAGTCCCTGGGTGGTGCAAATGGTTAATATACTTGGCTGCTAACTGGAAGGTTGGAGGGTCAAGTCCACCCGGAGGTACCTTGGAAGAAGAGCCTAGCAAACTACTTCTAAAAAAAATCAGCTGTTGAAAATCCTACGGAGCACAGTTCTACTCTGACACACATGGGGTCACCATGAGTTGGAGTCCACTTGATGACAACTGGTTATGGAAAAGGCAGATGAGCAAAACCCCTTTATGTAATAGTTTCTGTGCCTGGATTAGCAGACTGATGCAGGGAACTTTTAAAACAAACACATGCAAGGGTCCTATTCCAGAAATATAGGCTGAAGTGAAATGCAGAAATCTCAGTGACTTGGGGACTACTTCTTTAGAGAAAGGAAGATACATTAAGCAAATATTATTACATAATCATTAGTATAATATAAAACTTAAAACCCATACTGAAAAGTCAAATAGGACTTGTGAATGAAGTTACCATAGACCAAGATAGGAGTAGGAGAAGCCAGGGCTCACGTTTTGATGTGTGTTTACTTTCCAGCTGACTTGCTTACTTGGGTGTCCATTACTAAAAGTGTTGAATTATTAACTTAGACTAACTTGAAACAACAACAAAAAAATTCTTTTATCTATCTGTTATGCAGGAATAGGAAGATTTTGAAATTCTTAGAAGACATCTGCTCAGGGTAGTCACTCAGCCAATGCCCGCTGAGTTATCTTTGAGAACAACAAAGAGCCAAACACTTTGTAAAACATAATTAAACCATAGCACTTTGAAGAGAGTCAATTTACTTTCTATCTTTGTTTATTCTTTATACGTAAGCAGTCTGGGTAATAAAATGCATGCTTTGTGAAATAGTGCATTATTAAAAGACGTCTGTACTACAATCACTTAATGAAATAAGAGGTGAGGAATTCTCACTAAAATCATATCTTATTTGGGAATATGTAGTATACAGGATCTATTCGGTGAAAAATAAGAAATCCAAGATAAGTTACAATATTGTTATCACATAGACCTAATAAATCATTAAAAAAAAAAAATTCTAATGAAGCGGAGAGGTTAACTCAATCTTTTTGGCTTGTGGGGCAGACATTTCTCACCTGTGGGAAAAATGTGACTGCATCTGGAGACGACCCAAACACTTAAACTAGGAGAAATTACATGTATCCTATATGCATTTTATATTTCTATTTATTATACAAATATTTATATAAGCTATGGGGAATATGAAAAAATACAAAGAGAGAGAGAGATAACAATACGTACTAAATGTCAAATTAAAGTTAAGAACTGTTAAACTTTTGGTATATTTTTTCCACTCTTTTTTACTAGGAAGTTTCCACAGTTGTAGATCATTTTTTATGTATTCCTTTCTATACTGATATTTTCATATACAGAAAAACTTAGGCATTTTTCATGTTCTTTAAATGACTAAAACTATCAATACCCTCCTATCCTTAAAAGGCTCTAGATTTTTAAAGCTTTCTTGTTAACGTCTTCCTGTAAATAATTACTTTCATTATGAGAACCACGTCTAATGTAAAATCAATTTATTCCAACTTCACTTAATTATATCCCTTATCAATATGGTGAAGAGCTAGTTAAATTCCTCTTGTGATAAGATTTCATACGCTAGACGACTACCCCTGATTCCTTTACATAGCCACCTCCCCAGGTTTTCTTTCTCTCTACTTTTGGATTAAATTATACCAACACCCTTTATGTTCTCTCATAAATTTTGATGTCTAATAATGTAGCATCACTATGATGGACTTCTCAGAACCCTCTTGAATTTTTCTACATTCTTATTAAACCATGGAGATTAAAACTGGACATAGGACTCTAATAAAGGGTCAATCAATTGTGGGCCTGACAGAGTGAGATTGCTTTTCTCTTACTGTCCATTTGTCTCTTGGATGATATATTCCTGTACTATGGATGGCTTTCAAATCATTGTACGACATTATAGATTGGTTTTGACTTGAGATATGAAATGATTCTCATATATCTTTTTTAAAGAGCATTGAGAAGAATTCACGTACAATGTAATTCACCAATTTAAGTTGTACAATTCATTGGTTTTTCATATATACACAGAATTCTGCAACCATTACCACAATCAATTTTATAAAATTTCATCACCCAAAAGGGAACGTGGTACTCCATTTGTCCCCTACCCCCCAGCTCTAGGCCACAATTAATCTACTTTCTGTCTCTATAGTTTTGCCTATTCTGAACATTTCATATAAATGGAATCATACAATATGTGATGTTGTGTGACTGGCTTCTTTCACTCAGCATAATGTTTACAAGGTGCATCTATGCTGTAGCACTTATCAGTACCTCAATCATTTTTATAGTCAAATAATGTTCTATTGTGTGATTATACTAAATGTTATCTATTCCGTAGCTGATGGACATTTGGGTTGTTTCTACTTTTTGACTATTATGAATAATGCTTCTATGAACATTCATGTTCAGAGTTTTGTGTGGATATATTTTCTTCGCTGTTGGTTATATACCTAGAAGTGGATTGCTGGATCTTAGAGTAACTCTATGTTTAACATCTGAAGTACTGCCAAACTGTTGTCCAAAGTGGCTCACCATTTTACATTCCCACTAGCAGTGTGTTAGTGTTCCAGTTTCTCTAAATCCTAAGCAACATATATAATCATCTGGGTTTTTGTTTGTTTGTTTGTTGTTTTACAGCCATCCGAATGAGTGTGTAGTGGTATCTCACTGTGATCTTGATTTACATTTCCCTGATAACTAACGATTGAGCATCTTTTTATGTGCTAAGATTTGTATAGCTTTCTGGAGAAATGTTTATTCAGATATTTTGCCCATGTTTTAATTGGGTAATTTGTCTCTTTATTGTTGAATTGTAAGAGTTCTTTCTACATTCTGGATACAAGTTTCTAATCATACACATGGTTTGCAAATATTTTCTCCCATTCTATGAGTTGTCTTTCCACTTTCTTGGTGGTGTTCTTTGAAGCACAAACTTTTTAATTTTGATGAAGTCAGATTTATCTAATTTTTCTTTGTCACTTGTGCTTTTAGTGTCATCTGTAATAACCATTTCCTAACTCGAGATCATGAAGAGTCACTCCTATGTTTTATTCTAAGAGTTTTATTATTTTAGCTCTTACGTTTAGGTCTACGATCCATTTTGAGTTAATTTTTGTATATGGTATGAGGTAGAGGTTCAACTTCATTCTTTTGCATATGGGAATCTGGCTGTCCCTGCACCACTTGTTAAAAATACTCTTCTTTCTCCATAGAATTGTCTGGATAACCTTGTCAAAAGTCAATTAACCATAAATTTGTGAATTTACTTCTGGACTCTCAAGTCTATTCCACTGATCTATATGTGCCTCTTCATACAAGTGCCACAAGTCTTAAATACTGCAGTTTTGTAGCAATTTTTCAAATCAGGAAGTATGAGTCTTCTATTCTTCTTTTTAAAGATTATTTTGGCTATTCTGTGTCTCTTTATTTTCCATGTAAATGTAAGAATCAACTTGTCAATTTCTTCAAAAACAGGCATCTGAGCTTTTGATGGGGATTGTGTTTAATCTGTAGATTTGGGCAGTATTGCCATCTTAACAATAAGTCTTCCAATCCATGGATAATGGAATGTCTTTCCCTTTATTTAGGCCTTCTTTAATTTCCTTCAACAATGTTTGTAGTTTTCACAGTACAAGTTTTACACATTTTTTAAAAATTTATTCCTATGTATTTCATTATTTTTGATACTTTTGTAAATAGAATTGTTTTATTAATTTTATTTTTGGATATTTTCTTGCTTGTATGTAGAAATACAGCTGATTTATTAAATAGGAAGTCTCACTGTCAGTGGACTGGAAACTAAATAGATCAAATCATGACATATAATCTCATGAGTATTATAATTCATCAAAATACCAGTGGAAAAATATTTTTGCTATCCTGCTATATTGAAATTATGCCAAAATAACCAGTTTGAAACTTTTAAAATAAAATTTTGGCATAATGCACAAACACACGCACACAATTTAAAGTATCCCTATATACTAGCCCTGGTCTTCTATTGAGATAGGCCTTTTCTCCTTTGCTGGCTTGGGTTGATTATGCAGCAATGCTCTTACTGTCACAGTCCAGTGTCGAGTAATGATGCGAACAAAGGTGCCCTTAGTTGAGATAAGGCTTAGCTGAGATGATTAAGGGAACACAATTTGATGTTTACAGATAAACACAAACCCACAACAATGGCAGCTAGGGAAGTTACACATAGAACACTGAGGAAAGTTCCCCTAGCAACACACAAATTTAATTCTGTATACAATAGTGAATTACAGCATGCAAAAGCCAGAGTAGCTTTTAATGAACTCTTTATAAACAGAAGGACCTCTGCTGCAGGTTATCCTTACAAAATATACAGCACTCCTACTGCATTTATTTTAATAAGAAACATATTTTCTGCACATTTTTTTAACATTCTAAGTGATGTGTCATACAAATCTGTCCCTTCTTATTGTTGTCTGATTGCGTCATGTTTATGTTTCCCTGACTTCTTTCTACTTCTTTCATTATCCTTTATTTCTCCTGTCTTCCATAGAATCTACTGCTGAGCACAGAATAACAAACATTTAACAAATATTTATTGGCCATCTTTTATGTGCACTCTTGGAGGTAGGTTCTGTGAGAGAAAGCACATTTCTCCCTACTAAGAAACTGGTGAAACAGCTGAACTATTTTTAGCAAAGGGAAATTATTTTGTTGGAGTTGTTTTTCTTCTCCTTTTGTTCATCATCTGGCTTTCTGTAATCCCCGTCCTCTATGCTGGAATAGTCCTGCCTCTATTTTATCAATATTAACTACATCTTACAATGACTCAAAGTTCAGAATGGATAGAAAGTCTTTATCGACTGTATTTCTAGGGTTTCACAGACGATTGTTCCTGATTTTTTACAGCATAAATTCATTCGTATTGGAAATTAGGAGCAGCCCTCTCTTCCTGTGATTCCTCTGTAAAATTCCCATTACATCTGCTTGTGGGATGGGAATGGTTTCTCTCTAAATAGCGCTATGGTGGGAGAATGATGTGTACTGTCTAATGATGTGCTGGAGCTGGTTTGTAACGGCTTGTGAGAACGAATTATTAGCATCTCTTTCCAACTCTGTATTCACTGATGTCACATTCATAGCTTGAAATTGGTCACAGTGAGAATACCTGTTGTTAGGTTGTTGTTAGGTGCCGTCGAATTGGTTCAATTCACTGCAACCTTAGGGATCATAGAACAAAACACTGCCCAGTCCTGTCCCATCCTCACAATCGTCATGCTCAAGCCCATTGTTGCAGCCACTGTGTCAATCCATCTCATTGAGGGTCCTCCTCTTTACCCTCTACTTTACCAAGCAGGATGTCCTTCTCCAGCGACTGGTCCCTCCTGATAACACGTCCAAAGTACGTGAGACAAAGTCTCACCATCCTGACTTCTAAGGAGCACTCTGACTGTACTTCCTTCAAGATAGACTTGTTCTTTTTTTTGTCAGTCCACAGTATAGTCAATAATCTTTGCCAGAAGAATAGACCAAGAGGCAATTGAGAATATTTATACCGTAGAAATTGGCAAACAGTACTTATCAGTTATTGGTTGTTTTTATTTTTTTTCTTGTTTGAAGAGACAGCTGTTAAACACTTAGCAGCCCATCACTGTTACATGAAAAATCTTTGATTCTGTAGGACTCCCTCTATTGCGCTATAATAAATGCTTCCCAGACTGCAGCCACTCTTGTTGTCACTGGACTGTCCTTTCTAGTCTATTTTAGTGTAGGCAATAAGCTTTGTAACCCATAAAACCAAACACAAAGAGAAGGGACAAGACATGGGCCTTGGCTTGCAGTTGTTAATTTACTGCCAAGAGTTTGTGAAAATCTATTAAACAAAGTTGAACTGAATGGAATCTGATTGTAATGTGCGCTTGCCCAGGCTATCATACCAACGTGGTAAATACTCCTTCCTTCAGTACTCCTTAGAAGAAACCAGGATATACACATTTCTTTAAAAAAATACGTTTCGCCATCAATAAAGCATTGTAAATTTTCGTCAATTAAAATGGCATTAAAAGTAACTGAAAATACTAATAGGGTTGCCAGTGAGAAATACTAGTTACTTTCAACTTTACCTGAAAAGAAATAGGTTTCATGGAAAGTAACTTATGCAAATGAAAATGTCTCAGCTAGAAGTTATCTAACCAAAAAGGATATTCATTGTTCCGGGCATGGAGGGTGGGGGCTGTTGTTCTGGTTTGTTGTTGTTGTTCTGTATTTTGAACAAAGAACTTATTTTACTTACAAATATGTGTGTGTGTGTGTGTGTGTGTGTGTACACCCCAAAAATTGAAAGAAACACTAGAATGAAAAAACATCATTGAGGTATACTTCCTTCTCCATCTACATGATCTTCAATCTTACCTTGTTTGGGCTTCAGTGTTTTGTTTTGTTTTGTTTTGATGAAATTATTGGATTAGCTCAGTGACTCTGAGAAGGACACACTCCCAGGGCGCGGAATGGGGGTGGGTGGCTGTATATTAAAAACACCTGGAAAGCTTTAGATTTGATTTAGAGATTTTGAAAAACTTCTGCCCATCCTGATGCTAAGCATCCTTATCTTACTGACTCACTGTTCCTTATGGCAGTCTTATTTCTGAGGTGGAATGAGGGTGGTGAACAGAATGAGTGCTTCTGGCTTTAGATGACCTGCTGTATCTATTCTAGCTCAAACATTCTATCATAAATGCTTTTAGAAGAAAATTAACTTCTATTCATAGACTGCTATTCCCTTAGAAGACTTTACAAATCAATTTAGAAAGCAGACAGCTATGCTATCCTTGAAACTAAATCACTATGCAGGTGGAATCAGATAGCAAAGGGGAGTACAATCTTTTATTTAGAAATGTATCAAAAGTTGAGATTTCTTTCTTACTGATAAACAATTCCATCAATAAATTTAAAACCTACATATTATCCCGCAAATGCACATTTAGCTTCCTATTTACATTTTTAAAGTATCACTAAAGCATAGGTTTTGTTATTAGAATCATTGTCACTGAGAAACTGCATTAACTTACTCCCTTGCTGCTGGGTTCCCAGTGTTGCCATAACTAAATATTAAGAGAGTCTATGTTGTAATATTATGTTACTTCTTCCTTGATGTTTACAAAATAAAATATAAGCAAACATTAATGAGAAAAGATGACCATAATGAAGAATGCCAAAAAGCTGACTTTTCAGAAGTTTTCTTAGGATTTAATTGCTTTTACTTTCTGGCATAGCTGACTGCATATACGTACACACAGATAAAGCGGTGTGCCAGCAAAAATTTAACAACTGGCTCTCCAGGGGAAAAAATGCTCTGCTTTGTAGAGTCTGCCACTTTCCCTGTTGTAAATACTCCCTCCACGACTGATTCAAAGTTACTGACATGAGGTGAGTGAGTTTGTACTCAAGAAAAGATGGACACAATTGATTCTTGTGAGCAAGTAGAGTTGGCTCCAGCACATGGCTGTCTTATAGTCTCTACTGTTTGGTCATACTAAATATACAGATGTTACATACAAATATATTGTACATAAATATGTCATGCAATATATGATGATAGGTGCCATCGAGTCTGTTCCGACTCATAGTGACCCTGTGTACAACAGAACAAAACACTGCCCAGTCCTGCACTATCCTCACAATCATTTGAGCCCATTGTTGCAGCCAGCATGTCCATCCATCTCATTGAGGGTCTTCCTCTTTTTCTCTGACCCTCTACTTTACCAAGCATGATGTCCTTCTCTAGGGACTGGTCCCTCCTGACAACTTGTCCAAAGTATGTGAGATGAAATCTCACCAGCTTCTCTTCTAAGAAGCAAGACAGATTTGTTCATTCTTCGGGCAGTCCATGGTATATTCAGTATTCCTCACCAACACCATAATTCAAAGGCACCAATTCTTCGGTCTTCCTTATTAATTGTCCAGCTATTGCATGCATATGAGGTAATTGAAAGTAACATCTTTCAAGTCCTCAAAGGACATCTTTGCTTTTTAACACTTTAAAGAGGTCTTTTGCAGCAGATTTGGCCAGTGTAATGTGTTGTTTAATTTCTTGACTGTTGCTTCTATGGGTGTTGATTGTGGATTCAAGTAAAATGAAGTCCTTGACAACTTCAATCTTTTCTCCATTTATCATGATGTTACTTACTGGTCCAGCTGTGAGGATTTTTGTTTTCTTTATGTTGAGGTGCAATCCATACTAAAAGTTGTAGTCTTTGATCTTCTTCAGTAAGTGCTTCAAGTTCTCTTCACTTTCAGCAAGCAAAATTGTGTCATCTGCATATCTCAGGTTGCTAGTAAGTCTTCCTGGCAACCTGTTGCCACGTTCTTCTTCATATAGTCTGGCTTCTCAAATTATTTGCTCAACATACAGATTGAATAAGTATGATGCACACCTTTCCTGACTTTAAACCACTCAGTATCCCCTTGTTCTGTTCAAACTATGGCATCTTAGTTTATGTACAAGTTCCTCATGAACACAATTAAGTGTTATGGAATTCCCATTGTTCAAAATGTTATCCATAATTTGTTAGGATACACGCAGTCGAAAGCCTTTGCATAGTCAATAAAACACCGGTAAATATCTTTCTAGTAACATTGGTTCTTGACCAATTCTTTTTATACTTTCTTAAAATTAAACCATGAATAGTTTTCTTCTAAAATCATGTGGCGAAATATTGAATCCACAGTCATTTTAACTATAAACTTGGTTAAGTCAAACAACTAAAGGTTAGGATGCATGGGGTTGGAATGGTTGAAAAACAGTTTAGCCTTCACACATACAGCAAAGTCCAAGTGACATATTTTAGAATTAATCTTTAACACATTAAACTAAACAGATCTGCAAATAAAAGTAAGTATATATTTCCCCATATGCATGAATCAAATAACCATCTTAAGGTATCCAACCTTTATCTTAAGCATGAGTAAATGTCAATAACAACAATTCATATACCTGATGCATGGTTCATTTACCTTCATGGAGATTAATAGGGTAAATAAATACTTAGTGGCAGAAGAACATACTGGATTGCATAGTGTATTAAAGCTATGTTCTTGTCTTCAATTCTGTAATTGGCAGTGGCACCAAGAAACATGCCTGATTAGCAATATCCAAATCAATAAATATTTATCAAGCTATTATTATGTGCAAGGTACAGCACATAGTGTTTAAGCACTACATGGTACACACACAAAAAAACACATATAATCCTTCCTGTCAATGAATTTATAATCAGTAAAAGGTAATAAGAAAAGAGGCCCGCTGTTTAAAATGCAGGAACTAGCAGGACCCATAGGAAGAAGAGAGCCTATTCTACTGGGAAGACATGGTAAGTTTTTTGGGATGAGGTGATACTTGATAAACGAGTACTTTCGAATAGGCAGCACTACAAAGTTGAGGATCCAGTTAAGAAAAAAAACAGTAGTACAGCACCTTAGAAGGGATGTGGTATAAAAGGAGGCAAGGTTAAAACAACAACAACCTGGGGCGTATTATGGATAGTCATCACTGTCAGAAAGAACTTAACTTTGCTTACATTGGTAAGTGGTAAAAAGCTACTGGACAGCTCTGATGAGTCAAATTCTGGACCAGACCTATGACTTTGAAAGCTGAATTTAGGTAGAGACTAAAGTCAGGGAGCTCAGTTCAGGAAAACCCCAATCATAGTGGTGGTCAAGAAAAGGGAGAGGCAGAATTGGATGGAAGACAGCCAAAGAACAAGTAATATAAATGTGGACTAAAAAATCAATCTGGGTTTTCAGGCTTGGGGGTTGAGAAAAGAGAGTTGCCATTAACAGAAATGGGAAATCTACTTCTGGGATGGGGAATCTAAATTGAGCCGATGTGTTTTATTTTAAACAAATTGAATCTGGATTGGCAGACATCACATATCCCTTGGCCCAAAATCATAGTTTCTCTAAAACTAGGTTATATCCATCATTCAATAATTTAGTGGAATGGATTTCTTTTCCAGCCCATCCAAAAATAATTAATCGCTATGTGAATTAGTCTTTAGCTTTATTCACCTTAAATTTATTTCTTGCAACTTAAAAGGATTTACTTAGTCAAGACTTTGGCCAACCTAGTCATAGCATGCATGAATTATAAACTTCAATAACCTTATACACTATTCAAGAAGATTATAAAAACCTATAATTAAGGCCAAAATACAAAAACAAACACAAAAAAAGTGACTGCAACTTTTTTAATGACATGCTTGAGCGTTTTCTAAAAAGCCCATTTGAGGATCATCTGACTTTTTTGTGGAACATGACCTTGCTTAACTTATTTAAGTCCCAGATGTTTATCAGCCTTTTAAAATTAGAGAAAACTGATAAAAAGTTTTTTTTTGTTGTTTGTTTGTTTTCTGCTTGGTAGAAAAGATAACCACATAGGTAGGTTTGGTTGGCCAGTAGGACATTGACAAGCTTTGGATCTAATTTAATTATCTTATTTCTGTTTTCTTTTTTCTGTACTCTTTAAATCTCATTAGTCATATCTTCACTGACCCACCATTGTCATTCTGCAGTTTCCCTCATTAATAAATGAAACGAAACTTCTATATGTACCCGTTCACTTTTTGTATAAGAATTATGGTTTTAATGATTAACGAATTAAGACACAAACCTTCTTCCTTTCCCAAATAATTAAATCTTGCTTCATATGGCAGATCACTCTTTACATCTGGTTAGTGATTCATTGATCTTACTTGTACCATCCCCAGACCCATTACGACTTCCCTTAGTTGTAGGGTTTGCACAAAATGAATTACAGGAACGAGAAAATTTTTGTACAAGTATAAAAGTATCGAAAAGAGAATTTTGTGGCTATTATATCATTAAAGATTAGCTACTGCAGAAACGAGAATGAGAGAGAAAATAAGCAAAAGATGGGGAAAGACAACAAGCAGAAGTTTTGGCTGGAGGAATTCCTAACCTCTTGGCTGCTAGTCAAAAGGTCAGCAGTTCGAATCCACCAGCTGCTCCTTGGAAACCCTACAGGACAGTTCTTATTTATCCTATAGGGCTGCTATGAGTAACACTTATTTAGTGGGCATGAGGGTCTATGGATCTGCATTTTGACAAAGAATGATTACCCTTTAACCAGGCTTCATTACTATCTAAAAATAAATTCTGAAAGAACTTTTATGCTAGGTCATTATTATGGATTGAATTGTGTCCCCTCAAAATATGTGCTGTAAATCCTAACCCCATGCTTGTGGTTATAATCCCATTTGGGAATGGGTTTTCTTTGTTATGTTAATGAGTATGTATTACTGTACAGTGTGTCTGACTCAATCTCTTCTGAGATATAAAAAGAGCAGATTAGGCATTGAGAAGCAAGCAGAGATGGGGAAGATAGATGCCATACCACATGAAGATCACCAAGGAACCAAGGATCAAGGACCTTCCCATAGAGCCAGTAGAGAAAGAAAGCCTTCCCCTAGGGCTGGCACCCTGAACCTGGACTTCTAACCTCCTAAACTGTGAGAAAATAAATTTATGTTTGTTAAAGTCATCCACTTGTGGTATTTCTGCTATAGCAGCACTAGATAACTAAGTCATAATCATCGTAATCAGAATGAGTGCCACGCTAAAGATCAAAGGGAATAAAACAAAAATCATTATCAGGAAACAGTCATGTGATATTTGTGCATGTATCTGTAAGCAATGTCACTGGCTTTCTTCTCAAAGACCAAGAAAAATACTCAAGTACTGGTTTATTGTGTATTCACTGAGAGTGAGTACCTGAAGGAGAGGGCTGTCCTTTTACTACACCATTTTTTGTCTTTTCTTCCGAATTCATTACTTCCTTGTAGATAAGTTCTGTAAAATAGAGTTATCAGTGTTATAAAAAGCAAGTTTGTCCTTATTCCGCAAGGAAATTTGTTAGTTAATGACAAAAATAACGTTTTAATGGAGTTGAGTAAATTAAAAATCAATTGTTACTCCTTTTCCCCTCTTCATTTCCTTGCAATTAGCATAGAACCTGGTATAAAGCAGGTGCTCAATAAAGTAGCTAAATAAATAATTGCATGAAAGAGTGAAAAATACACATTGTAATTGTGCTCTGAATTATTTTTGGGAGTTCTGGTGCATTCTTTATCTCTTAAGGATTTTTAATGGCTCAGTTTTTGAAGATGCATTTTTCTTTTATACTCACTCCCCAAAAGATGCAAATATTCCCATGACATCAAACTATTACCTAGCCTGACAGTTTTCCATCTCTTACTTCATCTTCTTTCCAGACTCTTCCCAGTCTTGGATTTGTAAATCTAAACTTGCTCAAACTCCAACATACTAAAAAATGCATTTTATTTATTCTGAAATTGACATGCCTTTTTGGCTTTCTTGTGGCTAGAGTTAAACTTGGGTGTCTTCAGTTCTTTTTACTTTACTACCTTTAGATAAATAATCATTCAGCCTTACATTCCTGCTTTGCAATTGCTCACGATTTACATAATTATCCTTTGCAGTATTTCTTTCTCCATTTTCTCACACTTTAGTCCACATCTTCTTCAAGTGATGGTATCTCATACCACTTACCTACTCATGAATCCCTAAGAATGCTCTCCTGTCCCTATTTAGATAAAATCAAGATTTTTCCATCTATCATTCAGCATATTTTAGTTGAACCACTATTTATAAGGGCTTATTTTTTCACATTCTCCAACATGACCCCTTGGCTCATGGAATTGCTTTATCTTTATAACACTTTTTGCTTATTGCTACCCTTTGTTTTCTTCTTATCCCCCCGCCCCCATTTAATATTTTCTTCAAATTTTTCTTCTATCAATTTACGTTTATTAATCCCTTCAAGGTAGCTCAGAAGTTCCTTCTCCTTAGATCTCACCTTTCTGCTCCCCCTCATTTTGGCCTGATAATTTGTTATGATCTATATTTGTTTCTCTTATATTTATTTTATGCTATAGTTGTTACATCATTTTATAATTATTTATAAGTTTGACTTGTCTGTCTGCTTTTTTGACCTTCATTATAGTTCTGAACATACAGTATGTGTTTGGAAAACTTTCATCAAAAACGCAAATGAATTAATGTATTTATTCATTCTTTGCTTACTTTAAAGAGAAAATAAGCCACTTAGATACATGTTTTCTATTTAAATACTCAAGTCCTATAAATCCAATAAAAGAGTGCATGTATTAAGCATCTTTTATTTTCTAATGTCTAAAACCATCTCAGATACAATTGTAATTTTATATGATAAATTTCTGTGCAAACATGGGAAGTTTAACTCTGAAATTTTGAATTATCTTGAAGCTTGCCCTTGGCTATGACAAATATTTTGACGAGCTGTACTATTTTAAAGGGTTTAATAATTAATTCCTTCTGCTCTTGATCAAATGCAATATTGTTATTAGTAGGAAAAGACAGATGAAGTTTTAGGAGCTTTGAAATTTGTCTAAGATAATAGCAATTAGAAAATCATCTGTTAGTAAATGGGCTTAAAGGAAAAACCTTGAGGATTCTTTCTTCATTTTAATAAAGTAAAAAGTATACTTTAATTTAAGCAGTAGAATCACCTTTCCATTCATCAATGGTGTGTTCTCTTTCATCCAACTGTTTGTCATATATCTGAGGCGGAGGCTGCAAAACAAAAACAATAAACATTGTGTAATAACTACAACTAAAGTCTTACATCTCATGAGAAGACCTTGCTGTTCATTGATTTTGGTGGTAATCAGAATCTTATATAAATTATGGGACAAATGCAGTGGTGAAGAATTTAAAATTTCCCCACAAAATTAGTGAAGAGTCATTTATATTCCAATATCTGCTGCTAATGAAATAAGGCAACAGAACCCAAATCCTGAGTGCTCACTTCCCGACACCTTCTGATTCAGAACTCATGCCTAATCAACTTACAGCTGATCTTTAAAAAGCAAACAAGATCCTTGATTAGAAGGATTCAGAGCTGCTACTTATTCCATTCACTTGCCCTATAATAGAACAGTACTTGAACTATCCCAGACTGATAAGAGTTTGTTCCAATTTTAGATGAGTCTTTAATATCTCTCAATAGGCCATGGTACTAATTCTCAATCTAGAGTAATATTTAGATCAGATCAACCTTTTCTTTTTCTTGAAGCATCATAAACATCTTTATTTATAGCTGTAAGCTATATATTTAAGTCCTCCCCCTCTCAGGAAGAAGAAGCTGCCAGTTGTTGTCTGCACACAGAGAGGCGCGTCATCTGGAAGCCCTTGAGTGGTCCCTTGGTTAGCCTCTCTCTGGGAGAATATAATGTAACAAGGCCCTTGGTCTGATTTATGGAGCCAACATCGCTGTTCATATGCAGAATTCAGAGATGGAAAAGGACATATTTGCACAAACCTAGGTGCCTTATAGGAAGGAGGATCTTAAATGGACACTCTCACCTCTTCTTCTGAAATTTGCAATTGAAGAAATCTATCATTGTGGACTAAGGTAACCCCAACTCAGGCCAAGTGACATGGAAAGAGAACTGAGCAAACCTGGACCCCTGTCCTACCCCGGCACCCCATGAGAACACAGGAACACTGACCATATAAAGGTGAAGGCATTGGGATGATCAGGCACTGCATTTGGGACCTGACTAAGGAATGACTTTCCATCCCAAACTATGAAGGGCTCCCAAATTATAGAAACATTATCATTTGCTGAGTGAATCAGTAAAACAGAGTTGTTTTTGAAAATTTGTGTAACTATCTAAGTAAGCTAATGCAAGTCCAAACTCTGGTTATGTAAAGATACTTTGCCAAGTGGCAGGTTTCCTGCTTTGTCTCTTTCTGAGCATGTGTAATGTTGTGGTTAGGTCCCCATCCAAGTGGACCTTGTCCAGGACCCCTGCAGGAAACAGTCTTCTCAACCTCTCAGAGTCCCCCCCACCCCATGCCCCCCAGAGCTCTGTGTGTTGTTGGCATTGCTTTCTTCTGCTAACAATAGACCCAGCTCAGGATCCTTCATGGCTGGCTTCTACATGCAGTGGATTTTTCCATTCAAGTTTCAAAATTGAACATGGCTCAGGAGTACAGTTTCTGCCAAAGTTTATAAATGCCATTTTCTCTTTGCAGCAAGGCTATTTTGAGGGAGGTTTTCCTTGGAGCTTCGGAATGCAGCTGTTGCTGATGTATAAAACACGGAGTCCACAGACTCTAACCACAAACAAACTACAAAGAGACAAAGCAAAATGTTGAATTCAAAATTTTTCCTTTTAATAAACCAAGAGGACTGCTTTTCATTTTAGTTATGGTTGAAGGGGCTCTGCAAATGGGCTATGTGTTCATTTTATTTTTTGAAGAGCAAATGCCACCTATAGCAGAAGGGTATATTCACATAAAAGTGTCTTCTACATGACAATATTAAACAATAACTGATCAATATTCCAAAGATTCCAATGACCAATAGTCCAAAGATAGCAACGTCATATTCAGACATACACACAGACACACACACACACACACGTGCCTGGGCAGCGATGGTCCACAATGTACTCTGCCTCCATCTGCTAAAGAGAATCTGGTGTTTTAATGCTTAGTTTCTCCCCTTCCTAAAGAGGAACAATTCTCTCTTGCCACGTAACCATCTAAATAAAGAAGACATGAGGAACAGGGGTAAAGAGAAATACCCAGAAACGTTTATTGAGAGAATATTTTAGGGGAGTTTAACAGATTAGAATAATGTGGGATGTGAGAAAATTAAGGGTGAGAAGAAGTTAAGCATAATATATGGAGAGATATTGAGGTTTGTGACTTGGATACCTTTGAATATTCTTCAAGAGGTTGAGAATTCCCTTTCTACTATTTTTGAAGATCTGGACTATACTTTCTTGACTGCAATTCTTAGAGAAATTGAATCATGGATTCATAAAGATTGTGTAAACAATAACTTAATATGAATTAGACATATTTTATATTGATGGTCTTGTATATATGTACAAATTGTTTCAAGTAAAATGAGATCAATATGTGGACAAATGTATTGTCTCTGTGAATAAATATTAAAATTTATTTATTTATTAAACTTATTCGTTTAATAAAGGTTTTGGGCACTTAATATGTGCTAGACTCATTAAAAACTGAGATTTCAAAACTGAATAATGTGGCTGTGGACCTCAAGGAGCTCATAATTTAGTGGGATAATACTGTTACAAAACATATAATTAGTATACAGTATGATAACTAATAAAAATATGTACGTGGCATATGGCAGCACAGTAAAGAAACCCTATCAAAGCCTGGCTTTGGCTTCCTGGAGTAGATGAAAGCTACACTGGTTCAGTGAGCAAAGGATGGCTAGGATGTAGTCAAGATAAAGGGAAAGGCAAAAAGATGACTCCAGACCAAGGGCACATCATGAGCAAAGCCACAGAGCCTAGAAAACACAATGGTCATGGTACTGGTGGTGGTGGTAGTGGAAGTGGTGGTGATGGTGGTAGTGGTGGTGGCGTGTGTGTATGTGTGTGATTGTGTGTGTTTCTCTGTATATGCCCACATGCAAAGGGAACTAGAAGCAGTTCTATGATGATAAAATATAGCATGTATGGTAAGAACTGTACCTAAAGAAGCAGATTAGTCAGGCAAAGGGAAGGAGAGACCAGTGAAGAATGTCGGAGAGTGGCATAGCCAAATCTGACTGGATTGAAGGAAGGTATGGCTGAAAGCAGAGAGAAGAATTAGAGGGCTATTGCAAAATCCAAGAAAAATATTAAAACGTTTGACCTGAGGTAGAAGAGATAAAGACAGATAAATGATGTAGATTCAAGAATAACTAATAAATAACATGGGTGTAGTTTGATTTTTGAGTGGACGTATGAGATACGAGCAAAGAATGACTCCCAGATTTCTATGCTGGGTAACTAGGCAGATGGTATGGAGGGTAAATTTGTGGTCACCTACATAGCAATGTTGTGACATGGCATATTAGAGATTTAAGGAAAGGTGCTAAGCCTTCTAAAAAAATAGAGACTGGAAAGGAGAATGAGATTGGCAGAGAAATGTGTCTAAGTGCTTTGTGGGCAGAAATTCCTATCTGAGGAATACTGTCGGCTGGAGATATATGATCTGAGAATATCAGCAAATGGTGTTTGCTGAAATCATGACAGTAGATGAGGTCACTCAGGGAGAGTATGTAGGCAGAAAGAGTAAAAGGCCGAACTGGACCCCTGTCAGACACCGAGGTGTAAAATTTGGACAGAGAAAGATGAATCCACTAAGAAGAAAAAAGGAACATTTAGAGAAATCCATGGAAAATGAGGATATTACAATGTTATGGAAGTCAAATGAGCAGACAGTTTCAAAAACAGGAAGTAATTGATAAAGTTTTTTGTAAATAAAACAAACGAATAGTTTGCCTTTGAAGGGACCAGAAAGGTGTGACACAAAGCATGCCTTTGAACCCTACAAAAAGATAAGAAATCTTCAACATCAATGTGGATACTGTATATGATTAAGCAAAAAAGGACCTGCAGAAGAGGTTGTGTAATATCAAAAAAGATAGACAGTTATAATGCTGTCATACCTGCTCTCCCATCTATATTTGGGGACTTGCTATATGAAGAACACTGTTCTCTACCTAATTAAAGGGGATCACTTTTTTCCTGAGAAGTCACCATACGTTAGGCTTTTTATATATACCCTAATAATGCTCAGTCAGAAAACTAAGATTCAAAGGAATTTATTCTTGTTGTTAGATGTCGTCCAGTCAGTTCTGACTCACAGCGATCATACATACAACAGAACGAAACACTGCCTGGTCCTGCACCATCCTCACAATCATTGTTATGTTTGAGCCCATTGTTGCAGCCACTGTGTCAGTCCATCTCATTGAGGGTCTTCCTCTTTTTCACTAACCCTCTACTTTACCAAGCATGATGTCCCTCTCCAGGGACTGGTCTCTGCGGATAACATGTCCAAAGTACGGAGATAAAATCTCACCATTCTCAGTCCTAAGGAGTATTTTGGCTGTACTTCTTCCAAGACAAATTTGTTCTTTCTTCTTGCAGTCCATGGTATACTCAATACTCTTTGCCAACACCATAATTCAAAGGCATCAATTCTTCTTCTGTCTTCCTTATTCATCGTCCAGCTTTCGCATGCATATGAGGAGATGGAAAACACCATGGCTTGGCTCAGGTGCTCCTTAGTCATCAAGGTGACATCTTTGCTTTTTAACACTTTAAAGAGGTCTTTTGCAGCAGACTTGCCCAATGGAATATGTCATCTGATTTCTTGACTGCTGCTTCCATTGGCATTGACTGTGGATCAACAATATACATACATACACACACATATATATGTGTGTGTATGTATCTTGAAGTCACACAGCTAATTAATGACAGCGATTGGGTGAAAATCCAATTTAAAGAGTAATCCAGAGTAAATTGTGTTATATTTAAATCCAAAATAAGAGGTAAAAAAAAAACTTTAAAATGAACATAATTGTCAAACAAGAAATAGAAATGCAAGCCAATAGGGTGCCTATATGTTCCAGTTTGTCTAAAACATTCCCAGCTTTTGCTTGTTGTCTTTGTGGTTATTAGTTGCCCTCATCCCCTTCACTCTCATAAGTGTTGTGGTTTGAAGGATAAACTTGCGGGCACCCTACAGAGCAATGTTGCAACATGACATGTTAGAGCTTTAAGGTATTTGTAATTGGAGGATGGTGAAAACAACTGAATTGCAGCATTTTTTACCACTGGAGTCTCAACAATTGCAGCTGCTCCCTTTGCTTCTCTGTCTACAATAACATGCCAGCATTTCCTTACATCTTCTCTGTTTTTAGGAATGTAGAACTCAGCTATAAAATATGGCTCTTGACAGACAGTACATAGAAGAGTACAATTCTGCATAATAATCTGAAATTGAGGAATGTGGATTTTATTGATGTTCTATGGATTTCTTGCTGCCGGGCATGATTTCTTACTGAAGAAATTTCTTTAACCAGTATATATTCAAATCCCTAATTGATTCACCCAAGGTAAAAGTTATTGCCTCTTGTTACTTCATTTTATATTATATATTTAAATAATGCTTCTCTGTTGAGTAAATTTATAAATTGTTTCTTTCCTCAATCTGCAAGATAATCCTTATTTCAACAGCATCATAGAATGTTAGTGATGGAAGAGAGTTCAGAGATTATCTAGTCCCACACTTCTTCAATTTACAAATGAGAATGGAGAAACTCAGAGAACACAAGTGATTTGTCCACGATCCAGAGAGTTAATTAGTGGCAGAGTTAGGAATAAAATGCATGGTCTCTTACAGGAAAAGATAGAAAGATGAATTCTTAAGGGTTAAAGAAGTGTTAAATTGAAAATTCAACACATGCAAAAGAGTTCCATTAATGACAAATTTGAGCCTGCCACACTGATTTCTGTTCCAATTTTCTATCAGTCTATACATGTAGCTGGCTCCGGCAACTATCATACAGACAGGCAATTAACACTTATTTTCCTGCCTGTTTTTTGTCAAAATGTCTTGGACAACATAAGGGCCTCTGTACATATGTACCTCAAAAGGGATGAGAAACAGATAGGAGAAATCTAGGTTGTACAGTTATTCCTTTTACCCATCTTTGAGCCCTGAATTAACACTTTTTTTCTCTATCGGTCATGTTCTGTATCATCTGACTATCATCAAGTTGGTGTTCGTCTTCTGCTTCTTTTGTCCTCATTAAGCATACAGTATGGTTTTGTTCCATCTTTCTGTTTCGTGTTGCCTTCTTGAAGATGCTAGTGAAAGCTTTAAATAGCATTGTCTTTCAGTCTGTGGATTCTCTATTAATTCAGCAGCCGAATCAAAGTAAATGGTATTATATCCAATTGAAATACGCTTTGTGTTTTCTTATTAACCTTAGCAATCTGATAATTTCCCAAAGATGCATGGTTTACTGTGAGGCTTACCCTGAAAGGGTAAATTTTAGTACAAAATTAAACCAGAAAATCCATTTAACAAAATATGCAAAATTTTTTATTTCATATTTCCTTGAATCTATAGATATTGATTTTCCAAATGGATTTAAAAATTTGGATGAATAAAACTTCTTAAAATTTTAACCTCTTAGTGGAAAAAATAACATTCGATAGAATAATTCTTATGTATCACTGGATGGTACAAATGGTAAATGCACTCAGCTGCTAACTGAAAGGTTGGAGAGACCACACAGAGGGGCCTCAGAAGAAAGTCCTCGTGATCTACTTCCAAAAAACCAGTCCTTGAAAACCCTATGAAGTATAGTTCTACTGTGGTACATATGAAGTTGCCATGAGTCAGAATCAACTCAATGGGAACTGTCGTTTGTTTATTTTTTTAAATTATGTAGCACTAAATGATACATACTTTTTACTTTTTGGCTCATGGCACAGGTTAATATTTTCTAGTTTTTCTTCTAAAATGTTATATTCCTTGTAGGACCAAGAACAGGTTTTTTTTGTTTTTCACTATATGCTTGATGAATCGTCTTAACAAACTGCCAAATTAATGAAATTGCAATAGCAATATGAACAATTATTAAAAGAAATGACTAAATATAATGATTATCTAAAGTTTCTGTATAATGTGGCCATACTATGCAGCAAGTACAGTAATGCTCTTGTTTCCAATTAGCAAAAATTTCATTGCCTTCTAAAAGTAGACAGAGAAATTGGTAATACACTATCAGTTGATTTTTAGAAAATTGTTTAGACAAGTTTTAGGAACTATATCCGTGCTCTTGAATAGAACAGAGAGACTAATTCTGCAGATGGAATAAATGCCTTTTAAAAGTCTGATGAGTCAAAAGTACTTCATTATGGGGAAAAAAAGGTTAATAAAATCAGTCTCTGGAAACTAATCTGATTAATTCTCCTTTCCTAAGTTGTCTTATGGTGAATTCCCAGAAGCAGTGCTTGCAAAGGGTATTCTTGTGCAAGAAAGCATTTGAAGAAGTGCACTCAGGGGCATCCCGTAAGAGAGGGGAGGGAGGCAGGTAGGGAAGTATGAGGGACACGACAGAGTCAGCAACCTTAACAAGAGCTGTTTCAGTGCAGAAGTCGGACTGGGATCTGTTAGAAAGTAAGTGTGACGTAAGAAACGAAGACCATGAAATTGGATAACTCTTTTGAGAAGTTTTGTTTGGAGGGGGTGGAAAGAATTAACAAGCTTTGACAAATTGCATATGAAGAGGGCTGAGGAAGAATATAGAATGACTTCTAGTGATTTGGATACAATCATCTGCTGAAAAGAAGTGCCATGAATTGAAAGATGTAAGGTGGGAGGAGGAGAAGGAGGTTCACTATCCGACATGATAACGTTGAGATGCCACCTTAAATTTTGGTGATGTTGAATATGTTAGATTTACAGATTTGGAAATCAGTAAGCTATATGGGATAATGCATAGGTGCAAGAAGTTATTTATGATAATTAAAATTAAGGCTATGGTCAAAGATAAGATTCCCCGGGAGAGATAACATTAAGGCTATAAGGCGAGAACTCTTGAGACGCACAATTCTGAAAAAAGAGAATACAACTCAGGTGCAGCAACGCAGACTGGAGGAGAATAGTGTCACCACAGAAATCAAGGTGGGAAAGTGTGAAGTGGATGATGACATCAAGCTTCTCTGGTTTAGGCATCTAGGAGGCCACTGATGATCTTAGAGAAAGGAGTTTCAAGGTTTGAAGAGTAAACTAGAGGTGTCGATATGGGTAAACAAAGACTAATGTTTTACAGAAACCTGGCTATAAGGGTAGGAGGTGTAGTAAAAATGTTGGGTATGTTTATTTTTTTTTAAATCAAAGAGGCTAGAGCATGCTCACTTATATAAGGTAATCATTACCGGTGGAAATTGAAAAATCGGAAGCCTGAAGGGAAGGAAGAGAGCCACACTCAGGAAAGAAAGACCATAAACAAGAGTATTGTAACCTAGGTCGTCCTGGGCTTTGTGTAACTGACTGTATCACGGCGTTATCATTTTCTTCCTCCTCATCGTCATCATCCTAGTTCCACTCAGACAAAATTCATTTTCATACCGTATCTCCTTTAGCCATTATAACAACTCTCCTTTTATAGGTATACAGTTGTAGCACAAAAAGATTAAATAACCTACCAGTAAGAAGCAGAGTCGACTGTTAAGCCCAAATCTATCTGAATAAAAAAATCCCTGTTCTTTGTATTTTTGTCCCCCAACTATGTCTTATAATATAGTTCCTTCTAATTTAATCTGTTGAAGTAAATATATTTAAATTTTTTCTTAGGCAAACAAAGCAACAGAAAACAGAAAGAAAAAAATCCAGTGTTATCTCCAACTATAGGGACCCTAGGAATGCTATTAATTAATGTTATAGATACAAATTTCTATATCCGCGCGTAGAGGGCCCAGGGTGTGCACTGTATTGTGATGCTGCCACCTTGTGGCTAGAAAAAAAAAAAGAACCAATAAATAAAAGGTAATTCAGTGCATGCGTATGTGAGTTCATCATTTTCATCCAATTGCTCTAACCCAGGGGCTCTCGATTATGGCTGCCCATTAGAAACATCTGGGAATTTTAAAAATACTGTTTCCTAGAACCCACCTGGAGCTACTGATTAATTGTTTTGAGATGTGGCCTGTCAGGATATTTAAAAACCTTCCAAGTCATTTTAATGTGCAGCCAAGATCAAGAATACAGCTTCCTCAATAATCAAAACAAGTTTTTGACATTTTCCTAAATATGTGTCATTTACATAGATGCAAGAAAAAAATATTCTTGACAAATTGATATTCTCTCAATCTTCAATCATATCTATTCCTTGGTAGCATAAAATGATTTCTAAACAAAAACATCATGTACCATAATTTAAAGAATAGGATGGAGAGTTTTGTGAATTATGATCAAAGTGGGCATGACATTTATAGCTCAGAATCATGTGTAGTCTGTAGACTAAAGTTAGGGGGGAGACTCTTGGAAACTCCAGAGAAAGTCGCAGGCTTCCTGAAAGGAACAACAGTTAGACTCAGAGAACTCTTCACTCTAATACAATTAGGATGAGTGACCTTGGGTAAGTCATGTAGTTTCATTTACCTTCAAATCGTCAGCTGTAAAATGAGGAAGCTGGATTAGTTGTGCTTAAGACAGTTTCCAACTTCAAAACATTAAGACTTTGATTTAAAAAACAGTAGATTCTGTATGAAACTGACAGAGAATAGATACATGTGAGTCTTAATTATCTAGAAAGAGATTCATATATTGCTTTATACAAGAGGAAATTAATTCCAAATGCATAACACATATCAAGCCAGGTAATTCAATGCATCTCTTGAGAACTTGCAATGTGCAAAAGCAGTGTACTGTAATGTGTTATATACAGAAACCACTAATGGTGTTGGGAGACATCATAGCACTAAGTGACCAGAGGAAACTTTGAAAGTTAGTAATGCAAATTTTAATTATAATGTGAACTAAGTGTAATTAGAAAGCTTAATTAAATAAAGCTCCAGTGGTTTGATAAGGAAGTTATATTCAGTTTTCCCTATTTTTCACGCTATTACTATAGTTTTCTCAGACGTTAAGTCACAAGTTTATTAGCATTCTACCATCAAAAAACTTCATCATGCCTTGGAAATGGAAATGATTTTTACTGTTTCTTGGAAATTAAATTTTTCTATGGTTCTTTAAGAAAAATGCTCAGTAACTGCACCACTACTCACCCAGTGTCCAAGTAATAAATCTTTCTTTTTTTTAATTCATTCAACACACTCTTATTAACCAACAACTGTATGCTAGTCAGCCTTGAATCCTATCTTCCTTAAACCATCAAATCTAATTATTTACAATTCATGTGGATTGTTGGAGCCCTGGTGGCGCAGTGGTTAAGAGCTCAGCTGCTAACCCAAAGGTCGGCAGTTCGAATCCACCAGCCACTCCTTGGAAACCATATGGGGCAGCTCTACTCTGTCCTATAGGGTCACAATGAGTCGGAATCGACTCGACAGCAATGAGGGGTGGATTGTTAGCCTCTAAATACCCCTTGAATCATCTGCCCATCTCTAACCTCATATCATAGCTCAGCCCACTATCACTTCTAACCTGCTTACTGCAGACTGATTACTCTGCCTTGCATCTTTTAATCTCTACTCCAGTCCCACATTCCAAAAAGAGTGGGCTTTGAAAGTTCAGATCTGATAGGTATCCCCTTCTGCTAATCTTTCACCCTAAGGATAGAGTTCATGCTTCTGTAACCATGTGTTCAGAAACTCCTTCCTTACTTGGTCCCTGCTTACCACCCCAAAATCATTTCTCACCCTTCTCCATTAAGTCACTTGCAGTTTTCCCAACCCTCTTTTGGCTCTGAGATTTTTGCACATACCCTACTTCCTGCCTTCATTCTTCTTTCTCTATATCTTTCTTCACTTGGGTAACTCCTGCTTAGCCTTCATGCTTCTATTTAGATATTAGTTCCTCAAGGGAACTTTCTCTAACCCACATTACTGAGTTGAGCTCAATTCAAATAACATTTATTGAGCATGCATCATGTAGTAGCTACTACCCTCTCTGTTCTCTGCACTGAGTAGGTAAAGCTGAATTCTTGCTCCCAAGGAACTTTTAAAGCAGTGGAGTTGAAGGAGATAGGGGGGAATAAAAAAAAGGATAATTGCAGCATAGTGTGTGATATAATAACGGCATGCAGAAGGCTCTAAAGAAAAAGAGTTAACTTAAAATTCAGAGAAGTAGCAGCTTTTGTTGCAAGGCCTTCCACAGGCAAAAATGCACATTAGCCTAAATGATACATTACGGGACAAAAATAAACCATAGAGGAACTAGAAAAAAGTTCCAGGTGAAAAAGTACGCACATCAAAAAGGTTCCATTTGCATATCTGGGCTGTCCTCACAAACCAGAA
Organism: Trichechus manatus latirostris; assembly: GCF_000243295.1. Taxonomy (NCBI): domain Eukaryota; kingdom Metazoa; phylum Chordata; class Mammalia; order Sirenia; family Trichechidae; genus Trichechus; species Trichechus manatus. The sequence goes on along the minus strand of NW_004444232.1, from coordinate 1,340,639 downwards.
AGAAAATGAGTAGGGGAAAAAGGATCCTCAGCACTCCTCTACAATAGCGTGTATCAGTAACGATTCATCCTTGAGAAAACCGCATCCTTTCCCATTAACATACATACAATGATGCAGCTCCATAGTGAATACAGAAATACAGTTACAGATTAAAATATAGTTACAGAAATATATTTAAAGGATTAAAAACTTCATTGAGGAAAATGGATTCACATTACTGCTTTTATAAAAATAATACTGTATTTTAACTGAAAATTTAATTTTGTTTTCAATTCCAAAAATACTCTTTAGTTAAACTTATGTATTTGTTTACTATGATTTTTTTTCTTTCCTTCTAGCATATTCTCTGAAAAAAACTGGAATATGACATAAAGATTCTGGATTAATGAAATCTTACAATCAAGTATAGAGAGTTCTGCAAATGCAGTAATAACTACCCCATCTGTATATGCCATGAATTCAAAACTTTGGCACATCATATAAGAAAGCATTTGTATGTTGCTTTTATACATGAGGTGTTTATCAGAAAAAAAGTAGCAAATATTATTGTAACTTCCTAGCTAAATAAATTATTAAAAGAACTCCTTTATGAAGAAAAATAGAGTTTTTAAATGGCATTATGATATAATGAAATGGGCAGTGGCTTAGAGCCTGGGTTTTTAGCTGCAGGATTGGATAAACGTCATTTAAAATTCTGTAAAATGATACGTGAAGGTGGTGGAAGGGGTTCTTTTGGCTGGGGTAATGGAAGATTGGAACTTGGATGTGCTGGGAAGCTTAAGTAAAGCAATCAATATGAAAGTGATCCATATATATCATTAATTCAACTAATATTTCTGAAAACCTACTGCTTTTGGAACAGTATACAACTGTATGCTAGGAACACATAGCTGCATAGTAATGTAAAATGAATGAGACAAAACCCTTATCCTCAAGTTGCTCCTAGAGCAAAGATTTCTAAGGTATGTGGTGGAGAGGGGGTGTGCTCAGCGGTGGTGGTTAGGAACAGAATCACCTGAGGGTTAGGGCTTATTTCCAACTAACAATTTGCCCACAAGAATCTGACATATCCACACACCACATCAAGAGCTACTGCCGCAAAGAACCATGGTTAGGACTGATGTGTGCTCCTCAGGTATGTTGAGGAGGAAAAAATGGGTTGAGAAACACACATTTTGTGTTTACAAACAGAGAACTATGTACTAATAGAAGGCATTACCATTGTCCCTGCTTATCCATTTAAGAAGTATGTTTCATATGCAGGATTTTCTTAAAATAGGATATGGCTTTTCATTCAGTAATGAAATACTGTGAGTGCTAATTAAAGAAAGAAAACAATTTAAACTTAGCTTTTTTGTTAATGTGATAGAAATAAAGGATATTTTCATTTCTCTTATGTCATATAGATTAAAACTGTCAGAGATAAATGATTTCATTTGCATCCATCAGTAAAAATACCCTCTTTAATAACAATATCAAATGTTTTCAAAGTTTATTGAGGATTTTCACGTATTTTGTTTTACCTCTTAAAACATTGTTAATAGGACACTTTTGTTGATAAAGAAAGTTAGTTCTATATTACCACCAAAACATCTCTGAGTCTGTCAAACCTTTCTTCATCCCACTGCCAATCCTGAAGTCTATGTTATCACCATCTCTTGCCTCAACCATTTTAACAGTTTCCTAACTGGTCTTTCTGCTAACAGTCATCATCCTGCCAATTAGAAAGAACGATCTGCCTAAACTACAAATCTCATTGTTACTCCCTGTTTAAAAACCATTGCCTTCAACAAAGGTACCTCCCTGGAATGGCTTAAAGGTGCTTCCTGACCTGGCTGGTGCCTGTTTACTTCTTCATCTGCATTCTCCCCACTCCCTTCCTTGGTCTCAGTTCCTCAGGTGTGTCCAGCTGTCTCTACTCTCCTGGCCTTTGAACAAGCTGTTTGCTTTGCCCAGAAGACCCCACTCTTTCTCCTCCCTTTCATTTGTCTCATTCCTGCCCATCCTTTTGATCCCAGCTGAGATTTCTCCTCCTCCTGAAAGCCTCCCTTGTCCACTGAGGGATGGGTAATAGATCATTCCTTTGTGCTTCTGTAGCACTGTGTTGCCCTTATCATAGAATTTACCAGAATGGTTGTAATTTCTTGTTTACTTATCTATCAACACTATTACACTATAAGCTACTAAATGGCAGGAATTAGGCTTTTTAAATTATTATAATTAATGAATTCTCAGTGGTCCGTGTATAACTGAAGTTAAATAAAAATTTAGGGAATGAATGAAGTGGACCTGTCCAAGGTAGCAAGAGGCTTTGGGTCCAGATCTTCTCTTTGTTAACCCTCAGTGGTTTGCACTGTGCTCTGCTGTCTCCCCATGTCACTATCTTGGTCTCCACACTCAGTAACTCTTTTGGTCCTCTCCATTCCTGAGAACCTCTTGGTTTTGTGAAGCTAGATTCTATGCCACAACATGTTAAATCAACTCAGTGCAAGTCAAGGTTTTGCTTTTATTTTTGTTTTGCTTGTAGCTAAACCTCCTATTCATGTGAAGCTACTCATTACTTAAGAACTTCTCTGAGTGTGTGAGAATTCTGGCACAGAATAAACTTCTATTTGTGATTACAGAGGAATCATGAAATGTAATGCAATGGAGCAGGAAAAGTCAGCAAGACTGCTTCAGCAAAAAAGTGGAGACATGTTAACCATTGTCATAGGGCAATATGTGTACTAACTGTTTAATGAGAAACTATTTGTTCTGTAAATCTTCATCTAAAGTACAAAAAAAAAAAAAAGAATTATCTATGTGATATCAACTTGACAACAGTAACTAAAAAGGTTTGATGGGAAGCCTAGGGGACAGTGAGTTGAAGATAATGGTGATGGAATAATTTGGAAAAATAGTGAGAACAGCAGCACAACTGGAAGAATGTATCGATGTCACTGAATTGTACATGTAGAAATTTTTGAAATGGTGTAACTTTGGCTATGCATATTTTCACCAAAAAAAAAAAAAAGTCCTCCAAGGTCAAGAAGGGAGAGTGTTGACATGTCGTGGGGTTGTTAACCAATGTTGTAAAACAATATGTGTACTGACTGTTTAATGAGAAACTATTTATTCTCTAAACCTTCATCTAAAGTACAATAAAAAAATGAAAAAATAAAAAATAAATTGCAATGAAAAACAAACAAAAAGGGGAGATATGTTGCTGTACTATCAAAACAGCACATATGTCATGAAACAAAGTCACCAGAAGTGATTTCTGTTGAACTTAGTCCAAAATAACACACATCTTAGACAAGAAGTTTTCAGAAAAAAGTCATGAGGCATAGCTATTTTATCCATCATTTCTTCAGAGGAGCACGACAATTATTTCAGTTTCCAAAAGGCACATAAAGATGGAAATCAGACTCTCTCTGAAGTTAGAAGCTGTGGGGAGTTTCTTTTGGTTATCAATTAAAATTATTTTTCATAAACAATAAATCCCATTCTCTTTCACAGGATATTGTGGGCTAATATTTCAAAAATGACCCTGTGAGTCTCACATTAAACTTAGCAAGTTATGGAGGCAGTTTTTATCATTCTTACAGCCATCTTGACATTAGAAAGGGACATAATAATTTTATTGCAGCGCATACTCCATGAAAGACCATAAACTTTTAATAGACTTATAAAAAGGGAGTATAACCTTTTCAATATTCTGTCTCATCGTTGATGAATCCGTTCTACCTTCTCCTCACGTATAACAGATGCCCTAGGGCCTACGCAATGGTTCTACACTTTGGAAGAAAACATTCAGATGCAACTTTTCCCTCGAAATCTGAAGGTTACTATGATTTAGCACTTAAGAATATATCGTGCCTACCCTTTTTCTGATTTCACAGCTCCTCAAACTTCCAGTCTCGAAACTTTTGGTCTTAGTATAATTCTGATGGGAGTCCCTGGTGGTGCAAACAGTTAAGCACTCAAATACTAGCTAGAAGGTTGGCAGCTCGAACCTACCCGTAGGCACCTCAGAAGATGGGCTTGGTGATCTGTTCATTAATTAATTTTTATATTGATAGCATATTGAAATGATAATTTTTGAATATGTTAGGTTAAATAAAAATATTTTTTAAATTAATTTCACCTATTTATTTTTTCTTTTTCTTTTAAAATTACTTATGTGTAAAGTACCACTCAGGATCCCTGGGTGGTGAAAACGGTTAAGGGCTCAACTATTAGCCAAAAGGTTAAGTTCGAAGCTCCTCAAGCTTCCAGCCTCTAGACTTTTGGTCTTAGTATAGTTCTCATCGGAGTCCCTGGTGCTGTAAATGGTTAAGCACTCAATTACTAGCCAGAAGGTTGGCAGTTCGAATCCACCCAGAGGCATGTTGGAAGACAGGCCTAGTGATCTACTTCCAAAAGATCATAGCCTTGAAAACCCTATGGAGCAGTTCTGCTCTGCACACATGGGGTCACCGTAAGTCGGAATCGACTCGATGGCAACCAACAACAACCACAGTTCTGATGACATGTTGACTTCATCTACGGTTTTCACTTCAGGCTAAACAAAATCAGTGTAAGCATCCCATGGTGTTTAATAACATTTTCACACGATAGTGTAAAACACACATTCGTTCTCAGTGTCATTAAGGTTTTGCTTTCTAATTATTTTTCCCTCTCTCCTGGAATGTGAAACTTCTCAAGTTACCTCCTAACCTTGAGATCATAATTAACTCTAAGCATGACTTCTGAAACGAGATGCTTGATTAATTTAATCCTATGATGGCCTCCCTGCATGGTGAAGACATTAGGTCTTTTTGTTTTTGTTGTTGTTGTTGCCCCCTACACACACAACACTTCTTTTCTTCTAAACAACATACAACATAACCCTCTTCTTAGCAAACAGAGGTGCAAACAAAGATGTTTGGAGACAAACATAGCAGAGAAACACGGGTATCACAAAGGAAGTAAGTCCTTACTTAGCAGAAAAAAAATGAAGCAAACTATATGGAAAGTTGGACTTGTCTCATGAAACTTGTGTTATTTATTACAGAACAAGGTGACCATAAAGCTATAAACCAACCTGCCAGCTAAGCCCTTGAAAGCCTCACATCTCCAGAAAAGAGCAAGCTACTTCGAAAGTAGACACTGGCTATTAACTCTGATTTCTTGAAGAAACGCCTAGAACCATAGGAAACCATTTTTTTCAATAAATTTAAAAAAATCACAATAATAAAAATTAAGATCATAGTGCTTCAGTTTATGAAGTCACTGCCCCTACACCTCTTTCCTGAAAAAAGTAGGGAAAGGAGTCTTTTCATGAAAACAAAAAATTACCCCATGGGAATATGCTAAAATTTTCTGAGAAGTGCATTAAAATTCTCTGTTATGTCCATATTTAATAGTCAACTATAACAGTAAATTACCAGTATTTTCTAGCGCCTTTGCCCAAAACATTACTAGACTGGTGATTCATAAAATTTTAAGAATTGATTTTGGAAGTAGAAGACCTCCAAAAATCTGAGAAAATTTAGGGACTATATTCCTAGCGAAATGTGTATACATAATTGTTTGCATATTATTTCAGTGTGTTTTTTGCAAGCTCTCAGAAGCCCATCCAAGAGCCCCTGGGGTAATTGAATCTCAAGACACAGAAAGCTCAGTGCTAGACTGGGAGCTCCTAAGGCAGAGAAAAGGAGCCCTAGCGGTGTGGTGGTTAAGCGTTTGACTGCTAATGCAAAGGTTGGAGGTTTGAACCCATCAGCTGCTCCGTGGGACAAAGATGTGGCAGTCCGCTTCTGTAAAGAGTATAGCCTTAAAAACCCTATGAGACAGTTCTACTCTGTCCTATAGGGTCACTATGAGTTGAAATTGATTCAATGGCAATGGGCTTGGATTTTTTGTTTGTTGTTGTTTGTTTGTTACCTTATGTTTGGGTCTCTAGCTCTGGTACCATCTCAGAAGGCATATACATATACTAGTTGCCCTGTTGAGTAGTTTCCAACTCATGGTGGCACCTTGGGTGTCAGAGTATAACTGCACTACATTGGATTTTCAATGGCTGATATTTTGGACGTAGATCACCAGACCTTTCTTCCAAGGTGCTTCTGGGTGGACTTGAACCTAAAGCCTTTTGGTTAGCAGCCAAGCACATTAACCTTTGCACCACCAAGGAACTCCTCAACTTGCATAGGCATGCAATAAGCATTTTTTACATTGAATTATGTATAGATATATGTATGCTTCTAGATTTTTTTTTTTCTTGAAAGGAGAATATATAATATCAAAAAGTTCATCATGCAATCAAACTTCATTGATTCTGGTACAGAAAGAACAAATAAAAATGTTATAAGCATAAAACTACTGCAGATTTAGGAACTTAAACAGGGCTACCCACCAAATAAGCATTAGTACTGGCAATATAACTGATATGGCCTTTCTATTACAGATTTTAAATATAATAATTAGCATGTGGGTCTTACAGGAAAAAAAAAACCCTCACTTCTGCAGAGTAGTGTCAGTTTCCTTATTTAGGATTCTGTTTGAAAACACTCACAATGATAGGAAGATGGGTAAGAGTGCATTAGAGATATCCTTTTCTTCCCTACACACTAGTGAAGAGGGGAGTCTCTGAGTGCTGCAAAAGAAATTAAGTGCTCAACTACGAGCTGAAACGTGCCTTGGAAGATAGGCTTGGCGATCTGTTTCTGAAAGGTCACAGCCTTGAAAGTCCTATGGAGCAGTTCTACTCTGCACAGATGGGGTCGCCATGAGTCAGAATCAACTTGATGGCAACTAACAACAGTGAAGAGGAGATTCTTTTATGACTGCCAAAAGTTTGAAGCCTAGGTTTGATTATTTTAGCAACCTTGCAGGTAGGCAAAGAAAGCAGGAATGCAAACAACCAGAATAGGCACATTTCCTAGTGATTGGCCAATTTTATAACCTCTACTCATCTCAAGGCAAGGCTGTCTGACAGATTCTCTCTTCTAACTTACTCCTATTCTTTCACACTCTTTTATTCTTCCTCTTAGTGTAACATTCGGTAAATTTTCATTGACAAAACACCTTACAAATCCCATCATTGACTTCTTTGCTTATCTCTTAGGAGCAGCTCTCATAGGGAAAGGATTACTTGGTTTTTCCCACAGTTTATGAATTACATCATTTCTAAGCATCTGAAGCAGATGCTATAATTGGATAACCTCTTTCTTTCCAGGATGAAACATGTTAAGAAAATAAAATACACATGCACAAATGCCTACTATCTTGAATTAACTAAGTGGATCTCATTATACATAGGAGGTCAACTGGAAGAGAAGAAAATGTCATATATTTTGAAGAACCTGTTCAGACATCTAAGTGATAACACAGCCTTTCAGAGCACAGGGGATGTGGAACACTCTAGAGCAACAATCTCTGTTTCCACTCCCACATTTTTAAAGAATTCCCCTTTAGTCGTCTATTCAAATGATTTAACAACCTTCAAATAACACATTTGGAAAGACCCAATAGGACATCTCAGCCTTAACATTTCAGAGAACATTAGATATGGAACATTCTATAGAAATAATTTCTGTCCTCCCCTCTCCGTCCTTTTTAAGACCTCTTCTTCATGGTCTATTCAAGTGATTAGCAATACTCACTGCCTAGAGGGCTCTGGGTAAAAAATCAAAAGAAAAACGAGAACAAGGTCTCTACTAGTCACCAAGTCAGGTATCTCCTGAGACGGAGCTGCTCAACTACTCCAGTTTCTGACTCTCAAGAACCTTATATTTTCAGTAGAGTCTGAATATCCCAATGATTTGAAATCAAGAAGAAACTTTTTTCTGTTGAACAATTGCTAAAATTAGGAACAAATTAATTATTGTTTGAGTAAAATACATATTCTTGTTATAAGTCATGTGGGGATAGAGATTCCTGAAGCAGGTGGCTAAATCTATCTACAACAAACATTTTGACAAGCTCCCACCAACATAGTACAAGGCACCAAAACAGTCTAAATGTTATTCAAAAGATATCTTCACTTTAACAGCTGAAGCGCTGGGCATGTGAAATGTAATGAACTTACATTTTCTCCAGAAGGCAATTAGTAAATTGCTCACATTTTTGTTGCTGAAAGAATACAGCAGTACGAACAGATGGAAATTTAGAATTCTATAAATGGCAGATATTAGAAATTGAAGACATTGATTTAACTTTCACCAAGCAAATGAGAAGCACAGAATATGAGTTGCTCTTCCTATAATTAAGCACATAATTAGAGTGCATCAAATTCATATCCATTGTAGCTTATGTTTCTCCCTTATTATTTCTAAATTTATATACATTCTGAGTCTAGCGAGCCTACTTAGAGTTCAACTCCACCCTACAAGGGTTGTTTGTGACAGATAGATAGCACTAAACTATTTCTCAAATTAGGCCTGCCAAGGTGTCACACTAGCTCTTTCACAGCATGATGCATGCTGCAATAATAAGAAATCATAAGACTCAAAGAGGTAGTCCTTGTGTCAAGACAGATGGAGAGAACAGCTGAGAACGGGATTCAGCCAATTTATTAACTCTGTGTGAGTAGAAAAAATCATATTTAAAAGAATTTGTAGGAACATTTAATATGAAAAACAGAATTTAAATGATGGCAATTTTGGAGTGGAAAGAAGACAATAATAATGTTTCCCATTAGAACATCACTCAGTAACATTTTTGTCTCTCCAACTCCTGAAAACAAAAGGTCACTTGTGATCTGTACACAGGTTATAGATCAAGCTAGTGTTGGGAACTTAGAAAATACTTAGACTTATGTCTCAGTTGTTAAGAGCTTGGCTGCTAACCAAAAGGTTGGCAGTTCGAATCCACCAGCCATTCCTTGGAAACTCTTTGGGGCAGTTCTACTATGTCCTATAGGGTCACTATGAGTCGGAACTGACGGCAACAGGTTTTTATCATCAAATTAAAAACACATAGCAAATGTTGTAACGTGAAATCACTAACATGTTAAATATTTTGGGTACAATTGTTGATTATTCTTTTTGTCACTCTGAAATGGGATTGTTGGTCCTACTTGGGAAAATATTTAAGAGAGCCTAGATATAATTTTTGTTTGATATTTCTATAATGCTAGAAAGGTTCCAAGAAATCTATTTGAGAATAATTCCCATTATAAAAGCTCCAAACAGGACTTTTCTGAGAAAACCCAACTGATGTGCCTAGTTGCAAGTGTAAAAGAAAAACCTGTATCTTCCAAATTGAAATCCAAAGTAATAAGCATGATCTAGAGGATCTAAAGAAAAACAAAGGAGGAATTGTTTTATTTACTGAGTGGGTGCATCTATATACCATTAAGAAGCGAACTAGCAATGAGGCCACTAGTAAAATTCAAGGTCATACTCAAAGAGATAGAAACCAGGTGGTATTTTTTCTTTCAATGAAAGCAACATAGGCTCTTTAGACCCATGAAATGTTAAGAGAAGCCGGTTTTATTATTATTTTGGTGAAATAGGGTTCCTCTCCTTAATAAAAAAGTTCAAATTTCTACCAAAAAAAAGTCTTGGATAATTCACATGTTATGCTTACTCAAATATTTTATAGGTCTTTTGTGCAGCCTGAGAGTTGCTTTTAAATTTTAATTTTATATAATAAACTTCATATGCAAAGTGGCTTCCTTCTCAGGCACACTAAAGGCAAACGAAAATAATGCCTATTGATTGTTTTAGCATGTGTCTGTATCCTGTGAGGGAAATCAGGACACAAAAACAGTAGCTTTTGACTTTCAGATTAGCTATTCAGAAACTGTGTTGAGGACATGGCCTAACCTTTTGATATTACTCACCAAAGGGAAATGTCAATTACAAAGACTTTAATCCCTTTTCCTCTCAGTAGGGAAGATACGCACTGCACAGGGCTGTTTTCATTTATAATTACACAACATTCTTTAGACTCCCTAGTTATCTCTAAAATGTGGACAACTACTAACGGACTGTTTGAATATCCTCCACCCAAACTGGTTGGATTTGCCACAACTTAGTCTAAAAAAGGACGCCAAAAGTAAAGGCAAAATATTTCCAATCTCTCCGTGGAGCCCTGGCGGTGTAGTGGTTAAGTGTTTGGCTGCTAACCAAAAGGTCAGTATTTCGAATCCAGCAGCTGCTCCTTGGAAATCCTATGGGGCAGTTCTTCTCCATCCTGTAGGGTCACTATGAGTCGGAATCAACTCGACGTCAGTAGGTTGTTCAGTCCAAATAACAGCTGTAGCTCCATGTTCCAAGCCTCTGTTCTTGTATTCTCTCTATTAACTTTGACTTAGCTGCCAGACAGAAGGTCCTGGGTTGCCAGTCACTCCTCGTCTGTGTTCTCAAGTACCTGGAACTTGGCTACTGGAGAACAGACTTTTCAGATGCCAGCTGCCTGACTGGCCCAGTCTGCACCTCCATCCAGATACCAGAGCACTGTTTTAAACCACTGAGGATCCACCTCTACAGTGTATCTAGGCCTTTCTGAGACGGACACTTCCACACGATGGTGTGTCTGACTCATCACTGCTGGCCATGAAACCTGGCCCCGAGCATCAGTCCCACCTCAGAGGATGGTTCTCATGTGAGGTCCCGACCATTCTTTTTTTTTTTTTTGTAAAGAATTGAGTACATAAAGAAATATCTTCACTGACACCATAAGTTTTTAATGGACTTCCTTCTGCTGTTTCCTTTCCGTTTTGATGTCTTTGGCTTGGTGGTTGAGTGCCTCTCTGTCTCTCACTGTCTCTCTCTCTCTCTCTCTCCCCCCACATCCCTCCCTCCTACCCCTCTGATTATTTGATACTTCCATTTATTCAGTTTTTAGAGACACACAGGAGTTTATTTTGCAAGCAAATCTTGTTAGCCCTGGCAGAAGACATATCACTCCATTATAACTTTTCCATGTGTCCATAAAGAAAGGCCACTTTAAAGGTCATTAAACTTTACATATTCACATACAATAACAAAGACATTAATTCTAAAAGAGATTCCAGGAAGCATAGCTGATTGCTTCTTCTAGCATATTCAGAATCTGTCTCTTTCTAATTGTGAGCTCTGTGATACAGTTATAGAGTAATAAACTGTTCTTGCCCTAGGATTAGGGTTCCAACCTGTTCACTACAACACTTCTGGTATTCAGATATTTTCACCGTTGTGCTGTCAATTATCCCAGTCTAGATGGCAAATACTCTCTTGTTCTTCTGTGTATTAACTGATTCGTTTTCCTAGACCTTGAGGTTCCATCATCAGACCCTTCCCCTAAAAGTCACATGTCTTCTCTTGTTGTTATCCATGCCCTGGCATGACAATATTGAAACGGCTGAGAAAGACGCTGTAGCCATTTTGTTACCCTAAACTATCATTTTATCTTTCAAAGACATTTTTCATACAAAGTTAAGTAAATTTTAAAAACTCATTATACTATTCATTAATATGTTGTTATAGATTCTAAGCAACTGTCTCTTTTATAGGCAACATAATTTCCACTGAATTACAAATGCAGACTTTATGATTCCAATTAAACTCTAGGCCACAATCCATTAAAAACAGATTACACACATTAAATTAGATGTAAGGAAAAATAAATATGCAACATGACTTAAACTATCAAAATAAATGAGAAGCAACAACTTCAAATAATTTATGTTTGTCTAAAATTTTGTATCAACATAACCTAAAATGTTTTCTTGGATTTCATTGGGACAGAAAATGCTTATACTTAATTTTCATATGCATATGCATCATACTTTCTCTTACTTATTTTAGTACTATGTTTTACTCTAAGTTAATTTACCATGAACATATTTGAGAATATTTCCCAAGAGACAGAATCTGGAAGAGCTTCTATATTTCAGTTGTATGAACAGATATTAGTTTTAAGAACATTAAAATAAAAGTTTAATTTTATGGATTTCATTTTTATAATAATCAAATCAGTTGACTAAAAATCAGTTAGAGGGAAATCGAAATTTCAACATTATTGTAAACCTGCTTAAGAGAGCAGATCTTAAGGAAATGTCCTCAAGGACTGAAGTGCAATTAATTACTTTTATGTATGGCCTTTCTAGCCATGGTCTTATAACTCCCACCCAAATGCTAGGGCTGGGCTGTGTGATAGCGTAATTGTGGCCCACCAAAGGGATTGGTCAGTTTTGCAGTTTCTCTGGGCTTGACATGAGTCACCCCAGAGGCAGGAAAGAGAAGATCCTGCCACCACCAAGGAAGGAGACACCAGCAGGAGAGACCCAGCAGCAGAGACCTGGCAGCAGAAGACAGCGTGGTGGGTTTCTCAGCCCATGAAGAGAGAAAGCTGAGTGCCAGTCCCTTTGGGCAGAGAGAGAAGGCCAAGGAGAGTTGTGCCTGATGGAAGAACTGTATCCTGAGTGTTCCTGAGCCTGAACTGTAACTGTTACTTCCCTAATAAACCCCATAATTGTGAGTATGGTCTGTGAGTTCTATGTGGCCACTGCAATGAATTATCGAACCCAGTAGAGAGTGCCATAGAAAAGACAGTTAGGGTCAGAGTTGGTAAAGATGGCGGAGAGAGGAGGAGTGTCTGGCCTCCACCTCATAAGAATCAGCCTTGGGCTGTTGATCTTGGTTCTCCTTCCCCCTTGTGAAGTTAGAGGAGGTCAGACACTGCCCCCATGGCGTTTTTTATAAGGATGATTACATCTCAGTTCTAACACTTGGGAGACTGATTTATCACTTAAGGTTTTTCTCTGATATTTTCAAATGTTTAAGGATTGGATTGCATTATGAAAAGTAGCTTGTTGAATATTATGCCTATAAAGTTCAATCTGACTAGGTCCTTATTACCATTTTTCACCTCTAACTTCTCTAGCGTAGATTTAAGGAATAAGAAATTGTACAAACTTCAATCTAGCATTTTTGACATGGACAACAAACACAATTTAGCCAAGGAAAGAAAGCTGAAACAAAGCATCCTCAAGCGTAAATATACTGAGGACAGAGATGAGTACAAGAAGAAGAAACAAGCAAGAAAACAAAAAGGGTATTTCAAATATCAGGTTAAGTACACATTCCAACAATTTTTTAAGGTATTATGTAAGAAAATGAAATAACTTAGCACAGCCATTCTAATAATTTGTGGAGATCTTGCTGTTTATGGGAGAAGGTAACTTTGCTGACACCAACGTTTAAAAGAGGCACCAAAAGAAAATTTCCATCTGAAAAACTATAGAACACACATGGACAACACCACCACCAGTTTGCCCTGCTCATCCCCAGCTCTATACAGAGAAAAGGAGAGAGGCAAAGATATAAGAAAGACACTGAAGATAGTAAATGGTTGAAAAAATAGTGGGGAAAAAAAAAAAAAACACAGCTATGCCTGTGGAAAGAGTCTTAAATTATATCTGAATTTAAAACCTGGAGATAACATCTTATCGTGATAGTCAATTTAGAATCATCCTGAAATAATACCCTTATTACAATACCCACTTTTTTCTCCTCTACTTCATGTAAGGTTCCCAAAGTCACCAATGACCTGCTAAAAGATCTACAGGTATTATGGATGGCAGCTTTCTTGCCAAAGAAAAGGAGGTAAAGCAAGTTATTCTCTATTATGTTTCTGCCATTAAGTTTGCATCAGAAGAGGCTGAGGGTTAAACACACAGAAAGTGACATTCATGTTAACAATTTAATACAAACAAATGAAAATGTTTCATAAACATCTAAGATTGCTGGTCGAAATCACCCTCTTTCATAGAAATGCATGAAAAAGAAATGCACTTAAAATATAGGTAGAAGGAAACAACTTTTAGAGAGCCAGGTAATAACTTTAAACTTTTGGGTTCTAGTTCTTTCAGTTTTCACCACTGAGCACCCAGATGCTATGATTTGTTTGTAGAAGGGAAGTAAAATAGGCCTATGCCTTACCGCCTCCACTTCAGCAGGGTCGTACCAGACATTGATGTACGGATGCTGTAAAGCGTCATCCACTGATATCCTTTTTGCTGGATCAATCACTAGCATCTTTGACAGCAAGTCCCTGGCTTGGCTGGCTGAAACAGTGAATGAGAAAAAGCGTTAGTAAAATTTTGATTTGGGTAAGCAATTTTGTTGGAAGGAGGAAAAAATGAAGGGAACAAAGAATCAAAGAGCACCTTCCTTCTAAATATAAGGTGAAAATCTTTTTTTTTTTTTTTTTGCATTATGTGAAAGTTCACGGAGCAACTTAGACTCCTATTTGATAGTTTGTCCAGAAGGTGTTTCATTGTTTCCTGGCCTTGGTTTCATTCCCACAATGTGTCAGCACTCTCTGCATTTCTGCTCTGGGTTCCCCGTTTCCTTTCATCCTGATTTTCTACCCTTCCTGCTTCTCATCCTTGCTTTTGGGCAAATATTGCCCTTTTGCTGTCACATAATTGATTGTTCTAAGGAGCATGTTCCTCTTGGGTGTTAGTTTATTTTATCGGCTTGTCTGTTGTTTGGCTGGGAGATGGGCACTGGGAATGGATTCAATTCCAGGTCAGAAGGGCGTCTTAGGGCCATAGCCTCAGGGGTACCTCCAGTCTCTATCATACCAGTAAGTCTAGTCTTTTGGGAATTTGATTTTTTGTTCTACATTTTTCTCTCATTCTGTCTGGGACCTTCTGTTGTGATCCCGGTGAAAGCGGTCAGTAGTGGGAGCCAAGCACCATCTAATTCTTCTGGGCTCAGGATCCTGTTGGCTGTGATTCATGTGGACTAATTGCTCCCTTGAGTCTTTGGTTTTCTTCACTCTCCTTTGCTCCATAAGATGAAATTCTTGATGTATTGAAGAAGAAAATTTATTTTGTGTGCGTGTGTGTGTGTGTGTGTGTGTGTGTGTCTTTAAACCTAAGGCTTCATTTAGGGCTCTTTAAGGGTTAAAATGCTGTGGTACATAAAATGTATCAAACCAGAAAGTTTGGATATGCAATGTAATCTGCTTGGGTTATCTGTACAGACACAGGATAAACACAGGACAAAGAGCATGGGGAATGCAAATACATAATGGTTGACAAATGCATGGACGGGTGTTTAGAAGTTAATAAACTTCTGTGTTTCTATATTTTCATTCCTACAGTGGAATTAACAAAATTTGAGTAATCAAATTGACCATAGAGATCATGCAATCCAAACTCTTTATATGCATAAGAAAAATAAAATCTGAAGAGTACATTAACAGGAATAATATGATTCATCCACTGAATTTCATTATAACATCCCTGTAATCACTAGGCATTTTTCAATCAATGAAATTACAGATTTGATGAAATAAGTTAGCTAGTGACTGAAGCCAGTTCAATGCTACCTCAGCCACTAATAAAAAAAACTCTAGGATATGTACATTGCTATCATAATTAATTTTATTGTTGTTGGTAGTAATGGTTATAAAATCATATAACGATAATCAATGAGTGAGTTTATTTCAAAACAATGATTAAATACACTCATTGAATTTAACCTCTAAAACTACTATACAATTTTATATAAAATACAATTCAAACTGTGAAATAAGAATATCTGAAAACAATACTGTTGCCTAAACTGATTTGAAAGTTACATGATGAAAATATTCACTTTGCCGCAGATACATAGCAAAATTTCAAATTTAAAAGAACAAAACCTAAATCAGTTTCCTAAATCAGGAAAAAAGTCAATATGTTTGAATCCATGGATATGTACTAATTTTCATTTTATGAAATTTTCAGATTATTAACGCAATATGGATTAACTGTAGAAAATTTGGAAATTACATAAACTATAAAATGAGGAAAAACCAACCATCCCCACCATCTAGAGGCAACCACTCTTAGTATTGGCATATTTTCTTCTAGTCTTGTTTATGCGGTTTTACATAATTTTGACCATACTACAGGTGAAATGTAGCAATCTATTTTTTCATGTGTTCTGTAAGTATTTTCTTGGGTTGTTACATTTTAATAAATATACTTTTCAATGTTCTACTTAGGAAAAATCACTAGTTAAATTAGATTGAAATACTTTTTATTTCTATTAATCATTTTTCTGGGAAACTGAATTTTAGAAATTTGAGTTTTGTTACTTCCAAGTAGAAACTCTGAAGCTCACAAGAATAATAAAAATACAGAAATAACTATACATTAATTTTCTATATTTAATCTTTCTCTTTGCCAATCACCACTTAATGGTCCAACAGAGCTCTACACATTGACTTCATTGGTTCAAAGATCTCTTTGATTTATAACTGATTTTTTACCAAGAATCATGCAACTTACTCCCACAGATTCTCTCAACAGACCCACCCTTGTTTCTGCTTGCAGAAACGGAGAGAGAGAGGAAGGGTCTTCATCAATAGAAGCATGAACTACATCAATACAAAAACAATAATATAATCAGTACTAAGAACCAATGATTGATACTATTTGCCCGGAACAAAATAGAAACGAGAAAAAGGTTTCAATGCTTTGTCTTTCATTCTTTCATTTCCAAGCAAATCTGTAATGGTTTCTTCCAATTACAGTAGAATAAATTCTTCTCTTTGAATATTTGTATATTATGATTCTGTATAATTTGCCAATTTTATATTAAAAATTAAAATTAAATAATCATAAATATGTAAACTAGTTTACCATTTACAAGAACAATACAACTGTAGATATACAAAATGAATAAAAAAGACAAAAAAACTCAAGAAATTTGGAATTATAAAGCATGATATCTTAATAATTTTTCTGCAAGTGCTGTCATTATTATCAAATTGTTAATCAAGTCTTTGTTATTGTATTGTTACTCTACAAGTGTTTTCAAGAGAAGGGTTAGTTTTGCCTGATATGTTAATTAGCATCATGAAGACATAAATTCTCAGATCTCTACTTGGAGTATTAACTCTTCTTCAATCTGCGTACAGACAATGTTGATCCTAAAGGCAGTAGATGTAGCAATAATTTGCTGCCATTCAGAGAGCCCAGAGTCAGCTGAAAGAAGAAATCCAATCATGCAGTAAAAGTGGCAAGAACATAAACACAATGCTGTATGTGGAAAACCCACCAGATGAAAGTCTGGAGGGGATGAAAAGGTCCTGGAAAACAGTGACACCAGAATTTAGTTTTTCTGTCTCATTTAAATCTATCTTAGCTATTTCAGTTAAGCCTATACGTTAAGCCTGTTGCTGATGAATTGCCAACTGAACATTTGGGGAAAAATTTAAAAAGCGTGTGTTCTAACTTTTTTTTTAATGCTGTATAGGTACAATTTAAATAATGCAAAAATTATTATTATAGTTATTATAGTCATATAAATATTAGTATAATTTTATTTTATGTTTATTACTATATACATAACAGTTACTGAATAGTCACTATGAGTCAGGCACTGTTCTAAGTACTTAATACATCATTAAGTTAATTAATCCTTCCAACAACACTATAAGGTAGGCACTCTCTATCATCATTTGTTACAGGAAGTATGGAAAGTTTAGATAACTTGTCCAGGGCCATACAGATTTTAAGGAATAGAGGCAGAATTTGAACTCAGGTATAGGGAAAAATCATATTTGTTTCAAAATTAGATTCTCAGGAAGGCCTTAATAATAAAATTAGAATATTATTATTTATTTTACACTTTATGCACTGCCAAATGTATTCCTTGCTTCCAACACTGTGAATGAGGCATTATTTTCCTAGCTTTGTGACTGAAGAAACTCAAATTTGTTACCCAAGTTCATTACTATAGATATAGTATAGAAAGAATTCCTCGATTCCTTGTTAATGGAAGTATTTATATTGAATATAAAATGTGCGGATGAAATCTCATTTACCACTATAAATGGAAAAGATGGCAGTTAAGCACTTGATAAAATACAAATAAAAGAAAATGCAGACATTTGAATCTCCTACATTTTACAATTTAAAACTTGTGAAGAAAATATTTTTCAGGTAATAAAAATTATGGAAACAATGACGTCAATGTATAACACATTAGTCTTTTAGAATTACACTTCAAAATAATTTTAAGATTCTAAACACCCAACAAAACACAAACCAGTTGCTGTTGAGTCGATTCCAACTCATGGAAACACCACGTGTTGCAGCGTTAAGTCCCACGAAATAGTTAACCCAGGCAATTCTGACGTCAGTGACCACTCCCCTTTTAAGGAAGACTATTAAGAAATACCTTTCCTTAACTAGAGGTAGCTCTATATTGTTTGCTTGTTTAGCCAGTCATCACAGTGGTTTCAAGTTGTCTCTGACAGGCATACCTTTGAGTTTATTGTGCTCAGAGTCCGCTGGGAAGAGGGAATCTGGAAAGAGCTTGGGGAAGGTGAGTCCTGCATACTTGGGCCGATTTTCAACATAGTTTCTCACTGTGGGTTGCAATTTCTTCATGAATTCTGGGCATGGCGTTCCTAGTTGTTCAATCACCTTGTTCCACTGGTCAATATCTGAGAATTAAATAGTTAAGGAAAAAAAGAAGTGCAGGCCACTAGCATTTGCCTTTCACTAGCCAGGAGGCTAAATCCTTTTCAGAAGCCTGAGTAATCATCGGCACAACTGGCGTCTTAATAAACAACAATGGACAAATAAAAAATAGAATGGTTAGCCAACGAATCCTCTCGGGACTTTAAATTCACTTTTGGGAAATATGCAGTTTGGGGAACTAGTATTATTTAACAAAATAGGATATCATGAAATAGTCTCTGGATTGTAAAGATAAAAAGGTATTCAAATAACACAAGAAACATTTCATATATTAAGATAAACTCCTATGTGATTTAGAAGAGAAAAAAATATAATAATGGTAGACACGTAATCATGATATTTTTATCATTAAGTTACCGTAATCATTTATCTTTTAAACATGAAAAGTACACAAATATTTTAAATATGATTCATTTTCATTTTTCCTAAATTACCTTTAAGTATCTTTTTTCCCTTTCTTTACCAAATAGGAAAAGTCATCATGTTAATAAGTTTTCTAACTCATATGCTTAGACATGAGATCAATATATTTTTTCCAAAAAATAACGTATTAGTTCTTCACCAAAGACTTCAAATTTTTATGTTTATCAAAGTCACAGTTTCGTATCTGTTCTTCTGACAGTAGTGTCTTGTATCTCTAATTACTGTTCTCAGTGAGAGATGGTGAACATGAGGATGTTCAATTTAAAACAACAGATTTCCATGCAAGTGCATCCGTTTCAGAAAGTACATTTAGCATGGGAAATTCTACAGAAAAAATATTACATTTCTATGAAAATTAATACCCTCAAAAACTGGAGTTAGCTCTTTTAACAGCCATGTCAATTGACTGAGATACTCCTTTTTATTATCAACCTTTGTTAAATCAGAGCCTTGAGAATGATAAACACTACTCATGAAATCTCTGAAGAACCACCTGGAAAAAGTTCATTTAAAATAGATTTCCTTGCCATGTATCAAGGAAAGATGAGGGCTTGGAAATTCTTCTTAAATCTAGTACCATGGGCAATGTTCTCTTTTCCATTGGGGTTTTTTTCTTCTTCTTCTTCTTCTATAACTATAGCCTTTAGTTTTAAGTCACTTTATTCATTTACCAATGTAATTTGTGACAGTTCAGAGACATTACCATATTACTTAACTGATGTTTGTAAAGTCTTTACTTCCAGCTATTCAAGAGGAATTGAAAAAGATGGATAGCCCTGACAAAAAAAAAACAAAATAAACTATATTCAATAGAAATAAAATAAATATCAAACACAAAAGACAGTAGAAAGGAGAAGAAACAAAATAAAATCAAGTTAATATTCAAAACCTCTACTATCTTTTTACTCTGGTTGAATACAACTTAAATCAGTAGAGAGTCTCTCAGTCATTGGCATGAAAAAGATGCATGATGATGGAATGTGAGGAAGTGAAGTGAGGGTGGGAAAAACCGAAGATTATTTTATAGAACAACAACAATAATTTAAAGAGAACATATTTCAATAAAATTTCATGTAAGTTACTATGTGCATGAGAATATAGCAGTAAGTCAGAATCAATAGAAAAAACTAAAAATTATATAAGATTTGACTTGAAATCTGGACGAAAGCCCATGTTAGTACTATGTTTATAGGGAAGCTATAAACTATTCATACATATATGTATGCGCTGCATAATGCCCCTTGGGGAAATGTCCCATCGCTTATAGCTTGGGGCGGGGAGGAGGGGCTTGCTTGGAAGAGCATCAGGAAGCGGGGCTAGCGTTAGGTTTGCAGTGCTGTTGTTTGGCTCACCTCTGGCTCCTTCCCCAGGCCACGGATGCCGCTGGCTCGTGCCCTGCCCAGCCACCCTGCGGGTTGGTGCCTTCCAGGAGACGCTGGGCTGTGGCTGCTCTGCTCCATCCCTCGGGGCTTCGGATTCCTGCCAGGCTCCCAGAGGCGGCCAATTGCAGGTGCAAGTTTGCAAACCCCAAGGCTCTGGGCACTAACAGAGAGCCAGAGCAGCTTTCACTGGAGTTACTTTGCTGTATGTGTATTGAATATATACAAACATATATACTATATATAATATGGTGTTCACACAACCTCCAAATCACATACCGTCCTATTTCACAGAACTATCACGGGTGTATCATGAACACATGGAGCCTGAGCCCTGGTGGCACAGTGGTTACAGCTCAGCTGCTAACCAAAAGGTCAGCAGTTTGAACCCATCAGTCACTCCTTGGAAACCCTACAGGCAGTTCTACTCTGTCCTATAGGGTAGCTATCAGTCGGAATTGACTCCACAGCAAAGGGTTTTTTTAATGGGGTTATCTTGGATGTTAAGTGATGCATACCTGCATTTAAATATAAAACATTAGTGCAATTAAATAAAATGCAAATGCTCACCATCATAAATTAAGAAAAGTGGCTTACATTCTAATACAGTTAGTTTAATCATGCCCTAAGAAGCCATCATTTAATCATTGGTCAAACTTCCTCAGAATTCTAAAAATACTTGGTGTAAAACTAAAAGTAGGGACAAAGAAGCTATCAGGTTTTCTGTAAAGAAGTCATTCAACAAAGTTGGCAAACAACGACAGCAAAAAAGTCTCCTGACACATTACTAACTCTAGTTACATTTAGGTAGAGTTCAAAAGTGACTCAATAATGAATTAATTGCTTTTAAAGTAACATCCCTTAAATAATTCCATGATATTTTTATAGTACAGTTTAAGAAGAGTCAAATATTCTGAAATTTGTTAAACAAGAACATATAAAATGTGTCTTCATACGTGTTATAATTTGAGTCTTTGAGTACTTTCCTACCTGAGATTCCTTTTTAGATAAAACACTACTGTGGTACTTGATGTAATGGTTTACGAAAAGAAGGGAGGCAAGAATCTTTATGATTGTCAATGAAATAGTTGAATGTTCATACTGCAGATATGTGGTATAGCTGCCTTTCTTTAAACCAGTCCATTTCAAATGTTCTTCCGATAAATATAAATAGTTGTATGTAACTAGTGTTTGTTTTCCAGATGTTCATAGGATCATCACATGAACAACTATGTCCAACTATCCTTAGTTACAACATGTTTTTTCTTTATAATCATGAGTAACCAAATATAAGCCAAGACCGGAAATCAGAGCTGCTAGCATAAAGTCCAGTGCTTGTTCCAAGTGTTTTGTCAAGGAAAGAGCAAATATGGAATTGATGTGGTAGAAAATTGCTTTAATTTGACCATAAAACTGGTCGTTATATTTTGTAACAGGTAATTTCTTTAATAAATGCCTCTAAACTGCTTTCTTAGTTTATCAGGCCAACATATTTACACAAAACAATTAATTTAATTAATTTTCTAAAGAGAAAATAAGATTATATATTTTTATAAAGAAAAATGAAATCATCAGATTTCCACAATGATTAAATTTTAAAAAATACTAAAATATTAAGCAGATTTTTATGACTATATTTTAGATGTTAACATGGTAAATAATTCCTAAGAATGGCCAAAATTATTTTTCTAAAGATTTATTTGCTACAGAACACCCATAAGTCATCATTTTTATATGTTGTAGAGTAAGGATCTGAATTTGTACAGGTACTAGCCCTTTGCAGTTACCAAAAATGCAATAAATATATTTATTTTTATATTTTTTATATATTATTTCAGGTATTTAGTAAAAATCAAACAATGACATTTCACAGGAATTACTTGGCAGTCAATTTCCTCATCTAATGCTAAATTCACTACATAAAAAACAATCATATTGCAAAAAGTTTGATTTTATAAGTATGATGACCATATAAGATAATATGCAAATATGATTAACAAGCACAAAGGTCTTCAATAAGTAGTATTGTAACAGGAGAATAAAACAAAGTAAATATAAGATAATAAATAAAGCAACTGGAATCCTAAGATTGAAAATTGTTGTTGTTAGGTGCTATGGCATTTTGACTTATAGCAACTGTTAAGGATTGAATTGTGTCCCCCCAAAATATGTGTTGTAAATCCTAACCTCTTTGCCTGTGGTTATAACCCCATTTGAGAATGGGTTGACTTTGTTCTGTTAATGATACAGGATAAGTGTAGAATGTGTCTTAAATCAATCTCTTTTGAGACATAAAAGACATTAAACAAGCAAGCAAGAGAAGCAGAGATGAGGGAAGATTGATGCCAAGCCACTTGAAGATCTCCAAGGAACAAGGAAACAAGCTGAAGAGACAAGGACCTTCCCCCAGAGCCGAGAGAGAGAAAGCCTTCCCCTAGAGCTGACGCACTGAATTCAAAATTCTAGCCTACTAAACTGTGGGAAAATAAATTTCTGTTTGTTAAAGCCATCCATGTGTGGTATTTCTGTTATAGCAGCAGTAGATAACTACTGACAGCAACCTCATGTGACAGAGTAGAACTGACCAATAGGATTTTCTCGGCTGTAATCTTTACAAAAGCAAATTACCAGGTGTTTCTCTCGCTGAGTTGCTGGGTGGATTGTAACACCAACCTTCTGGTTACCTGCCTAGCGCTTAACTGTTTGCACCACCAGGGCTCCTTATATTGAAAATTATTCCAGTTAATTTTATCGATTAACTAAGAACTTATCATTTTTTTAAGCACTCCTCCTAATTTAGCTGCTTTGGCTGGGGAATATTCTGAAGTATATCACACACTGCCTTAAAATAATGTATGAAAAATACCTTATCCTTTTTTGGGTATTTTTGCAAATGAATGTAATTTATACTATGCATACTTAAGCCTTCAGAAGCTGCTAAGTGGGATCACAATGAATTATTTAATGACCTCATTCTGCTGTGCCCTTTGCATTGCTATGTCTTTTTTTTTTTAATGTTTCTTCTATCATTGATTTTTTTGTTGTTATGAATATGTTTCCTAGAGGTGATACCTTCACAGTTTCTGACTTACTTTCTACTCTGCTCTAGGACTTACATGCAAGGTTTTGGCAAAAATTTCTGACATCTATTTGCAAACTAAAGAACATCAATATTTGCCTTCAAATTCTTAGCTATGTTCCTAAAGATAATATTGCCTTATAACAATGTCTCTATCGGATAGCTCCATGAAAGGCTATTTAATCTTGCAAGCCAAACAACTGCGTAGGCACTATGTTGAGTATGATTGTGCGGCTTCCCATCAGCCCTAGAGGAAAGAATGATGTGCTCACTTATTGATGTCTGCCATGAGTGTACAAAAGGAAGTGGAGGAATGCATGTCACATAATTGCGAACTATGAGTTAGGCATCATAATATAAAACTATGATTCTCAAGCTTGAATATTCACAACATAGTCAACATATAAAAAGTTTCTTTTCTCCCCCTTAGCTCCATAAATTTGAGTCCAAAAGTCTGGATTGAGGTCAACTTGATATTAGAAAACACCAATGATAACATCAATCCAGACGGTCCCTGGGCTGTATTTAAGAAATACTGACGTAGAATATACTAACAGTCTCTTGGGAGTCACTAAGTCCAGATTTAAGAATAAAGTAACATGTTCCAGTTTTATGACACAAGCTGAAATAGATTTAAATTCACCAAAGGATTATTCCATACTTGTCTCTTGTGAAAAATTTATGGATCATTTGCCTGATAATATTTCAGGAAAAGAAAAATTCTAATCTCTATACCTTTTCCCCAGATAACTTTCCTGAAAAAACATGGGAAAATTATAGTAAGTGGCACATGTGGGTTTCATTAGAGAGAGGAATTCTGCCCAACATCTTGCAGGGAGAATTAAAATCATATGATGGTATCATCTATGGGGTACTATTCATGGAACATACAAAAGCTTTCCAATATAAAGTTCAAAATAGTTGACCACTTAGTTCAGCAATTACTCTATATTTTACACAATTAAAATTACTCTTAAATCTTACTTCTGAAGACAATTGTAAAGATCATGATAGAAATGCATATATATACACGACAGTATTCATGATTCAAAGTTTCATGGTTACATCTTGCTCCTTTAAAAATATTTTTCTACGCTTTTTCTTTTCATTTAAAAATGTTCTTTTCTTCTCAAAAATATCCCTCAAATTCTGGTACCATGAAATATAAATACATTACAATGTACAGTTATAACTAACATTTTCTTTTCATTATAAATGAGCAGAGGAAGAGGAAATATTATAAGCGAAAACACATCAAAAACTCAAAGCTGACAATTTGAGTAAAAGGATATTTGTTCACTGCCAGCAGATTGCTAGAGGGATATTATGGGAGATGTAATACTCAAAGGCTGGTATTTGAAGCATGATGTATATGGATCTTAGTACACTCTATTTCTTCTCATAAGTCTATTTATTATTGCAATCTATATTTACTTACAAATAAAAAACGGAGAGATATTTTACATATAAGGAAATAAAACATATACTAATATGCATTGAAGTGGTAGAATTTTCATTAGCCTATTGAATGTTAATCTTTGGGGCCTTTCATTTTCACAGGTTGCTTACTAGACTCTGTACCTAATTTTATATTTTTGATATTTATTCTTTTTTTTTAAAGAGCACCCACCTCAAATTGTATAGTATTCTGGCCTCACAAATGCTGGATATGACTCTATCTGCATGCTATATAGCATGTTGAAACTGGGAAGAGGCCTTGGAAATAATTTAATTTGACATCTGTATTTTATAGCTGAAAAATGTCAAGGCCTTTTTAAAATTGGTAAATAAAATTTCTTTAAGCAGAGGAGCTAATACAAAAATCCTACATTAACAGAAATATAGAATTCCATTTAAGGGAAACTGTAGCGTCCCTAGGTGGCACAAATGGTTAACTCATTTGGATGCCAACAGAAAGGTTTCACCTTTGAGTCCACCCAGTGACACTTCGGAAGAAAGGCCTGGTGATCTACTTCTGAAAATTCAGCCATTGAAATCCCACAGAGCACAGTTCTACTCTAACACATGGGGACACCATAAGTTGGAACTGACTCAGTGTCAAACTTTTTTTTTTTTTTAACTGGTAGTGACACAGTACTCTGTCTTATGTTACTATAGATGGAAGGTTGCATCCATTTCTGGGTATAACACTACAATAAAGGGAGGTTAAGAAAGCACAGTCAAGTTTATATAAGGTCAAGGAAACATACCTATGAAGCATAGTTAAAGAAATTTTTGATGTTTAAATTTAAAAAGGAAAAAGTAGGCAATCCCTGCCCCCATCCTAGCACTTTTGATCTCTTTTATTGTGTAGCTCTTATCCGCTTCTAATACATTGTATCATTAATACTTTTTTATTATTTATCTCCTCTTGGTAAAATGTACATTTCATGATGGTAAGGGTCTTCGTCAGTTTTGTTTATTGATGTATACTTGGGGGAAGGGAGACGTACCCAGCCTGTAGTAGGTGCTCAATAAATATTTTTGAATAAATGAATGTTTAATAAATATGCAATCATATTTTTATCAGGAGATAATGTAAAGAATAAAGAGATAAAAGTTTCCAAGAAATGAAAGTTGAGAAATTTTAAGAATTGATGCTAGGTTGGAATCCAGGAAATGCAGTGAATCCCAACAGAAGTAAATAAAAAGAAATCCATACCAAGTCATGTAGTGGAAAAAAAAAAAATCAGATAGCCAAAGACCAAGGAAAAAAATCTTAAATGTAGCCAGGAAATTAAAAGGGGGGGGGGGGGGGGAGCAAATAATCTCCAAAGGTGACTATTAACACTGACAGCTAGTCATCCACCAGCAATATTGGAAAAACATAAACGGCGACTATACACCTGGACCTCACCAGATGGAATACACAGGAATCAAATCGACTACATCTGTGAAAAGAGATGATGGAGAAGCTCAATGTCATCAGTCAGAACAAGACCAGGGGCCAACTGAGAAAGAGACCATTAATTAACTGCTCCTGTGCAAGGTCAAGTTGAAGCAGAAGAAAATTAAAACAAGTCCACGAGAGCCAAAATATGAACTTGAGTATATCCTACCTGAGTTGAGGAATGACATCAAGGATATCATACATGAAGAAATCGAAAAGTCATTAAAAAGACAGAAAAGGAAAAAAAAAGGATGTCAGAAGAGACTGATAATTGCTCTTGAACATAGAATAGCTAAAGCGAACAGAAAAAATGATGAAGCAAAAGAACTAAACAGAAGATTTCAAAGGGAAGCTCAAGAAGACAAAGTAAAGTATTATAATGACACGTGCAAAGACCTGGAGCTAGAAAACCAAGAGCGAAGAACCCACTTGGCATTTCTAAAGCTGAAAGAACTGAATAAAAAATTTAAGCCTCTTGTTGCAATATTGCAGAAGTCTATGGGCAAAATACTAAATGACGCAGGAAGCATTAAAAGAAGATGGAAGGAATACACAGCATCACTGTACCAAAAATAACTGGTCAATGTTCAGCCATTTCTGGAGGTAGCATATGATCAAGAACCAATGGTACTGAAGGAAGAAGTCCAAGCTGCATGGAGGGCATTGGTGAAAAACACGGCTCCAGGAATTGACAAAATAACAATTGAGATGTTTCAACAAATGGATGCAATGCTGGAAGTGCTCACTCATCTATGCCAAGAAATTTGGAAGACAGCTACACAGCCAACTGACTGGAAGAGATTCATATACCTGTCTATTCTAAGGAAAAGTGATCCAATAGAATGCTGAAATTATCAAATAATATCATTAATTTATCATATGCAGGTAAAATTATGCTGAAGATAATTCAAAAATGGTTACAGCAGTACATCAACAAGGAACTGCCAGAAATTCAAGGCGGATTCAGAAGAGGACATAAAATGAGGGATATCATTGCTGATGTCAGATGTATCTTGGCTAAAAGCAGAGAATACAAGAAAGATGTTTCCCTGTGTTTTATTGACTATGAAAAGGCATTTGTCTGTGTGGATCATAACAAATTATAGATAACATTGTGAAGAATGAGAATTCCAGAACTCTTCATTGTGCTCATGTGGAACCTGTACATAGACCAAGAGGCAGTTGTTTGAACAGAAAAGGGGATACTGCATGGTTTAAAATCAGGAAAAGTGTGTGTTAGGGTTGTATTCTTTCACCATACTTATTCAACTTGTATGCTGAGACGTTGGACTATATGAAGAAGAATACGGCATCAGGATTGGAGGAAGACTCATTAACAACCTGCGATATGCAGATGACATAACCTTGCTGGCTAAAAGCCAAGAGGACTTGAAGTACTTACTGATGAAGATCAAAGACTACAGCCTTCAGTATGGATTGCACCTTAACATCAAGAAAGCAAAACTCCTCACAACTGGACTAATTAGCAACATCATGATAAATGGAGAAAATATTGAAGTTGTCAAGGATTTCATTTTACTTGGATCCACAATCAACGCCCATTGAAGCAGCAGTCAAGAAATCAAATAATGTATTGCATTGGGCAAATCTGCTGCAGAAGACCTCTTTCAAGTGTTAAAAAGCAAAGATGTCACCTTGAGAACTAAGATGCATCTGACCTATGCCATGGTATCTTCAATTGCCTCACATGCATGCGAAAGCTGAACAATGAATAAGGAAGACCGAAGAAGAATTGATTCGTTTGAATTATGGTGGTGGCAAAGAATGTCGAATATAGCATGGATGGATAGAAGAATGAACAAATCTGTCTTGGAAAAAGTATGCTCCTTAGAAGCAAGGATGGCGAGACTTTATCTCAGGTACTTTGAACATGTTATCAGGAGGAACTAGTCCCTGGAGAATGACATCATGCTTGGTAAAGTAGAGGGTCAGTGAAAAAGAAGACCCTCAATGAGATGGGTTGGCACTGTGGCTGCAACAAGGGCTCAAACATAGCAATGATTGTGAGGGTGGCACAGAATTGACCAGTGAGTGTTTCATTCTGTTGTACATAGGGTCACTATGAGTCAGACTGACTTGACAGCACCTAACAACAACAATAGTGGAGACAAAAGCCAGTGGAATAATATCTCTAAAACATTGGAAGAAAATAATTGTCATCCTAAAATTCTGTATCCAACTAAACTATCAAATAAGAGGTCCACAAATTAAAAAAAAAAAAAAAAGAAGAAGAAGAAGAGTTTTATCACCAAAAACTATCCCTTAAAGGGATTTCTGGAGGATGTACTTTGGGGGGAAAGAAAATAATCTCAAAGCACAGAGTCAAATTGAAAGAAGTAGAGGTAAGCAAAGAAAATGGTAATCACAGGGGTGAATATAAACATACTCTACCTGTATGC
Source organism: Trichechus manatus latirostris (assembly GCF_000243295.1). Taxonomy (NCBI): domain Eukaryota; kingdom Metazoa; phylum Chordata; class Mammalia; order Sirenia; family Trichechidae; genus Trichechus; species Trichechus manatus. The sequence goes on along the minus strand of NW_004444232.1, from coordinate 1,312,006 downwards.
AATAAAAGTTATAATAATATATAGTTAATGAGGTTACAAAAAAAGAAATAAAATACTGGCACCAATCACATATTTAAGTTTGGACAACAGTGATCTAAATTAACATGTGCTGAGATCGCTTTTTATTCAGGATGAAGGTATAAATCATTGTCTTAATTAAAATGCCAATTTTCCACAACTGAACTATCGATGCAATTCAATTCTAATAACTATATCAATAGGAATTTTTTTTTTCCTGAGGTTAACTATCCCATTCTAAAATTTTTGGGAATAACAATGGAGCATTGAGAACCAAGACTCCTCTGAAGAAGACAAAAAGAGAAGTATTTACCCTTCCTGATATAAGTACCTGGTATATATTTGTATTCATTATGACAGAGTACTAGTGGTTCAAAGATAAACAATTAAATCAGTGGAACAGAATATAAGGCTCAGAATACAAACCCACTTCCCAATATGTGGAAATTTATGACATTGATTGTACTACAGATTAGTAAAGAAAGAACAAGCTATTAAATAAATGGACAAGGAAAAAGGTGAAATTGGATATATTTTTCAACCATACCCAAAAATCAATCCCAAATGGACTAAAAGATTTAACTTTAAAATATCTAGAGTAAAATTATAGCAGAATATAGTGGCATCAAAGGATTTCATAAATAAGAGCTAAGAATACAGGAATCATAAAAAAAAATAGATGGACAAATTCCAAAATCACAATAAAATAAAATGGAAAATAATCCAGAGACAGAGAGAAGATATTTGCTAACCAAAAAACTGACAAAGATCAGGTACCAGGTACCAGGTTATATACTAAATTCCTACTAATCAATAGGAAAACAAATAATACACTAGGGGAAAAAATTGTTTAAAAAAACAATATCAGGCATTTCACCAAAGGGAAAATACTAACGGCCAATAAATATAGGCAAAGGTTCTTAGCCTACCTTGTAGTCAAGGAATTGTAACTCAAAGCCCTGTTTAGAAAGTATTTTATATCTAAGAGATTGGTAAAAATATATGTATTTTTTAATCTGACAATACCAAGAGCTGATAAGGATGTTGAGCAGACAGCTACACTTAGGAAACTGCCACTTTGGAAAACAATTTGATGTTATGTAGTAAAGTTTAAAATGTGCACACCTATACCTCCCCAGGCATTTAGCATAAAGAAAACCTTGCACATGTGCTTCAGAAGACAAATTCATAACATCCTTGTGTATAACAGCAAAAAAAAAAACCTGGATATATCTCAAAGTCTACTTATAGAGAAAGGACTAGTCATAGACTATGCCTAGACCGGACTACTCAATAGCAATGAAAAATAATGAACTATTTCCAATACATCAGCATGGGTAAATCCAGAAGTATAATGTTAACTTTTTTAAAAAAGCAAGTCAAAAAGGAAGAACAATAGCATGTTATGTAAAACATATAAAATTAAACCATATATTGCTTAGGGGTAAATATGCATGTGGTAAAAATACAAAGAAAGTAAAAAAAATAAAAATAAAAATAGAAAAATTTTTTAACTGTAACTACCTCTATGGGAAGAAGAAACGGTGTGATTTGGGAAGAGCACACAAAAAGGCACAAAGTAATTGGTAATGTTTTATTTTTTAAGCTGAGTGGTAGTATATGCATGTTCATTTTATTGTTCTACTTCAAAAGCTATATAATTAATGTTAATTCACTTGTATAGTATAAAATCTTTTATAATTTTTGAAGTAAAAATGGAAGCTATGATGCAATTCATTGGGAGAGCCCCCAGAAGAAAATTACCTCAATGGTTAAATTCTGACTTTTTAAATAGCAAATTAAAAACATTTGATTTGAATAAGATTCAATTAATATCCACTTAAAAACACTTATACTAGTAAAGTAGCATTTAAATATGCAAAAATTTAAGAACTTTTTTGACTAAATTTCATAATGCTAAAAATAATGTGTTAAATTTTCTCAGGCATAGAAGATGAATCGATATTTTAAGTTTTGCTGATGAGTTTTAGTTTATATATTTTGGAGATATACATAGGTCATATTGCAAGGGATTTTGGAAATCATTTATTTTGAGAATGCGTTCATAATAAACGATGCTATGGTTATTAAAAATAATATGATTCTCTGTAATGTATTGTACAGATGTATGTTGCACACATTGTATATCTCCAGCTTCATTTTAAAGACTACTTGAAAGATTTAGATAACATTTTATCATCTCTTAGATAAGTTATTTCTAATAACAGAGATTTTTTTTCTTAAATGAGTAATTTGTCTTGCATTTTAAGAGATTAACTTTATGATATTCAATGTCCATCATTTGTTTTTGTGAAAAAGACTGATTTAAACTTTAATCAACATGTCTGAAATCAGCAAAGGACCAGAGCCTATACTCATTGGATTCATAGGAAGCTATAGTTGGCCCAGACACACTTTAGAAAATAATTCCTGCTTAACCTCAGAAAAATTTACAAATGTGTCCACCATAAGAGAGTTTCAGAAAGAACTCAGTATCAAAGTATCAAGCTCAGTTATTGAAAGCGTATCTAACTTGACACTGTAAGATTAGCAGTATTATTTTTAAAAGACTCTGATGTACAAGTCAATAAATGAAACCCAAGGAATTTCTTCCAAGAAATGGGTTCCAACAAGCATTAAACTGTATTTAATAACTTAGTTGTAGGTATCTATTTTGATTTTCTTTAAGAAAGAATGTAAGACATGTAATAAAAACAATCACTTTAATTTACAGGTAGCAATTATTAATTTGTCATCAATTATGCAACTACATTAAACTTTTGGAAAATCAAAAAGTACAAAATTAACAGATTAACATTATTTTCAACACGTAGTCTAAAATTAGCTAAATCCTAAGGACTTTATTTGATATTTATGCCCAAAGGCCAGTGAATATTTTGAAGGAATTTGTTTTTTTATAAGCCAACATATTATACTTTCAAATACCATTAACATGAAAGTGGAATAAAATATGTAGAAGACAATACAACAATATAGACACAAATATGTTAAATAGCGTGCCTTGTATAAGACAAGAAAAAGTTTACAACAATAAAAAAAGTAAAAAGTTTAGCTTTATTTTTAACTGAATAAAGCATTTAAGTCCTCTACTTCAAAAAAAATTAATTACATGTCTAGTTCAATCATTTTCTGACATACTTACAGAGTTATATATACATATATACACACATATGTGTGTATATGAAACTGTATGAGAGAACTATATATATAAAACTATATATATGTATAATTGTATGTGCGTATATCTTAAATCTATTATTCCTCAAGTTGGCACATTGTACTATAGACACTTGGTAAGAACTGTAAGATAGGTATTAGATAATGACTAAAGATAGGTAAAGCATAATGACTAATCATAATATGGTTAGGATACACTGTATTAGTCATTAGATTTAATTATATATTAAAACCCCATTATTGTTTGCTCAATTTTATTTTTAGATTAAGTACATTCAGCTGAGGTTTTGTCATTAGTATGGTGAGGAAATAACATTTTCATAAGTGACTGAATGTAGGGAAATTTAACTGAAGAGAATATTTTTAAAACCTTATGGTAGGATCCATTATACTGCCATATATTAATCATACATTATCCATATTTATCCATATTATTTAATATTGCAGAGAGTATGGAATCTTTACTTGCTGTTTGCTGCCTAAGAAAAGACCACTTTACGTATCCAAGCAATATCTAATGCATTTATTCTATTCTGATATTTCATATAATCATTACCAATTAATGAGATTTTGGTTATTGTACTTTTTATTAATATGGACAAAAATGAGAACAGGAATTGGAGATATTGCTCTTATAAATGGAGTGAATGAGAAAAATAATTTTAGAGGAGGTTGATCAATTTTAAAATGAAATTTATATGCATGATCTCTGAACGTGTTACAACAAATGGATTCTATTTGTGGATAGACATAAATTTAACTGATAAAATATTGTCATGCCAAGTGAATATTTCTTATGTTATGAAAACATAAATATTTAGTTTAAAACTGAGGTATTTTGTCATTTATAATACAGCTATGAATAGATCTTAATTTTAAAACATCTACAACAACAAAAATATATAAAGAGTATATCACTGTTATTAGTTTTGTTGGACTGAATTAAGGCAGACCTTTCGATATGAATCTTTCATATTTGGTAATGTATTATCCACCTAAGGTCTTTCTAAGAGACGAGGTTACTCTCTACTATAATGCCAGCTTATAAGTATTTGGCACTGGAATCTCACAGAAACTCTCTAAGAGCAGTGAATTTATACCATCCACAGTCTTGCATTTGAGACCAAAGGGGATTGATTGAGAACGACACCCATAGAGGCCACTGGCTGCTAAGAAGGATACGATCAGTGCCAGGAAACAGCACTGCACCTTTTATCATTTCTCCCATGATGCACCCTACCGACCACATGTCAACTGAAAACAAAAATGAAATGAAGATAAACAAGAACACAGGAATAGAACAACAAATAAATGAAAACACTCAGCTGCCCATGCTGAAGAGCAATGGCCTGACCTTTCACTGACTGGAGGAGATGCCAGTCTCATGATCATTACTGTTTTAAAACAGTGAAATGGTGAAGACACAAGAACATCAGGGCCCTTTCTGCCATGTAACTGAACTAACAATACTACTCAATGCTACCTAATGTATGATAATATTACTTTGCAATTATAATGCAATGATTAATTTAGTTTTGATTTAAAATGTCTAATTTGCATTCATCTACTTGAATCCTACTAATTTGTATTCTAAATTATTCTAGATTGTGTTAATATGGAAAACATGCAAATCAGTTTCTTTTTTATTCTTTTGTATACCATATTTGAAAAAGAAAAGCTGAGCCACCAGCAACCTCAAAAGAAAGGGTTTCCTTTATAAAACACATTTACTCTTATTTATAAATATGAATAAGTTTTCAGAAGAGAAATGCCAGTTCAAGAATGAATGTTTTGGAATATGCTGGCTCAGTTTCATTGACTCCCATCAAAGGAGCATGTTTCCAAACAGGAAGCCTTGTCTTATTCTTTTAAACATGGTTGCTTTATAATGATAAGAAATGTTGACTTCCAAAATGGAATGGTTCAACATGACATATACAAAATGACTAAAGAGTTGACACTTCTTCTAAGACTGTGAATTAAAGGAAACCTGAAATTCAAGGTGAAATTACAATGGTCTCTCTGCTATCACCAGTTATCATCCAGAATTTAAATTCAGGAAGCTAGTGCAAAGGGTAGACAGGGAAGGGCAAAATGGGGAAAGGCAAAGCAAACAAATGAAAGCTCTCACTTTTCTATACTTGGTTTCTCACTTGTTCTTACTGAAAAGTCAGAAAGAGAGATAGGCCATTCTTATGGGGAAAAAACCTAGAAGAATAAGAGAGGTTGAGGGGGAGTAAATAGGGATAGGTATTAAGACTGCAGCACAATATAATTTTGCTCCACTTACTTTTCAAATTACATCGTGTAATTTGGCAGTGACCTTAAAGAATTCCTCACAAGATTCTTTCCAATGTGAAAATTTCACATTTGGGTTAAACCCCAAGTCCCCATTGTTTTATTTAACACCTAAACAGAGTGATCACTGCAAAGAAATGGTTACAGCTTTGAAAGTGATAAGCATACCCAAACAAGCAAACTTGTTTTGCTTTCATTTTAGGAAAGCAAGTGACATGCAGAAATAGGAAAGATAGAGCAAAGAGTTGTGCATCCTTTTATTATTAATGCATTGGTAATCTGAGATACCATTAGTCTCACAAGAGTTTGGTGTTGTAAACATCTTCAATTAAAGGAAAAAAGCAAAAAGATCTCTGAAAACTTATGTGGTTTTTAAGTTGCAAATATTCTTATCATATCATCTGAAGTGACCAGTCTGACTAAGTTGCTATTTACAGTGCATCTATTTTTTATAGATATTGTTGAAGAGATAGACAAAATTTATACATGAAATAAATAGCTAAAAACTCAAGAAGCAGTATGTTCTATTGACTGTCTGCCCTCAAGCATTTGGAAAAAGACTGTTTCTGCCACAAACTCACCTGAGACTTACAAAACATCTATTTCCATTTCTTATTTAGTATAAAAATATACTCTACAATATCCTTGGCAGATACATATCTTTTTCTGCTGGAGAACCAACACCATTGCTTTCTAGTTGTGCAGCGTGGGCCATGTTAACCTCTCTCAAACTTAATTTTATCTTCTAAAATGTAGATGATTAATAATATTTATCATGTGGAATTTTTGAAAAGAATCGAAAGGGTTATGCTTGGTAAAGATCCTTCCACATTGCCTGGTACATAGGAAATCCTCAATAAATATTAGTTATGTATCATCATGTATAAAATATATATATTGGTACTGTATATTGGAATTTATATTGGGGTTAAATATATATATATATGATTTATTTATTTTAAATATATAATAGTATTGTTATATTTTATATGAATATTGTGAAGGAGCCCCAAAAATCTAGATGATTGGCATAAAGAGAGTATTTTGCCAAAGATGTAGGCCAGACTCCATTTTCTTGTTCACTGCTCATTTCGAGGTGATTCTCAGGAAATCTGCAGGCTCCCCTCCACTCCCTTCCTCTCACAACATGCTCTCAGGAATGACACATACTCAGGCTGTCCCTCAAAATATCCATAGATTAAGAAGATATTAACTGACTTAAACTTTATGATTAACAAAACAATGTTTAAGGGAGCTCATAATTGTCTGGTGTCTGTTAAAGTATGATTTTGTAAATGTCAACCAATCTGAATTTTTCCTTGTAAGTTCCTGAATTTTATGTACTTAAACTCTATGAAAAATTCCTTTCACCGGAGTACTTTTGTGAATTCTCATGAAGTACTGCCTGATCCAGATAGCTCTATTCCTTCAATAAAACTCTTTCCTTCAATAAAACTCTTTGCTTTAATTTTAATAGAGACTCCAGTTTGCTCTTTGACATTTCTTGGTGTCAGAATTATGGGATTTAAAGATGCCTTATCTTCAGCAACCTTGAGAGGTGAGGACCCAGAGTTCCAATGCCAGCATGAGCCTACCGAACTCATCCATCTCCACAGACTCTCAGGAGTCGCTAAGCTAAGCCCTCTCGAATTTCAAGCTCCACTGTCTTGTGTTGGGCTCTTCAAGACTCACGGAAGGTTTCTGGTTTTGTTTTGTCTTGTCTGCTTTCACTCTGGTCTCACAAGGATTTTTGCCAAATTTTGCCTCTGCTAGTGGCAGTAGCGTGAGGTTCTGGGCAATCTACTGTCCTAGAAGTTTTTGAGATTGTGTTTGTGGAATCTCAGGCCCCTTAAGATTTTGTTGAGTCTGGGAGTTCTAAACTTTGAACCTTCTTTGAAAATGGAAAATGCCATACCCAGTGGCAATGTGGAATTCCCTTCTGGGGCTCCTGCCCAATATATTGACAAGCACTATGGCTCTGCTACTTGAGTGTAGCTAGCTGTTTGGCATAATTTTATTAAGGACAGTCTGGATAGTATGTGGCTGCTTTGTGATTCTTTTGAATTACCTAAATTGAGTTTTCTGTGCAGTAAATTAGAAAAGAAAGGCTCCTGAAGTAAGCAGAAACAATGGAACACCTATTTTAATTGGTATTTTAAAGCTTCTAAAGGATGTGATGAGAGTAAAATGCTTCTCTACAGGATAAAGTTTTTAAATTAACTAAACAAAATAAGGAATTGAAATGTTAGATTTCTGTTCCATCTACTCAAGTTGTCCCAGGACAATGTGCTCCTTTGCCAGCTGCCTCTGTTTTATATCCTCCTCTGCCTTCTTACTCTTCTGATGCTACTAAAAATTCTTTGTGAAAATACTTTGCCTGAACTTCCATTTTTCCCCAAAGAACATAAAGCTTATTCCCAAAATGCCTTTTAAAATGCTTCCCAGTACATACATTGAGCATCCTCCTCACGTTACTTTTACCCCCTGCACAAGCTCACAAGTACATAAAATTGCTAAAGATTTCCCCAACGTGCAGGAGGATCCTTTCAAGTTTGCAGAAGAATTTAAAATCCTTGTTAAGGCTTACCAGCCTGGACTCCCTGATTTGTATCAACTAATCCACATGATAACCATACCAGGGGAGGCCCAATTGTGGTTAGAACAGGTTGAATGGAAAAATCCCAAAGACAGTTTAGTTCTAATCCTAAATAGAACAGCCACCCAACTGTTACAAGATTCTCAGGCTATCAGTAAACTAGAGGGCATTCCAAAAGCTTTTCCCCCAATAATAAATTAGACAAAAATTCACTCTTGCATACAACACAAAAATGAGAGTGTGTATGATTACCAGACCAGATTATTTCAAAGATTTGCTAAACATTCCAGGCTTGATCCATCATCCCTAACACTACAGGAGCTTTCAATGCAGTACTCATATCTAGCCTCAAACCTGAACTTTCAGTCCTAGTAAAAAGGCATAGACTAGATTGGAAAGCAGTCCCCATTGCAGAGCTGGCCAATTTAGCTCATGAACTTTCTCAGACCTTGAAGACTAAACAAACCACCAAGGTAAATAAGTTAACAGCCTTACAACAATTGCAATCTCCTAACCAGCAAGATAAATCAAAGCTTTTGGAGGCATTAAACCCAGAACTTACAATTACTGCAAGAAACCCAGGCATTGGAAGAAGGATTGATATAAGTTAAAGAAAAATCAAAAGAAACAGTGTAAGTCATAGACCCTTCAACTAGATATGAAATGAATGGGCTCTGGGGACAAAACAGGGGGTTTTCCTATGGTGGCACTTAACCCACAAGGAGAAACTATCATGTATATTAATGGAGAACTTTGCAAATTTCTAACTGACACTGGTTTTATACTTAATGCCATAAATACCACTTGTTTACAAAATCTTCTGCCCTTAAGTACCAAACCTTCAAAAGTTGTGGGGGTTTCAAATCAGGAACAGACTTAAATTCGTCCAAAACCTGTTCCTATTTCCCTTGGCCCTATTGAAGATTTACTTCCCTTTCTGCTTAGCCCTTATACTCCTGTTAATTTGTTGGACCAAGACCTTTTGTCAAAGTGGGCTTGTCATTTACTACTTTCAGAAAAAGGAGAAATATTACAGAGTTTGCTAGATCCCCCCAAAACCCTTAACAAGGGATCTGAATCGAACTTATTCAAAGGGAAGAAACTGCTTGCTGTCTGTAAGCATTAGTCATGCACAAAGACAATGTAATCCTCTCCAATCCATTTTTCTCTGACCTTTTTTCATCAGTTCCTGAAAACTTATGGGCCAGAACATCTACCAAATTAGTTGAAAGCACTGCAGATATAGTGCTGGGAAATTTTCTAAATGTTTATGTTCCCCATACAGTATCTGCCATACTTAACTCTACTTTTTTTTAAAAAAAGAAAAAAAAAAAGCCTGTTCTTATTTGTTTTTGTTGTGCTTTAAGTGAAAGTTTACAATTCAAGTTAGTCTTCCATACAAAAATTCATACATACATTTTTATGTGACGCTAGTTGCTTTCCCTATACTGTGACAGCACACTTCTCCTTTCCACCTGTTTCCCGTGTCCATTCAATCAGCTCCTGATCCTCTCTGCCTTCTCATCTCACGTCTGGACAGGAGCTGCCCATTTAGTCTCCTGAATCTACTTGAGCTAAGAAGCACACTCTTCATGAGTATCATTTTATGTCCCATAGTCCAGTCTAATCTTTGTCTGAATAGTCGGCCTCAGGAATGGTTTTAGTTTTGAGCTAACAGAGTCTGGGGCCCATGCCTTATGAGTTCCCACCAGTCTCAAACAAACCATTAAGTCTGGTCTTTTTACTTGAATTTGAGTTCTGCACCCCACTTTTCTCCTGCTCTGTCAGGTACTCTCTGTTGTGTTCCCTGTCAGAGTGGTCATTGGTGGTAGCTGGACGCCATCTAGTTCTGGTCTCAGGCTGATTGACTCTGCTTTGACTCAACATCTTTCCACCAACTGACTCACTTCCTATGAAGTGCTCCTCCTGGATGTACCTAATGTTAAACTATAGTCTGTGGTTTGTTTAAATCCTGCCACTCTCCTTCCAGAAATTGACAATAAGGATTACTCAGCACATGAGTATTTAAATATAACTGAACAGCTTTTAACTTCCTGAAAAGATTTAAGAAAAACTCCTTTGGCTAATCCTGATTTAGGGCTATTTGTTGATGGTTCCTATTTGAAACCTTGTCCGGCTAGCTCTTGCTATCAGGCTGGATGTGCCATCTGAACTTCTACTGAGGTTTTTGAAAGTCAAGCCCTTCCCGAAGCTGCTTTGACCCAATAATCTGAATTAATTGCTCTTTCTAGAGCCTGCACACTTGCTAAAGGAAAGTCCATGAATGTTTACACAAATTCTAAATATACCATGGACTGTAAGAATGAATAAGTTCCGTCTTGGAAGAAGTATAGCCAGAATGCTCCTTAGAAGTGAGGCTAGAGAGACTTCATCTCATGTACTTTGGACATATTATCAGGAGGGACCAGTCCCTGGAGAAGGACATTATGCTTAGTAAAGTAGAGGCTCAGCAAAAGAGAGAAAGTCCCTCAGTGAGATGGATCAACACAGTGGCTGCAACGATAGGCTCAAACATAGCAAAAATTGTGAGGATGGCATAGGACTGGGAACTGTTTCATTCTGTTGTACATAAGGTCACTATTGGTCAGAATTGATTCAATGGCACCTAAAAACAACAATAGCAACAACAAATATGACTTCAGAATGACTCATGATTTTAGCATGTTATGGAAACAGAGAGGACTTCTAACCTCTTCTGGAACTACCATAAGAAAATGGAGCTTTAATAGTAGACCTTTTTGATGCCTTATTACTGCCCTCTCAGATTGCTGAAATAAAAATACAGACTTATCAACCTAAAGGAGTCCCTCAGACTGTAGAGATCAGAAGAAATAACCTTGCTGATAAAGCAGCCAAACAAGCCGCCTCTCAAGTCATTTTAGTCTTAATGAAAACAGAAAAAGGAGATTACTTTGATTTGTTCATAAATAATCATAACCTTAATGAATTAACTTTAGAGAAATTAATAAAGACCAACTATTTGCTATTAGGAAATTGAAAAATGGGGGGACGGGAAGCAGATTGTTCTGAGGAGCCCATAAACAAATTTTGGTTAAGGCCTGAACAGAAACTTGTCTTACCTAAATCATTTCATATCCCTATGTTGGAAGCTCTCCATGAAGGTTCCCATTTAAGATGAGATAAAATGATTAAAATTTTGAAGAAGTATTGATGGGAACAATTTTTTGAAGCCGCCAAGTGTGTTGCCACTTACTGTTCTATTTGTTCCTGTTATAACTCAGGCAAACCTTTTAAAGTTTCACCTGGAAAATATTTATTACCTTCAGGACCTATGCTTGAATGGCAATTAGATTTTATCCAGCTCCCACCTTCAAATGGTTACAAATATGTATTAGTGATGCTGTGCAGATTTTCACATAGGATAGAAGATTTTCCTAGCTTCCATGCCACTGCAAACTTTGTAGCTAAGAATCTTCCTGAAAATATAATCCCCACTTGGGGAGTACCAACAATTCCTTGCAATGACAGGGGGACCAATTTTACTGTACAAGTAATTAAAGAAATACATAAGATTTTTCCTATTTATCAAAGACTTCATTGTCCTTACCATCCACAATCTTCCAGTCTAGTAGAAAGAAGTAATGGTATAATAAAAAACCAACATAGCCAAGCTTTCTGAGAATTAATCAAATGTTTTATGAAATGTTTTTCAAATTCTTGTACTCACAATGCAACACTACTTGTTATGCAAAAGATCATATATTTTGAAGAAACAGTGATTCTTTAGAAAATAGTTTGGCTTTTCACCTTGGCCAACACCCTTCTCTGTCAATTATTCCTATTAATTTGGCCTTGCTATTACACAACCTTTATTAAAAGATCACAGAAGCAGAGGTCCAAGCTATGGCGTGGCACAGATGGCACAGATGATGCCTGGTTACCTTTCATGAAGAGCTTCTGTGGTCTTAAAAGCCTATTTTAAATAGACAGCTATCTAACAGATGCAAGGAAAATAAGTTCATGCAGAAAAAGACACTCTTATAATAGTAATCACCCAATTTCTATAGATATTCTTGATCAGAAGTGGGGATTGTGAAGGAGCCCCCAAAATCTAGGTGCTTGGCATGAGGAGAGTCTTCTGCCAAAGATATAGGCCAAACTCCATTTTGTTGTTTACTGCTCACTCTGAGCTGACTCTCAAAAGTCAACTAGCCAGAATACCTCAGGAAATCTGCAGACTCCTCTCCCTTTCTTTCCTCTCACAGCATGCCTCCAGGGAGAATACTTACTCAGGATGGCCCCCAAAACACCCATAGATTAACAAGATATTAATGGACTTAAACTTTGTGATTAACCAAACTATGCTTAAGGTAGCTCATAATTGTCTGGTGTCTGTTAAAGTACGGTTTTGTAAATGTCAACCAATCTGAATTTTTCCTTGTAAGTTCTTGAATTTTCCGTACTTAAATTCTATGAAAAATTCCTTTCACTGGAGTACTTTTGTGAATTCTCATGAAGTGCTGCCTGATCCAGATAGCTCTATTCCCTCAATAAATCTCTTTGCTTTAATTTGAACAGACTCCAGTTTGCTCTGACAAAACACCTGCTCCTCACTTATCGACTATCTCATTCTCTGACATTTCGTGTTTACAACAATAGTAAAATATCTACTGTCCAACTATTTTGCCCGTTAATGATGTACATCCAGTAGTAATGAGTGCTGAGTTATGAGGCAAGAGTAATGCTGGCTGTGATGTTTAAGATCATGTGTCAGCTTGGCTGGGCCATGATTCTCAGTGGTTTAGCAGTTATTTAATGATGTAATCAGTTATGCAATGATGTAATTTCGCAGTTATGTAATGATGTAGTCATCCTCCATTTTGTGGTCTGATGTGGCCATCCTCCATTTTCACATAATGCCTATTTCGCATAATGACCTGATCTTTGGGGTATAATCATGTTGATAAATGAGGAGAGGGTATATAATAATTATCCTTTCCAATAAGGGAAACTCACAACTCACTAGGCAATCCATTTCACTGTTGAAACTGTTTAGAAAGGCATTTCACATACTGAAACATAATTGACTCTATGGAACTTCCTACCATTATTTAAACAGGAATTACCCTGGTTCCTCACTCAAATAATAATCTTAAAACTTGTGAATGTAATCTCTAATAGCTGGCCAATCCTCCACTAAAACTTGTAAGTTTTTATCTTTCAGACTAAAATTCCTTGATTTTTCACTCTCTGTCACATAGGCCTTTAAATAATAATAGCAATAACAACAATAGATGATCTAAATGGAACCCTAGTCCCACTTGGCTTTAGTCTTCATTGGTTCTAGACAGTTGTTGGTTTGACTAACTGGTTAACCATTTTACAGATATTCCAGAGTAAAAGGGAAACAGTTTTTGAAAATGTGTCTTCATGATTGAACCCAAAACAGATACAGAAGATCACAAAGGTTTTGCATAAAAATAATGCAGAGATATAAACTCTAGGTCCAAACCCCTGATGTATGTCTTGAATTTCATTTTCTTTGATATATTTTTCTGTGTGATAATACCCTGGAAACCTTCTCAGTTCCTCTTTAACTTTATTCACTATTTACTATCCCAGAGACTATCCATGCTTTTGCTGCCTAAATGTTAAGCCTATGTCTCAAAATGGTAAGCTTTATTATTATGACTTACAAAAGTGGAATATATGCACATGAATTCATGTGAAATTTCATATACTTAAGCCAGGATTATTTCTCAAGATAAAGCCATTGTACTAAATGTGATGAATTAGTCATCCCATGCAAAAAAGGAAATAGGTAACAAAACAATTTAATATTAAATTTTATTGGGGTGGTAGGGTGTGAGTGTTTTTGGCCTTCCCTCAGCTAATATATGTATTAGTTATCAAGGTGAGATCAGATTGTTTAATGAAATTTTCAAGATATTCCAGTGAATACTATTTTTGCATAGACATTAGAAGATATCGGCAAATTCAATTAGTGTTAGAAACTGGATTTTTATGCTTTCCAAGAAATTATGATAAAATATTTGGTTCTCCATAATAGTTCTGCACACTAATGCTGCCCAGGAAGAATTCTGACTGCTTTTATGATTCTGATTCTTCATATTCTCCCTCCCATCATCAGTATCCACTTAGGTAGAGAGCAGATTCATTTGCAATTATAATGCTCAGAAATTAAGGCACTTTCCTTAGAAAGGATGTTACATAAGTTTTGATGTTACTAAAATATGGTTATTAATTTTCTAAGTGAGAACTTCTGAAAATCTCAAGTGTCATATCATTTGTTGGGCATTAGATTATACCAGATTATCGTCTTTTCTACTTCTAGCCAAGAGATAAAAATAATACATGTAGGCACTGTCAATTTAAATCTAAGTAAATAATATGTTGCTACTGCTACACTCTATCTAATCACTTGGATAATGATCCATGATTAAATAATGTTTGGACTGTGTGAGTTTCTATCTACCAATCTGGCAAATATTTCATACAGAGATTATATGGCTCTTGTAAACATGATTCTGGGACCAAACTGCTTTTCTCCTTAACCTACCTGATGATGTTTTCATTCAGCATAGGATTCAAACAATGTGCTTCAGTAAATTTCTTTTGATGAATACCTCAATGTACAATAGTGAGAAGATGTGATAGTTTTTTAAAATCAGAACATAATTCCTTTTAAATTTTTATATTATGTTTTCTAAATTTATGGAGCCCTTGGGTGGTGCAAAGAGTTAAGTACTTGACTACCAGCCAAAAGTTTGGCAGTTTGAATCCATCCAGAGAGGCCTTGGAAGACAAGCCTCACAATCTGCTTTTGAAAGGCCACAGCCTTGAAAACCCTATGGAGAAGTTTTACTCTGCACACGTAGGGTCATCATGAGTCAGAATTGACTGGATGGCAACTAACAACAGTTTAACAAAAACGTATTGTTTTAAACTTTAGTGCAAATACAGAAATTATAAAAAATTACCAAATGCATAAATAAACTGAGAATGTACACATCTAAGCAAGAAAAACAAACACCAATTTGTGGGACACAAACCTATATATTCTAATGCCAGAAAACAGGGAGAAATTTTCTTTTTGTGTCTA